>NC_083279.1:75785363-76089471 GCF_963506605.1 Zootoca vivipara | reverse complement strand
TCTTCTTCTTCTTCTTCTTCTTCTTCTTCTTCTTCTTCTTCTTCTTCTTCTTCTTCTTCTTCTTCTTCTTCTTCTTCTTCTTCTTCTTCTTCTTCTTCTTCATTATTTTTATCAATACTTTGCCAGTCACAGGAACATGCCAATCAGTAATCACACAGTTCAAAGATGGAGTTAACTCTTTATTAGCAAGAACACGATCTCCACAGGCTTGGCGGAATGCCAGGCCTAATGAGCACAGCAGCTCATCCCCAATAGGTCTTGCCCCATGGATCAGTTGCTGAGATTGAAAGTCCCTGCCTCCCCAGAGCTATCTAAGTTCCTTCCTCTCCAGGACTTTCCCCAGACAATCAGAGACTGTGCTTGCCAACCTCTCCTTTGCCCTTTTCATGCCTCTTCTGGTTCTGGAAGACCAAGGGAAACACCCGTGATTCTTCACCAGCCTGCCTCATCTCTACCTCTTGCCTCTCTCCTCCCCTGCTTCAACTTCTGCCTCTGAATCTGGTCTTCTCTCTGCCACAGGCTCTCCCAGCTCACTTAGACCCAATTACTTCTTCAGTTTCTGATACTGCCTCTTCCCAACCATCTCGCTCTTCTCCCTTCCTCGCAAAGAAGGCCAAGGAGGCCAGCTGCACTGGCTGCCATTTGCAGGTTTTCCTTTTAGCATTTAAAGCCCTAAACAATTTGAAACCAGGTTACCTCCATGACTACTTCACCCCATATATCTCATCAGATGAGACATGGTAGAGAAGAAGAAGGGCATGCCATCAAATGCCATCAAATGTGTATGCCATCAAATTCCAACAGTGCCCTTCAGCTCTCTATATTGGACAAACAGGCCAAACCCTACGCCAAAGGATAAATGGACATAAATCTGACATCAGGAATCACAAGACAGAGAAACCAGTAGGAGAACACTTCAATCTCCCAGGACATTCTATACAAGATCTCAAAGTAGCTGTCTTACTACAAAGGAATTTCAGAAATAAACTGGAAAGAGAAGTTGGTGAACTTATCACCAAGCTTAAAACCATGGAGAGACCTGGTTTGAACAGAGATGTTGGATTCTTATCTCATTATACATGATAAAGCGATCTTCAGCCATTTCACCCCTTGCTTTTTCATGCAAGACCATTTGCAGTCGTTTACAGTCGTCAACAGCTATCAGTCAGTCAATCACCCATTTCCACCACCCTTCTGAGTGATACCCCTCCCCACCCTTTCTCTATAAATAAGCGTCTGGGGACTTCTATTTCAGTGTATCTGAAAAAGTGTGCATGCACACGAAAGCTCATACCAAAATAAAAAACTTAGTTGGTCGTAAGGTGCTGCTGGAAGGAATTTTTTTAGATAGATTGAAAGATAGACAGACAGACAGACAGACAGGCAGAAAGACAGATAGGTAGCACCTAAAGATGTATTTGTTTAAAACAGCCTTTCCTGAAGTGTGACCTATTCATTTTCTACAACTGTAGAAATGGTTGGGTGTTTTTTTTAATAAAAAAGTTATTGAATCTGCATCTTTATATGTTACCTTATTATACAGCTACCCACCTTTATAATTCTATGAGTCTGTGACCTACAACAGAGCTATACTATTGCAAGCTTATGGCTGTGAAACAGCTTGTAAATCTGCAAAATGAATAAATGGAATTCATCATGTTGTGTGGCACAGTGGAGGCTTCTGAGCATCTGCTATGAGGCCATAGGAAGTCCTAGGGACATTCCTCAGCCACAGCAGATCCTGCAGCAGGTGTGTGGAGGATGACACACAGCATCAGTAGTTGACTGTATCATTAACCAGCGCAACCTTCCAGAGGCTTCCACACAAATATGATGGAGCCTATTAGGCTTAGGGTGGGATTCTCCCCAGTTAGTCTTTATACCAGCTTCATTTAAATTTAAATGATATAAATTTAGAGCAACCAAGCAAGGGGAGCCGGCTCCACAAGCTACACAGAGCCTCAGATGGTAAAGTGTCAAGGCGAGTTAGGAAGCAGAAGACTAGCTGCTGGAGAACAATAGCGGATTGGGGCTATTAGCCCCATGTCCTGTGTTTGGTGTAGGCTTCCCACAGGCACCTGGAAGTTCATTCTGTGGGAAGAAGGATGATCAAGCAGACAGGTCTTTGGGCAGATGCAGGTGGGCTCTTACAAACTCTGCTCCTGGCTTTTAGATTTGGAAAAACTTGGAAAAACCCATTCACAGCAAATGCTTCTTCTGCCTGTCTGTGTAACTTTCCCATTTCCTTCTGTAGTTTGCATTGCATTGATTCTATAATATAATTATGGCAATGACAGCCTATGTGTAAAGATGCCAGTTTCTTCCTTCTGTGGTGCAAGCTCCATAACATTTGTTAATTACGTAGGGCAGATGCCCATCTGCTGTAAAATAGCTGGGGAGGCATCATTTCCTCTTTTACTGTTAGAACATTATAACATAGATTGTATGTCATAGAAGGAAGAGTGCCATTACCAAGGTAAGCCATTACTAAATTCACCAAGAAAGGCTTCGTTTTGGCACTATAAAAACATCATGCGCCGGAGTAATTTAAACAAACTCCCAATATTTCCTGCTCTGCAGCATTTCACTTTCCTTTCGATGTTTCTTGAATACAGCATGTTGCTTAACCATTAGTGTTGCTTTCAAAGCCAATGATATTGGACTGCTTTCCTGAAAAATCCCCCCTTTCCTGCGAAATCTTGAAGGGTTATCATTTGTTCATGTGGTATGTTTGTTTTGCCATGATGAGTCAATAAAGCTTATCCAAAAAGAGCAGCTTTTAGTTTAGAGCATCAAGCGTTAGCAAATCTCTTATCCTTTCATGTGCAAAAATTACCAGTGACCCCCTTGTGCTATGGTGCTAGACTTCTAGAAACACAAAACGACTTCCTGTCCTTAAATTTTTTTTTTACCTTGCCTTTTGGTGCACTAAAAATCTCTTAGGGTGCTCTGCAAATAAAGTGCTCAAATAAAACAACGACAGAACAATAATTAAAAACAGCATAGCCAGCACCTCAAACACCCAAAGTCAAGAATGGAACATCCTATTTATATTAATTCCATAGTACCAAGGGCTTGGCAATATAGACTTTTTCTGTTTTGGAGTTCTTACAGTGTAAGGCATTGACTATGCAAATACTTATCTCCACCACCACATGCACCCTGAATTGGTACCAGGAGTGACAGCTTGGCCCCACGACCCTGGGCGCCTGGGGCTGTGGGTGCCATGCAGTGTGCATGGGCCTGGCACCAAAATTTGTGGGTGCCTGGCCCTTTCATGGGGAATTTTGTGGGTACTCAGGCACCCAGAGCCCCAGGGAGTTGGCACCTATGATTGGCACTTTCTCCATGGGGTGTGTGGGAGGGGAGGAGGCGTTATTCCTGTATTTTACCTGTTCCAAGCTGTAAGATACGGTGTTTGAATTCCTGACCCTTGTGGTACAACTGAGCAGGCATTTTGTAATGAACTAAAAATAAAAATGTTTCCTTTTAATGAGGAGTGTACATCCCAATGTTTTAGCCTCAAATTGGTTTGCTATGACTGGAGTTCAACTGTTCTTCCTACATTCTATTGTGATTTTAACATGTTTGATACAAGCAAGATCTGAAATGCGCACCCTGAGTGCATTCAATTTATATTTTAATAGGCCTGTAGGCTTTAAAAAAAATAAATCCTCCCAGACGATTAATTGGCTTCCTCTCATAGATAAGTTTGATCTGAATCTCTGAAGGTCAAAGATAATCATTAAGAAGTTTCTGCTTGAGTTCTATATTTTTTTAACCCACTTGGGGTGTCATCGCTTTCCTTTTAATATAACTAGGCATAACAAAACATGAGCGTGAGAAGAAGAATAACGGAAATCTTTGCTAGTTAAGGGCAACCTTGTAATTAATGCAAAAGTGCTGAAGGCCAGTTGGAAAAGGCACAGAGAGAAAGAGCTTATGGAATAAAAGATCTACCACAGGCTGGATCTCACAGGGCCTATGAATATAACCTATACACATGGCAGGATGCAGGAACAAGCCTTGGGGTCACACATCAGTCCTTCCCTTTCTTAACTTATTTAAAGGACAGTGGTACCTTGGTTTACGAACTTAATCTGTTCCAGAAGTCCGTTCTTAAACTGAAACCGTTCTTAAACCAAGGTGCACCGTTCTTAGACCGAGGTAAAGTTCTCAAACCGAGACACTATTTCCGGTTTTGCGGAGTTTGTAAACCAAATTGTTCTTAAACCGGACTGTTCTTAAACCGAGGTACCACTTTATTTACAGGTAGCCATTTAGGGAATTGCAGTCGCAAAGTAGCATACACAACAGGGCACAAACAAGGTGCAGCAGAGACAATGAATTGCAATACTTCTTCAGAAATTAAAAAACCAGCAGCACAAAATAACTGTGACAGAAGGGGAACAGATGAGTCTTAAAGTCCCTTTTCAAGGCCTGCATTGTAGTGGTCATGCATAGTTCAGTTGGATGGAATTATCCAGTTCCCAGTGGCCATAATGGCAGCCGTAATGTAACCCTTCTGCCTGTGGATGTCCACAGATGAGAAGGAAGGATGGAAGGAAGAACCCCATAGTTCTGTGATGCCCCCATTGCCTGTTCCTGGCACCCCACCCTTTAGTGTTGGAGATAGGGATGCCACCTTTGGGTGAGCAAAATAAAGGTTACTTTGGGCATAATACGGGATAGGTCGGAGTGGAATTGGGAGGCTAAATATTACTTCATCTGGTGCAAAAATGACTTCAAAGCAATCCATTACAATGGCACACAGGGTTTACAATGGTTTATTCAATAAAAAGCAAACAAACCACAAAAGCACTACCTATGAGATATAGCTGTAAGAAAAATATTGCATATTACATGCATAGCTGGACTTTGTAATGCTAACTGGTTTGACACAAACCAAGATGAAACATAACACAACATAGTGTTCACCCCAATCAATTGCAAGCTGTCTGTAACTACAAACAATACTGAAAGCAAAGCAAAATAGCATCTTTGTTTCCATAGAAAGGGTCAATCAGTAAGTTCCTCTGTGTAGATTCAATAGTCTCTCTCTCTCTCTCTCTCTCTCTCTCTCTCTCTCTCTCTCTCTCTCTCTCTCTCTCTCCTTGACCTTTCATGAGTACTTTCTGCCACTTCACTCCTTGATATATTATGCAGTGGTTTGTCTCTGCAGCAGTTACCTGGAGAAGATGAGCCCTAATATATGAACTAGGCTATTAAATACAACCATATTTTTTTCTGATACTTTAAAGAAAACAAAAGCAACTTTGAAATATGCAGCAAACTTTTGGATTGCAAAAGCTAGTAGTTATTTAGCGGCACTACATTGACATATTTAAATGATGTGTCATATTCCTCAATTAGACAATTACTGTAGGTGAAGACTATAAGAGAATGTATCGAGGAAGCAGGAGCAATTTGCACAGATGATTGCCCAGATCTTTACTGAATGTTTAATATACCTAACTGTAAGCTGTAATATAGGATAGGTTACATTGGCCTATCCTGGCAAACCCCAGCTCTCGCTCTCTGACCCACCTGCTGCCCCGTCTGTCCATGCAAACCCGAGACTCTACCGGTACTATAGCAGGCCCATGCATGGCAACCCGCCCCCTCTTGCTCTCTGCGACCCACCATCTGCCTAGGCAAAAACTCTCTCTCAAACGCCTCCTTGCAGCTCTACCCCCTCCTCTGCCCGTGTCCTGCAATAACTCTCACTCACAAACTCCCACTCAGGCTCTCACTCTCCTCCTCCCACTGGACCCACCTTCTGCCCACGTAGGTTTGAGGATGAGAAGGGTGAGCTTGAAAACAGGAAAAGGGGCATCCTGTTTGAAGTCAAAACAGGACAGGGGACAATTTTCTCGAAAAAGAACGACCACGTTTTTCTAGGGGTGGGTGGCAACCCTAGCTGGAAAGCCCACCTTTAACATCTTGCCTGTCCCAGAGTCAGCATTATACATCATTACAGCCTTGCCAGAGGCCCAGAAATAACATTTATTTGTACAAAATTGTACATAAAAAAACATTGGAAACTGAAAAATGGAGATGCCCTGCCCCACCTTTCACAGGGTCAGGAAGTGGGGGTGAATTTTGAGGGGAAAGGGAGCAAAATATAGCAGTACACCCAGGTTATTTTGCGTTGACGGCCACCAGGTTTAAATCCTCATATTTCCTCAGAATGGTATTTTTATTACATAGCATCATTGCGAGTGGTGCTCTAAAAAAAAATGGTGACCTACTAGGACCCGTCAAAGATGGTAGCTGCCAATGGGAGCTGCCATCTTTGCCCTCTACAATGCAGCTTGGAATTATGCTATGTTATCAAGACATAGTAGTTTTCCAGCACATTCTGAGAATTTAGATATTGTGGCTGGCAGCACGGAAAAGCCAGAAAAAGCCTTTCAGTTTCAAACTTCGCCATCTCCAACCTAAATAACTGAACCACTGCCTGCAAATGGGACCACACGCCATTTTGTCAGACCCTTTGGAAGAGTGTTATTTCTTTTATAATCTTTAAAAAGGTGGCAAGAGTTGTGACCTGTTTTTGAAACTGTTTCTTGCCATGTACCAACAATAAACCTTCTGACATCAAACTTCTGAAGCCCCCTGGTGATACTTCCTGCTTCCATGTGAAACTCACTTCCCCATCCCCCCACACACCCTTTCTTTCCCTCTATTTTTTTTCTAGTGCTTTCCTCTGTCTCCCCTTCTTTCTTTCTCATTTCTGCCACCAAGGAATTGTGGATTTTGAAGACTTGGGATAGGAATAGAGCCATTAAAGAGAGAAGTACTATCATGAATTTGGTGGCCCCTGACATTTTTATTTGCTGCATAATTGTTCCAAATCAATCCAAAATTTTCAAATTAAAAGAAAATGGGTAATCACATTACACAGATTAAAATCAAACTTTCCTCAAATGAAAAGAAATCTTATTATGTATTAGCATGACAAATCCAGCCTCTCCCCTCCATTCTGTCTCCCCTCAATACATACATGTACCTCACTTTGTCTGCAGCCTTGACTGCTCCAATTATAAGATTATATTTACATGCTGGGACTCCTCCCGGTCACACAGCAGGGTAACTCACTAATTGCTTTTATTAATGAAGAAAGCTTTCCTTCCTCAGCTGTTATTTTGAACTTGTAGGTCCGCTTTGCTCAATAAAGCATGAATCCTGCAGCCAACCCCACACTCGGATATTTTCTTAATAAACCAACAAATTAGATGGAAAATAGGAGGCAATATTTGATTTTCAAGTGCAGTATCCATGGCTAATTAAGTTTTAATGGTAATAATTAGTTACTGTCAAGTGATATTAGTTTTAACAAAATTAATATGTCTGTAAAAAGTAAATATTGCAGATGTTTAAAAAAGGATTAGCCCTCTTTCGTAGAGTTTTCTACAATATTGTCATTGGAATTAATGTAAGGTTTGTGTAATATGCAAGAACAATCTCTGTTTGTTTAAAGCAAAACTGGTAGCACATTTTCCAGTGCAATTCTTAATAAATGTGTGATGTCGGAGTTTTAGAGAATGGTCTTACATTCTTATTCCTGAAACAGAATGTCAAAAGTCAAATCAAAGTTTGTGTCTTATACATCTTTAATCTTAAAGTAAGTTGAACACAGACACATAATGTGGTTTTGATGTTTTAGTAAGTGGTTTTATTGGGTGCATTTATTTCACTCGACTGTAACTAGGGAATGGGAAGAAGTTGGATTCTGTTTGCATTTTAATAAGCAACTACATATTTTGCACTTCTCGAACCAATGCATGAACCAAAACACGATTATCCTTCAAAATCTGCATTTCTCTGAATTTTGCAATGCAGTTCAACCAAATGCAAATGTGTACATTAGGGGGAAGTGTGCATGCAAATGTATATAAATCGACATACATAAATGGGTGGGCGTGCTGGGGGAAACCACTTGCAAAAATGTGTAATTAATCAAAACTGTGTACACAAAGGTGCGTAATAGGAGAATTTTGCATCAAAATGCTGCTTTTGCACCATTTTAAAGAAATTGCAAACTGCTGCAGAAATGTGGACAACTGAATTTCAGATTGGAAAAATAAGACACTGAGAGAAACTGAAAAAAACCACCTCGATAAATATGCCCTTTCCAAACTGTGACCTACCCTGAGATTTGTGATGAAAAGCAGGATATACATCTTATACATACATACATACATACCGGTACATACATACATACACACTTATAAATGGTAATGCCTGAGCAACTGGCTACAATATTTCTCATTTCCCATTTATTCACAATAAACTGCAAACAAAGATATAAAGCAAAACAGTTAAATACTGTATATATTTATTTAATCACTTGAGTTCAGAAAAAGCAAAAGAGAATATTAAGAAATAAAAAAAATTCCTTCCAGTAGCACCTTAGAGACCAACTAAGTTTGTCATTGGTATGAGCTTTTGTGTGGATATCTGAAGAAGTGTGCTTGCACATGAAAGCTCATACCAATGACAAACTTAGTTGGTCTCTAAGGTGCTGCTGGAAGGAATTTTTTTTATTTTGTTTCGATTAAGTCAGACCAACACGGCTACCTACCTGTAACTAGAATATTAAAAGTTAGTTGAATGTATGGATGCTGCGAGGTACCTGGTTTTGCAAAGCTACTGCTGAAAACCTGCCACAGCTGAACAAATGATTTATTTTCTTCTGTGGCAACAAGGCTGTGATGCTGGAAATGTCTGATGATCAGTGGTGTCTCAAACATGCTCTCTCAAAGAGCACAAAAACTGGGGCACCGGGAATCTGCCATGCTAGTAGTCTGGCAGAAATGTAAGCAGGACCGAAATAGAATATTCACCACATTATGGTATGTAGCAATCTGTTCTTCAGCATTTATCGTGGTGCTTCCGACAGAGAGAGAGAGACACTCCATTCCTTACTGCTCTGGTGACCTACTGCCCCAGTTGTAAGCACTCTAAATGATGCTCTCCAAGGATGGGTGCAGCAGTCCAATCATAATAGGCCACAAAGCACAGTGGGGGTGTCTTGTCCCTTTCTTTCCCATAAAGCACACAACTGCTTAGCTGATCTTTCCCTGAACTCCCTTCAACTGGGCACAGCATTACCCATTTTAGAGATGCTGGGGGAAGATTTTACAAAGGCTCCCGCACATCCAGAAAGTTTAACAATAATCTTACATAGTATGAAGGAAGCCACATGGCTTATGGTGATACAGGAGACAAGGAGCCTTCTCTCTCTCTCTCTCTCTCTCTCTCTCTCTGTGTGTGTGTGTGTGTGTGTGTGTGTGTGGTGTGGGGGCACTCTACAGTTTAACATCAGTCCTCTTCTAATGTCAGCACTTGTGGAGATATCAGATCACTGGGAGTCAGCAGAGGAGCATTCATCACAGTAGTGGCTGCTTTTGTAGCTTGGTGAGCATCTGAGGCAGGGTTGCTAAGCAAAACAGAAGGATATGAGGTCCACAAATAACACCAAGCCATGAAGGAATGCAGGCCACCAAGAAACCATGCCTTAGCATTATGTGCAAACCAGACCTATTAGCTTAATATCCATTTTTCATGAAGTCAAGAGAACACCAATATTAATAGAGAGTGCATGTAACATTGGGCCTACAGATTATCATATACATGCTGGTCCTGCTTACTGCCTACAAAGTTATATCCCTGGAAAATGTTCATTAGATGAACGTTCACCTAATGCAGGCATGGGCAAACTCCGGCCCTCCAGATGTTCCCATCACCCCTAGCTAACAGGACCAATGGTCAGGGATGATGGGAATTGTAACCCCAAATATCTGGAGGGCCGCAGTTTGCCTATGCCTGACCTAACAAGCCCATGATTTCCATTGTTTCCCCTCTCTCCCCCACCCACCATAGTTTCTTTTTAAAATGGCTGCAGCCAACCAGCAAGAGTAGCAAATGAAAAACTGATTTGTCCAGTCTCTCCTGCTCTCTGATTCATCTGATATCTCTCCTCCTTCCCCGTCCCCATAGTTTCTGCCCAAAAATGACTGTCACCGAACACATAAAGTGGACACGCTCTAGCTCTTTCGATATCTGAATCTGTGGAGTGTAATGGGTTTGGGCATAATTATTTATGTTTGCATAACTAACAAAATGATTTTCAATGTAAGGTTCTACACTTAAACAGGAAGAACCAGCTGTACAAATATAAGATGAGGGACACCTGACTTGCCAGTAGTAAATGGGGAAAGGATCTAGGGGTCTTAGTGGACCACAAGCTTAGTATGAGTCAACAGTGAGATGCAGCAGCAAAAAAGGCAAAAAAAATGTTATTTTAGGCTGTATCAACACAAGTATAGTGTCCAGGTCAAGGGAAGTAATATTGCCGCTCTATTCTGCCTTGGTCAGGTCACACCTGGAGCACTGTGTCCAGTGTTGGGAACCACAATTTAAGAAGGTGTGCACTTTCAAGCTTGTGGTTGGGAACCACAAGCTTGAAAGTGTGCAGAGGACGGCGATTGAGATGATCAAGGGTCTGGAAACCAAGCCTTTTGAGGGAGTTGAGTATGTTAAGCCTGGAAAAGAGGAGACTGAGAGGAGATATGATTGTTGTTGTTGTTGTTTAGTCGTTTAGTCATGCCCGACTCTTTGTGACCCCATGGACCGTAGCACATCAGGCACTCCTGTCTTCCACTGCCTCCCGCAGTTTGGTCCGACTCATGTTGGTAGCTTCGAGAACACTGTCCAACCATCTCATCCTCTGTCATCCCCTTCTCCTTGTGCCTTCCATCTTTCCAACATCAGGGTCTTTTCCAGGGAGTCTTCTCTTCTCATGAGGTGGCCAAAGTATTGGAGCCTCAGCTTCACAATCTGTCCTTCCAGTGAGCACTCAGGGCCAATTTCCTTCAGAATGGATAGGTTTTATCTTCTTGCAGTCCATGGGACTCTCAAGAGTCTCCCCCAGCACCATAATTCAAAAGCATCAATTCTTCGGCAATCAGCTTTCTTTATGGTCCAGCTCTCACTTCAAATAGACATCTTCAAATATCTAAAGGACTTCCACATGAAGATGGAGCGAACTTGTTTTCTGCTGCTCTGGAGGGTAGGACCTGAACACAACGGATATAAGCTACAAGAAAGGAGATTCAAACTAAACACCAGGAAGAACTATCTGATGAGAAGAGCTGTTCAACAGTGGAATGGACTCCCTTGCGGACTCTTCTTCCTTGAAGGTTTTTCAGCAGAGGTTGGATGGTTTCTCATGGATGGTTTAGTTGAGATTCCTGCATTGCAGCAGGTTGGACTAGACCCTCAGGATAGCTTGCAACTCTGCATTTCTATGATTCTATGAAGTGAATTCATGGATAACAAGCAGGCAGATAGTGGGACCTGCTTGTACCCTTTTGAAAGGATACCCTTTCCTAAAGTCTGATTTATTTCATGATTGGCAGTGTGAAAGTGCAATACTAGATTTGTATTATGTCAGGTTTTATCCACCTATGTTATATTATGGAGCTCCAACTGTTATGGGAATCAGGATGGGATTTGGCAGTCTGTAAGCTACAGTGGTTCCACTGCTTTCCCTGGCCTCATAGATCTTCTTAGAACAAGGACACCTTTCCTTTTTATTTTCCAGAAAATAAGATTTTTTAAATTCCTTATGAATGGGAAGCTGAAGAATGTAACCATAGGAAGCCATTAATACTAATACAGTTAGTGTTCTTTGCTAGACAACTAAATAGGCAGCTTAATGCAAATCAACCAATCCATTCATTGATCAGCTAGGAATCACATGATTACTCTTGTTACGTTTCTGTAATTGGGTGTGAACTAAAATATTTTTGCTGTTTTTGAAGAAGAGGCATTTGCATGTTAAAAAAGAAACTGTTTTCTAACCTGTACCTTTTCCTCCCAAACACTATAATTTCTTTGACACTTGGTGAGCAAGGGAGCAATCCTCCAAGGGTTTTACAGCCATTTCATGAAACTGCTAATGAAAAGATCGCCTTTATACTGTCGCGTAATCTCGCGAATTGTTGAGTAATTTCCCTTTCGCACTGACAGAACAGACAGCAAACCATGGGGGTGTCTACGCAGACTCCTTTGACAAGTCATTTTTTGCTCAAGTATTGCAGTTAGCTCTTCAGCTGGCATATATTCAATAGGAAGATTTGCCCTTGTCCACCTCACTATCTTTAAGAACGCATATTTCAAATGCAACCGAACAGATTGTAGAGCAGCTGCTGGGCAAGGGAATATTATCTTCAGAGGCAACGGAGCAGGCCCATGTGAATGTTAAATAAGTCTCTCAAAGAGGAGTTCAATTGACAACAAAGGTGGTCTTAACTGCCCCGAAATTCCAAGTGGGAGCAAACTGATACTGGTCACCCTTGGTCAGCTCCCTGGGTCATCAACCCCTGATACTGGGTCATCAGCACTACTGATATGGGTGCTCCTTTAAGACCCACTGCATAGGGCAGAGATGAGGAACTACAGCTCTCCAAGCTTATCTCCCCAGACCTTGGGACTCTCCCCGGGCCAAACTTCTCACCAACCCTTCTCCATACCCTCCTCAAGTGCTTCTGTCTGACTGTAACGAGTCCTTGAAGTGATAATGCATCTTGCTTGCCTGGATGAAAATATGGTGTGTATGTGTGTGCGTGTGCGTGCGTGTCTGGAATGTACCCTACTGTGCAAAGGAGTAATATCTGTTGCCCTGCCCATTTTTTTTGCCCCTGCCCACCCACTGGCTTGTGGCTTCTGGAAGGTTGCCTGAGAGAGACTGCAGTCTCTGTGCTGAAACAACTTCCCCATCTCTCGGGATGTGGGTCTGGTTCACGCATTTTCTTTCTTACAGAAGGTGCCAGGGTGAGGGGTGGGGAACGGGACCCAGGCAACAAGCATGTTCTTGCGTAGACTCCATTTTCTCTCCTTCGCAGCTTATTAATTGTATTAACACGCTGCCGTTTGCTAATGGCGCAGTGCTCTCCCTTTGTCTCTGCCTCTCTCTTTCTATGATTAATTGCCACAATACCAAAGCTGTGTCCAGGGGATTGCTGCCCTATTCCCTTCCAGAATGCTATTGTTACCAGGCAAGAGTGTGGTTGGGTGGTGGGTTGTTGTTGTGGTTAACTGTCTGAATAGGGAAGCTAAATGAAATGCAATTACCTTTCATAGTCGTGATGGCACTGTCCTCATTCAGAGGCGAATTCAGTCTGGGAAGCATACCTTCTGCTTCCCTCCAGCTTCTCAATGCATTCTTTTGTTTGCTCCTTAAGACTGCAGCCTCTGCACAGGTTTGCTCGGGACTATCCTGTGCAATTCAGAGGGATTTGATTCCGAGCAAAAATGCATCCGGCGAGGCAGTGAGAACGCCAGCCCTTTCTTGATCTCATTAAATACTAACGTTTGCTGCGCCTGCTGATTTTTAGTGAGAGTTTCTCCTATTCTACAAAAGAGATGGAGAGCTTCGATATGGCTGGCTGGCTGCAGCCTGGGAGGGGGTGCAGGGAACTCCTCACAAAAGAGCCAGTTAAAGAGAGGGAGAGCAAGGGAGAATATTACACAGAATTAGAGTCGCTAAGTAAGCAGGAAACTGCAGCCCAAGTGGAAGCTGAAGATGCTGAGTTTGCAGCCCTGAGTCAGCACAGTTTCTGTGGCCAGAAGAGATGTGAAGGTACATTAATGATGGCTTGCATTAAAGGAATTATTGGGATTCTGGTAAGTGCAGCCATCATTATAAGCTTATGTGGCCCTGACTCTATTAAGGCATGGTTTCCAGAGGTGACTAACAGGCTGTTGTTGTTTTTTTAAAAAAGTGCTGTGAGCTAACATTTGGCAAGCAGAACCTGAGCTTGGAAATGAAATTTTGTTTTACTGATGAGCTGTGAAGAAGAGCTTATTAGAAGCCGTGGTTGAGTTCAGTAAGTGCATGAGACGCAGCATTAGCAAGTCACCTTTCCTGCCCTGTTTTTCTGCAGTTTCACACCGAGTAAGGAAAGGAATTCTCAGAAGATCACCTTGAAGATTCGATTCCCTTTACAGCAAATATTTTTGCAAGTGCCATCACACTGCCTTTTCCATGCAGCTTTCGAGTTCAGTGTTAGTCAGAGCCAAACTGTACCTTATGAGTACAGGTGATCAGATCTCCTCAGGTTTCTCTCCCCCCCCCCCGACTTAAAAGCAGTCGTTGCTGGGTAGGGTGGTAGATCAGGACTGTGATGCCAGGGAGCATGTTTAAACCTTTCCACCATGCCATTTCCTTACTCAAAACTGATTCCTCACAATCTGCTACTAGCTGCTATGAGGAAATAAGAAAGATCTCCATATTGTGCCCCCCCAAAAAAAAACTCAACCAGGGAATAACAGCTTATCTGAGCTCTTAGTGGAGACATGATGTGTGAGTTCTAGATATCCCACATAAGCCATGGTAGTATGGCCCTTGAAATAACTCAATGAGTCACAGCCGCATATCGTGAATTTCCAGGTCTGCTCAGGGGTGGAGGAAGGGGGATTGCAGTGGGTGTGGGCCACCCCGGGTTTCACCACTGAGGGGGGTGACAAAATGCTGGGCGGCACTCACCGTGGGACGCCTGCAATGCACCCGAGCCATGCGTCTCTCCTGGGAGAGATACGGTGGCTTCCCAAACAGTCCGCCTGCTGCCTCCGCCCCCAGCTGTAGGACGGCTGAGTGGGAGGAGGCAGGCACACTCCAGAGGCTCTGCAGTGCACCCTGCCCTTGCCATGCCCCTATGGGTGGCTTGCCCCGCCCCTGGATGCACCACCCAGGTGCCCAAGGGCTTCCTCCACCGTTGGGTCTACTCCTCACCTCCCCCAATGCAATAAACAAGGATCACCAGCATAGAAGCTTATCACATGATGGTCCCAACGCATTTAAGGGAAGAAACTTGGCCCTGCCAATCCTTGGAGTAAGTGCAGCACATAGGCCCTTGCACTCCAGTTTGCTTCTCTGCTGAAGAACTGTTCTTAATGACCTACCCCCACTTGTGCTACATAAAACAACACATTCATTTTCTGGCACCTGTGTAATCTTTACATAAAAGCTGCAGGCAGCTTCATAGGTTGGGTTCAAATATCATGCAGTTTTCTTTTACACTGTAATTTATTTATTTTGTTGCACGGATATCCATACCTGCCAAGTCTCCCGCTGAAAAATGCGGGATCAGCAGCGGTGCGGCACCGGAAGTTGCATAGAAGCAACTTCCGGGGCCGCTCTGCCCATGTGTGGGCACCAGAAATAGGGCAGAGTGGCACCGGAAGTCACTTCTACACATGCCCGGTGGCCATCTTGGTGGTGGCCGCATGGTGGCGGCCATCTTGGTGACGGCCGTTGCCATGCAGCCACCACCAAGATGGCCGCCGGGCATGCGTAGTAGCAACTTCCGGTGCCGCTCTGCCTGATTTCCGGTGCCCACACAGGGGCAGAGCAGCTCCCTGGCAGGTAGGAAATCCAGGGGATTTCCGGGATTTTTCTCCATTAGGTAGAACAGTGGGAAATGGATTAAAATCTGGGGGTTTCCCACAAAAAACGGGATACTTGGCAGCTAAGTGGATATCCCACATTTTTCTTCAATGAGGTCAAGATGGCCTCCCCCATTTTATATCCACAACAACCCTGTGAGATAGGTGGGTAATTAGGCTGAGAGGAAGTGACTGGCCTCAGTAGCCACCCAGTAAGCTTTGTGGCCGAGTAGGGATTTGAACTCTGGCCTCCCAGGTTCCTAGTTGGATACGCCAACCACTACACCACACCGGCTTTCCACTCGGGAAGAGCAACCTGTGGCCCTCCAGAAGTTGTTGAACTCCAACTCCCATCAGCCCCAGCTAACATGGCCTGAAACCAGGAATGATATGGCAACTGTGGTCCCCCACCCTGGCTTTATAGCCAACTAAGAACAGTTAGAAAGCAAGTCAAAGTGCAAGTAGATAAATAGGTACCGCTACAGCGGGAAGGTAAACGGCGTTTCCGTGTACTGCTCTGGCTTTGTCATGCTGGCCACATGACCTGGAAGCTCCCTCGGCCAATAGAGCTAGATGAGCCCCGCAACCCCAGAGTCGGTCACGATTGGACCTAATGGTCAGGGGTCCCTTTACCGTTTACCTTTAAGAGCATTAGGTGACCTTGCATGCTCTTTTCTAGGCAACGTTTCCTCACACCACTGGATGGCTAGATGGTGGGGCCTGCTTTCTTATGCCTTACCCTTGCACGTTTCACATTACCAAAGGACACATTAAACCAATCAATTACGCCGGGTTTAAGTAAAAGCATTTATATTGACAGGTACTCATGTTGAGGTTTATTACTCTTTCAAGAGCACTTAACCTCTCTAAAAAGCCCCAGAGGACATGTTTCTCACTGAAGCAAAGACCTTGTTCTCAGAAATAGGAGATGAGAGGACTCAGCCTGTGCCTGGACTGTACCACCCACAGGTAAGGGCTCACCTGATGCAATGCCCTTCTACCGACAAACAAACATCTCTATGCTATAGAAAGCCAACTTTCCTGGTGCATGGAAGGATATATTTGTTCGGAAGTGCATTCAATAATCATGTGATCCATGTTCCATGTTACCATCATGTCACAATCATGTGAACCATGTTCCATATCACCATCACCCAGAACTTTTCCAAACCCAGAGATAACTAGGGTGAGTGTTACAATATTAATCTGCACTGCAACTTGGGAAACATTAGTTTTCAATGGTTCATAAGAACATATAGGGACATAGGAAGCTGTCTTAATACCAAGTCAGGCCATCTAGCTCAGTATTGTCTACACCAGGAATGGGGAACTTGCTGTTGGCATCCATCTTTATTGAGAGACAATGGAGAGCATTTTGGGGGATGAAGTCAAACCACGGTGTTTGCAGCACCCAAGTGACCTCCCTGGGGCGCAAGCCTGGGCAGTGTGTATGGAGGTCCTGGGCTGCCCAGACAACAAGACCCCACTCTTGGATTCTCTGATGCGGTCCAAAGCAAAGCACCAGCTTGACTGCAGGAGTTTCCAGAAAGAGGCATAAAAGGTGCCTCTATTTCCAACTGTCTTAGGGACTCCACTGCTATGGATGCCCACCAGACTGCCTGCAGGCACTCCAGTCATCCGCAAAGGATTCCCACATGGCAGGGTTGAAGTTGCCAGCCTTCATATCACGTTCGTAGACTTATAACTCAAAGCTGGTTTGCCAACAGGCCTGATGCCTGAAGCCAGCTCCCTGTAGAGCATGTCCCTGGGGATCCTGCCATCTTCTGTTCTGTGAACATGACCAAGCCAGCATACACGTCACTGAGACAGGAGTACAAACATGCTGGGAATGTGGGTTTGGGAGAGCACACCTTTGTTTGAGACTATGTAAATACAACAAAAACAAAAGCCATAGCACCCACCTGAATCCAAAACACAGGTCTATAAACTGAGATGACACCCACACCACTTTCAATGGACATTTCAAACACATGGCTTCCCCCAAAGAATCCTGGGAATAATAGTTTCCCCTCACATAGCTACAATTCTCAGCACTCCTAACAAACTACAGTTCCCAGAATTCCTTAGGAGAAGCCATTTGTTTTAAATGTGCATCGAATATGCTTTAAATATATGGTGTGGATGCGACCTGAGAATCTCAGACTACATAAGTTATTTGAAAGCCTGGGTGAACAGAAGGGTTTCGAACAAATGCCGCAAAATTCACAAAGAGAGTGCCAGTGAGCCTCCTTGCGAGGGCAGTGCCACAACTAAGGTGCTACTAACATAAAGAACTTTACTCCATCAGACCCTCCAAGTGTTCCTATTTCCCAGGGACAGTCCCAGATTTACAGAAGCTGTCTTGGTTTCTGATTTGATCCCAGAATGTCCTGCCTTTCCTTAGGATATCCCTATTTTCACTGGAGAAATGTTGGAGGGTATGGAATTATGCAACCCCTGAACCAATGAGATACATAACTATACCACCTTTAGAAGACATCTGAAGGCAGCCCTGTATAGGGAAGTTTTTAATCTTAATGCTTTATTATGTTTTTATATATGTTGGAAGCTGCCCAGAGTGGCTGGGGCAACCCAGTCAGATGGTCAGGGTATAAATAGTAAATTATTATTATTATTATTATTATTATTATTAGTAGTAGTAGTAGTAGTAATATTATTTAGGATGTTCCTGCTTTTATTAGAGAAATGTTGGGGGGGGGGGTATGGTTCATTGGGCAGAAGGACCTGGAACTAGACCTTCAAAGAGGATCACAAGATCTGGGCAACCCAGAAAACAATGCAGCAATGTCATAGTTTTCGGATCCTCGAGGCAATGTTTGCTCAAGGTGAATCACCAGGTTTTAGTGTATCGTCACCAGCATACTGGAAAGGTGTCTTGTGAAAACCCAGAGAGCACATAGGCACAGATAGATCAAGATAAATGGTTGTTTACTAGTCCTTGCTGTGTCTGTGGACTTCACCTCTGCTGGAAAGAAAAAAGAAAAAAATTGCTGAGGCCTACATGCTCCTGGCAAATTGGACACAATGGGGGCAATGAATGGATGGCATCGAAACCCTAAAGAACAACCGCAAGCAAGCAAGGCAATGCAGAAATATTAAAGGTGACTGCCAGGGTTTTACAGCTTCTCCTTTCACTGTGCAGAAAAGACCATCATATTCTCTGAGCTTATTTTATGACAGGTTTTGGAACAGATTTAGAAGAAATTTGCCAACTCTCTCATTGCAGTTGGATATGGACATGGCCAAATAGCTAATTAGAGAAACAGAATGTGGAGAATTGGTGGTGAAAACCTCTGACCCCTGAATATCCGTAAGCATTGAGATAAATGAGACCGCTGAGCATCTCCACTAACTCCGTTTCTGCAAACGCAAATACCTTATTATGAAATTCCCAGATGCAGAAGATCAACACAATAAAAAAAACCAATAACTTGTAACCGTTAAGTACGGTTTCAGGCTACTTCCGTCATTAGCACAGCAAGCAACGAATGTTCAGGCAAAAACGGGGGAGAAATATGCTGACTTTAATGCAAAAAACACCCAGTGAAAATGGACTACTTTTCAGGATTTTTATAACCCCAGTTTCAAGACTGCAGTGGCACATTACTAAGTTTTGTCCTCCCTGTATGACCTGTTGCTGTGTGACACAATGACATTATCAACATTCCTTCCTCAAATTCAGGGTAGCCTTTGTAGTTTTGCCAGAATGAAATAATCCTGGGCACCCAACGTGCCTTTCTAATGGCCAGTTTAATTACAAATTTATGGATTCAGGTAGCATGAGGACATGGAAGCACCAGACAGGAAACAACTGCTGGCTGGTGTCAAAGCAAACAATATCACCGCCCGGGAATCCAAAAGAAAAACCCACCCCGACTTCTGCCCATCAAATCCAACACATGCTGTCTAGGGGCTCAAAACTGGTTTCAGCCAACCATTTGTCAGGGTCAGAGTCTGGGTGTTTGGAAGAATAAGCTCCCCACTGTGTCTTTCTCAAGCCACCCCTAGGAAATCTAGGGCGAGAGGCTGTTTCCTCTCTTTGCAGAACAGAACAGCATTGCACACAACAACACGGTACAGACGTTTAGCCTCTGGAATAGATTTCCTTTTATGTGGCTCTGATATCTATACACCATTTAACACCAGCCCTCTTGGCAGTAGGTCAAAAATCAGGATCAACATTTGTATCAATTCTTCATGTTGATGCTTATGTCTAATTGTGCAAACTCTCTCGTGCTGGAATACTGTTCCTTTAATCTATGACTTTCGGAGTCTGCTATAGATTACAGTGCATGGGGCTGCTTTCCAGAATATACCATATATAATTGGGCATAAGGGATTGGAATCAGGGATTGACCCAGCAGAGGAGCAATCTATGCTGGCTCTTTGCAGCACTGCCATTTGGTTGCTCAGCTGCTGGGCAGAGCCAGTGAAGCGAGGAGGTCACCACTTGCTTGCTCTTGGTCTGGCAAGAGGAGTACGGAGTAGAAATGGTAGAGAAGAAGAAGAAGAAGAAGAAGAAGAAGAAGAAGAAGAAGAAGCTTTATGGAATAAGCATGGTGAGGAGGAGGATGAGGTCCCCACGGCAGGAAGAGGCTTCGTACTGAGTTTCACTTTTCTGAGAAACATTGCCTAGTTATGTGTCGCTAGGTGGGGCTTGAAAGAGCTTGCAAGCAGAGCTTACTCAGTCCTTATTGTTGTAACCCTGCACACACCTCCCCAGGTTTGCAATTTTTGAATCCTTCCAAGGTGTTTGAAAGAGGTTTAACTTAAAGGGCATTTCAGTAAAGACATGTGGAATTTCAGATTTGGCAGATGGCCCTCCTAGGAAAGCCGGTGGGAAAACATAAATTAGCAACCACAAATTCTTTTTAAAAAGAGACATACTAGTGCCTATCTGGAATGATGTTTTCATTTACAAAAATCAAGAAGATGTGGACTGATCTCTCGCCCCACCCTCTATCCCAATCAACATACACCAATCTACGGTTAACTTGAACAGGGTGTTTAGGACCAGAGATGTTGAGATATCACCTGTAAAGGAAACAGAGAAAGGTGAATTGTAGAAAGAAAAATCCTTCTCCTTCTCCTTCTCATAGAATCATAGAGTTGGAAGAGACCACAAGGGCCATCCAGTCCAGTAGGTAGCAAATTCCACTGTCGAACAGCTCTTACTGTCTCCTTCTCTTTCTATTCTCCTTCTCCTCTTTCTTCTTCTATCACAACTTAAAAGCACTGATATGGATATCATTCTGAGTATTTCCAATCTGAACAGGCTCAAGCAACGTTATACAAATGCACAATTTAAGAAGATCAAACCTACTTATTTAATTTCTTTCTTTTTCTTTTGGCTGCAAACCTTAATTTTTATGTGAGCTCACTCTTTCCATTAACCAAGATACTATGAACAGAAGGGGAAACTTAAGTAGATGTATTATTCTATTTCTTTCATTCTATATGTTTTCAGTTCCTTCTTTTTCTTTCTTTTTATTGAGTTTTGGGTGAAAATTACACAGAATGAGGAGTTTATGTCAAGTTAACTTTGCCAATAAAATCTACACATAAAAACTCTGTATATGCCAACTTGATATTTAATAAATAAAGAGAGTGGGGGGGGGGAGGGCATTTCACATATTGCACAGGCAAGCCCAGATGTGTCACTAGATGACAGATCTGCAGCTCATCTCAGCTGCCTGACAAGTGTACTTATCCAAGACATGTCACATTTATACTTTACAGTTTTAGATGTAACCCTAAGACCACCTTAGGTGTTCACCTAAAAATGTAGCGTATAGAGTGGCTCAAATCAGCTTTATGAATGACTGGACAATCATAATGTAAAACCAAAGGCAACATGAAAATTCAAACTGTGGCGAAAACAAGAAGAAATCGTTGAAATATTAGGAAATGCTTTACAGAAATAAGGAATAGAGCCTGTTATATATGGGAAATTCTCCCTCCCTCCCTCCCTCCCTTCTTCATCCTAGCAGTGGTTCTAAATCTTATTGCAGTAACTGCCATGCCACGCCATGCAAGAACTATGGCACTACATTGCAACACAATGCCAGTGGAAGATGCTGGTGCCATCATGGGCTGGAGTGGACCTTCAGAGCTACCATAAAGAACTCAAACTCTCTCAACCAGTCCTTAGAGTTGTGGCAACATAGCATCTCTTGAGACCAGGCTTAAAAATCACACACACACACAACTCAGCTTTGCCCATTAGAAGTCTGATCTCAGTATTACTCCACAGAAAGTGTTTGGGGATGAGAAAACTGGCCTCTCAGGCATTAAAGATCAGGTAGTCCTAAATGCAAATCCTAGGATATTTGGATTCGTCTTAAATAGGATGTTTATGCCATTATGTTTATTGCTGGATAAGCTACCATGTCTTGATGCATTAGTGAGGCAATTCCTGATGCCATGGAGTAATAGCTCTTTGGAGTTATTTAATTACAGTGTACTTTAGAAAGCTCCTTTAAAAGGATATTGCATATTTTTACTGTTAGCAGAGAGAAAATAAGATGAGTTGGAAAGGTCAAAACCTGCCTATAGAGCAAAGATCTGGACAGCTTCCCTCTACTGTTGTGGGAATAAAGACTAATAATAATAATAATAATAATAATAAATTTATTATTTCTACCCCACCCATCTGGACAGTTGGGGCAGGAGTTGGGTGGGAAAGAACTGTTGTGTGGATGTTTTCACTGTGACCACTGCATGCTGTCAGTTTTTGTTGCATTCATGTAAAGCTCATTGGCATATCGTGGTAAAGGTTGATGAAAAAATAAAGGAGCAAATCACATTGGCATATCGTGGTAAAGGTTGATGAAAAAATAAAGGAGCAAATCACATGGCTTCCCTCAAAGAACTATGGGAACTGTTGATTGTTAAGAATGTTGGAAACTGTAGCACTGCGGGACTACAGTTCCCAGGATTCCTTGGGGCTGTAAAAGGGGTATGGATTTGCTTTAAATGTATGGTGTGGATGTGATCCATGTTTTAACTACTGTATTGGCCCGAATATAAGCCACGCCAGAATAAAAGCCGCACCTTTAAAATTCAAGGAAAGAAAAAAAAGACAATACTGGAATATAAGTCGCTCCGTTAAAATTCTGCAGGCACTCACACCCCTTCCATTTTACTCTAGTAAAAGGCTTTTATTCAGGCCAATATGGTATTATCCTTCCCTCTGCATCAGGGTGGCCATAGAGAGAAGAGGATTGAGCTTTTGCACCTCCAATGGTGGTGTAGAAAATGAAATCTTAGCAGGTGTAGCTTGTCAAGCCACTATTAAAGGTGCAGGAGGAGCTCTCCTCACACGCAGCCACTCTACATAAAAAAACATCTTCTCCACTCTTCTGATTGGCATCACATTGTCAAATTACGCATTTGCTCGCTTGGTCTTCTGTTGCACATCCTGCTGAAATAATTGAGGCTTGTGGTACCAGAGATCTTTGGCTTCACCACCAAGTGCTTTATAACATTCTCTTTGTAATCTTTTCCAATGTTCTTTAGATTAGTAAGGCCTTATCTTGTTCCTTCTGTTCCCTCGGGGCTCCCATTAATGCTGCAGCTGTAATTAGTGGTCCAAGGTCATATTTCATTGTTTTAAAGAAGGGAGGAAATAACTAAGCCACTCATATTTCATTGTGCTTAATCCAGAGTGACAGCTACAGCTGGCCACAGAGCAATATGGTTGTACTTGAGTGCCTCTGAGTTCATAGAGGAGGCATCAGACTTCCCTTTCCAGCTTTTCCTCCTCTCTCCTCACCTTCCCCTTTTAATCGGGATGAATAACTCTTTTCCATTTGGTTGAAAGTGATGTGATGAAGGCATCGCATGGTGCCACTGTCCTTCTGACCCATGATCCCCTATGCTGAAATAAGTTTTCCAAACCTCTTTAATCGAGGGCCAAACCATATGGGATGGGACGTGCTAGAATTTCCTCCCTGCCCCCGTTTGTATAATCCTTTCTCCTTCTGCTGTTTGTCCTCTTAAAATCCTTCCTAGTTTCTCTCCCACCCACTGAGGACAAGATACAAAGACTCAATGGGGAGTTGAAAGCAGCTTCGGAGACTGGATGGGCAAGGCGCAACCGGATCTAGATGGGGGATCATGCTCAACCTGATGGAGCAGGTTGTACCTTGGGGGTACTCTTGGGTCCATCAATGTCACTGGAGGCACAAGTAAATTCCTTGGCACAGAGTGCCTTCTACCAGCTGGCAGCCAGGTGTGATTCCATCTGAATTGGGACGCGGGTGGTGCTGTGGTCTACACCACTGAGCCTCTTGGGCTTGCCGATCAGAAGATCAGTCATTCAAATCCGTGTGATGGGGTGAGCTCCCATTGCTCTGTCCCAGCTCCTGCCAACCTAGCTGTTCAAAAGCACGTCAGTGCAAGTAGATAAATAAGTACCGCTGGGCGGGAAGGTAAACAGTGTTTCTCTGTGCTCTGGTTTCCGTCACGGCGTTCTGTTGTGCCAGAAGTGGTTTAGTCATGCTGGTCACATGACCTAGAAAGCTGTCTGTGGACAAACACCAGCTCCCTTGGTCTGAAAAACGAGATGAGTTCCAGGGGTCCTTTACTTTTACCTTTACCCATCTGAACTGCGATAGACTAGCTTCTGTTGTCTATGCTCTGGTAACCTCTAAGGTCAAAGCCACACCAAACATTTAAAGTCCTCTTGTGCCACTTGAACATGCCCTCCCTCCTGGGAGCATTAGTTTGTTAAATGTGCTGACATCATAGACCTTCAGTTCACATCACCTTTTACAGACGACAGTTCCCAGGGAGTGTTAAAGCGGTATAAGAGTGCTTTAAATGCAATGTGCGTTTAGAGCCAAAGTTAGATTGCTATTAGGTTACTTCTGAAGATGATGTGGAAGCTGCAAAGAGCACAGGATGTGACAGTCATACTACTGAATGGGATTAGACAGTCTGAATAGAGATTTCCAGTTCTGGATTGCTTGCAGTGGCTGCAAACTTGTTTACAAGCCCAATAAAAATGCTGGTTTTGGCTAATAAAGCCTTTCATGCTTTAGGACACTCCCTTGCTGCTATCCTACAGACATTTGGAGCACACAGAAAACCTTAGGGTCCAGGTGTGGCAGGACGCATGAACCTTTAGTAATAAATTAGATAACTTACAATTTACTGCCCTTTCATAACACCCAAAGCCAGCTGCCTGAAGCGGCTGCCTCAAACAGTAAGGCTAGACCTGAGGAGGACACTGTAAATCCACTGCAAACTAATATGTTAAAAGAAAAAGGACTTGGTGAACTTCAAGCCACTCACCAGATATCCATGCCCTTGCCATAATCACTGCCTAGACATTAAGAACTTAGATGGCAGTTAAATGTTTGAAATAAAAACAAAAAACCCAGAAATGTGAGGGGGCCAGTCTGAGGTGGAAGAAAGTAGTACTTTCTCTCACTTTTGGTATTTTATTTATGCATTTTCAGATTATATTGTCCATACATTCCTCATTTTATCATAATCTTATATAGACTTCCAAATGTATCCTTCCCTAACATCCTATTTCATACTCGTTATTTTGCTACATCTCCTTTAATTTACCAGAAAGTGGTACTTCCTCATTTATCATTTCACGTGTTCCAGGACTAGCGTGGAAATCAGATTCCAGGGAATTAAAAAAAGACATGAAGCATCACTGATGTTTGCATTGCATTTGCTCTGTAGAAATGCATGTCTAGATTGCCACTCTATATTATATTGCCATGATTTTAGGCCATTGTAAATGGCCCTGAAATCTGGCAGGAAGGAGGGTCGGCCCTACGGCCAGGCTGGGTGGCGCAGGGCACCACGGCACCACCCGCCAGAGGGGGGCCGCGAGCTGCACCTGCCCGTTGGCCGGCCGGCCGGCCGGCCGGTCCGCCGCACAGCTTCACCCACGGCAACCGCGCTGTGCCTGCCCGCCCGCCGTGCAGCAGCGCCTGTGGCAGCTGCGCTGCGCCCGCCCGCCCACCGTGTTGGGAAACGGGGCGGGGGGCGCCGGAGGGATCCGGCACACCACGGCGCCAGGGGCGCTTAAGACGGCCCTGGGAAGAAGGGTGGCACATAAACATTTCTAACAAAGAAATAAGTCAATGGTATTACCACAGAGCCTAGGGCTTGCTGATCAGAAGGTCGGTGGTTCGAATCCCTGCGATGGAGTGAGCTCCCATTGCTCGGTCCCAGCTCCTGCCAACGTAGCCGCTACAGTGGGAAGGTAAACTGTGTTTCCGTGTGCTGCTCTGGTTCACCAGAAGCGGCTTTGTCATGCTGGCCACATGACCTAGAACAGGGGTTCCCAACAAAATTTTCTCGAGGACCCCTCATCGAGCCGCTATTGTGACAAGGACCCCCATTAATTCCTAATCCTAAAATTAAAAAGTGAGAGCCAAATTAAGAGTCTTTGTATATTTTATATTTATATGTTTTTTACAGTTCTTCCTCTTCATCTGTAGGCCTTTGTCGTTTTAACGAACCACTTTTTAACCAACGGTCCATTTTTAACTACGCGAACTGTAGCTTCCGCGAAAAGCAACGCTTTGTTTACAAACACTACTGTTTTGCAAAGAGGCAGCGCGCGCCAGGGAGGAGGGAGGGGAATGGAGAAGACAGGGTACCTGCGCAGTAGCGCACAAATGAAGCCGGCGCACGCAAAGCATCTTGGGGAGGTGAGCGTTAGTAGAATGCGCGCACTGCCTTTTTGCAAAACAGTAGTGTTTGTAAAGCACCACCTAACGGCATACAGCAGAACTACTGCCTCTATCTAATTCTAGTTTTGCGCTAGACTCTGCTCATGCAGGAAGCGGCCAAAACAAAAAATCTGTTATCATACGAAATATATTTAATATATTTTTTATTCTAATAGAATCATAGAATCATAGAGTTGGAAGAGACCACAAGGGCCATCCAGTCCAACCCCCTGCCAAGCAGGAAACACCAAAGCATTCTTGACATATGGCTGTCAAGCCTCTGCTTAAAGACCTCCAAAGAAGGAGACTCCACCACACT
This sequence comes from Zootoca vivipara, assembly GCF_963506605.1. Taxonomy (NCBI): domain Eukaryota; kingdom Metazoa; phylum Chordata; class Lepidosauria; order Squamata; family Lacertidae; genus Zootoca; species Zootoca vivipara. The sequence continues at coordinate 76,062,972 of NC_083279.1, read as the reverse complement.
TCTTGGCAGCAAATTCCACTGTCGAATAGCTCTTACTGTCAGGAAGTTCTTCCTAATGTTTAGGTGGAATCATCATCATCATAATGACATACTGTTTGTGCCTTAACTCTCTACTTTCCCCTTACTATCTTTGTACTGTTTAGAAACAAACAATAAAAGTGTGGCTCTGAACACCTTGGGTTTCCCCATGTCTCTCAGGCAGGCAGGCAGGCAGGCAGGCAGAGGACTAAAACAGGCTGGTGCATTGCTGCTGGCCGCCTTCCAACTTCCCCACTATTCCTGATTTACCTTACCACTAATAACAACAAAACGTTCAAAAATTGCTACTGGTCCAAAGGCCTCAACCAACTCCAGAGAGAAGGGAAGTTCCTCAATATGGTGGTGGTTGACTTAAAACATATTTAAAAAGCTGGTGGTGTATTTTAAAAAAACAAAACCCAGGGGTATGGAGAGTCAGGGAGGAGTCTACCAACAAAGCACGAGACCTCGAATCAGACCTTGACTGATTTCCTTTCCCTTTTTCACAAAGACCCAAATCGATTCACAACAAGGCACCCCAACTACATGCAGGGGCCCCCTCTCGGTTGCTTAAAAAAAACACCATATGCATGCGCAAGTTCAGCGGGGCTTAACTCTCCCCCGGTGAATGTACCATGGGGCCCGGTGTGCAAGGAAGGCACTGCCTAGCCCTATTCGCTTTCCAATCCATGGGGCTTCAAATCCACCGGGGGGGGGGAGGGGCCTACCGAGCCTCCCTTAAGGAGACGGGCAAACGGCATAAAGGCGAGCAGGGGAAGGTGCCGCACTGCAAAGGGCGACCCGCCTCCATCCCAGAGGCCTCTCCGTCCTTTGGTAGACCAGAAAGTCGCGAGAAGAGCAGGCACCGGCTGCGGCCTGGCAACGGACACGCTGAGGGGCAGGACCTAGCGTTTCCCGCCGGCCGAAACCCAAGGAGGGGTGGCCCGGCCCGGGAAGCAGCATAATGGCAGCGTGGGGAGGTGGAGAGCAGCTTGAAGAAAGGAAACAGGGTGGGGGTGGTGGGGGTTTAGAGAAGCTTCGTACCGCCATAGAGCCACTCCTCCTCCTCATCCCCGGCGCCGGCCCCGCTCAGTTCCGCCGCCAGCCTCTCCACTTCGCCGCCGGCCGACATGGCTGCTGCTGCTGCTAATTCTGCACGAGGAAGGCCCGGTTGCGCTTCGCTGAGGCGAGTCCCGCAGTGCGCCTCTGCAGCCCCCCCAACAATTGTCCCTTTGCAAAGCAAACTAGTTTGGTTCATGTGCAGTTCACAGTTCAATTCAAGTTCATCCAAATGAGCCTTAGCTAATTTTATTCAGCATTCAGCATGTTACAAGCTGCTGTGTTGAAGTATAAAATATACATAAGAAGACTAAGAAAACATCAGAACACAGAGACAGTAGAACGTGAATTGTTTATGATATTTAAGTGTAAAGGCTTAAGCGTAAACAGGTGGTCCAGAGAATCATATGGTACATTCCTTGCTTGACCCCATGCCACTATAAAAAATTGTCAAGACAAATTCATAGAGACAAATTCAAGACAAATTATTGTAGTAAGGTTAAAGCTTACTGGGAAATGATATATAATTGAAAAGGATGTTTAAAATGATGTTTGTAAAAAAGCCTGGAAGCTTTTCTTTTGGAAATTATAGGGACAGAACTACCTAAACTGTATAGAAACGTATTCATGTGTGCTACTACAGCGACAAGAATGTTACTTGCCCCAAAATGGAAAGAAGCCGAAGTTCCAGCCAAGGAATAATGGATACAAAAACATACAGAATATGCAGAAATGGTGAAACTTACCAGAAGAATAAGAAATCAAGATCAGGGGCGTAGCGAGGCACCGTGACACCCGAGGCGGCAAATTGCCATGCACTGGGGGGGGGGGTCGTCGCTACGTAACGACGCGTGCGACGCACCGCGCTGAGCGGGCTTTCTACCTGGAGTTTTGTAGCTGGAGGCGCGCAGCTTGGGAGGCGCGGGGGGGCGGTGATACCCCGCTAGAATACACACATACGCAGCATCCCGCTGAGCACGCGTGTTACGTAGCGGGGTATTGCCACCCCCAGCAACTCCAATCCGTGCGGTGCGACGGGGGGTGCCACTTGGCACTCCCACCCCCTTGACTCCCAAGCCGAGCCTCCAGCCTCCCGGTAAAAGTCCGCTTAACACGGACTTTTTACCGGGACGCTGGAGGCTTGGCTTGAGAGTCGCGGGGGTAGGGGTGCCAAGTGGCACCCCCCCAGAGTGGAACCCGGGGCGGACCACCCCCATCGCCCCCCCATTGCGACGCCTCCTGATCAAATAAAAGAATGGAAATGGTTTATTGAATATTTACAGATAAATTGTAAACAGATGAGAACATTGGCAGGATTTTTGTAATAACCTGCAGTTTTATAAGCGCATATATTTAAAGTAGATGAATAAATGAGCAAATTAAGTTAATTTGGATATGCAGAAGATACTAAAAATAAAATTAAGGAACCGCAGAAAGAGGGGGAAGGAAGTCAAGTTTTGAAATGTTAAAATGATTGTAAAATTAGTGAAATGTATAAACCTGAAAAGCATAAATCATTTTTTTTAAAAAAAAACATTTAAAAAGACAAATTGATGGAGGGCAAGACTGCAAATGGCTACTAGTCACATTTTTGCTTTACTGTCGGAGGCAGCATGCCTTGGAATTCCAGTTTCTGGGAATTACAAATAGAGAAAGTGCTATTGTGTTCAGGTCCTCCCTGTGGGTTTCCTATGGGCATGATGCAGCACCAGATGGGGCCTGATCCAGCAAGGGCTTTTCTTATGTTCTTAGACTGCCAATGAGGGTGGGGTCATGCTTTAATAATGAACAGCTAGTCCAGCATCCTGTTCTCACACTGGCCACCCAGATGCCCTTGGGAAGCCCGCAAGCATTGGACCTGAGCACAAGAGCACTCTTGCCCCTTCAGGTTCTAGCAACTGGTACCCATAAGCATTCTACTTTGGACTGTGAAGACAGACCACATCCATCAAGGTTACTAGTCACTGACAGCCTTGAATCTGTCCTCCATAAATTTGTCTAATCCTCTTCTAAAGCCATCCATGTTGGTGGCCACCACTGCCTCTTGGGGGAGTGAATCCCTTAGTTCAGCTTTTATCCCATATTCATGAAACCTCCCTCTGCATTAGGGTGCCCAGTGTCAGGGACTGGGCAGAGGAGGAATGGTGGAGATCGCCTCCCCAGCCTGACCCTTCCAGGGAGGAGGAAAAGGAAGACAGTTTAGATTTACAACAGGGGTTTGCGGGAGGTCACAGCTCAGGGGCAGATGAGGGGAGGGGAGTTGGGAAATAATGGGAGAGGAGGAGGAAGCAGCGGGGGTGACAGCTGACGGACACAGTGTCTTTAGAAAGCATTCCAGCCCCCCCCTCTCAGAACCAGTGAGCTTTGAAAGTAGAAGAGTAAAGAGCTCAAAGACAGAGGGCACGTAGCAGCACCCATAGAAGTGACGAATGAGGAAGTGGGAGAGACGGGGGAAGATGTGGATATTCACTCGGGACAACACCATTATCCAAGAGGCTGGGTTCTATAACTTCTCTCTGTAAATACTGAATAATAAGAAGACGGTAAGAAACATTCTCTTGTCTTTGTACATTCCTGGGCAACCAACCGGGAGTCGTTGACAGCTTCCTGACACCCAGACGGAAAAGAGCACAGAACTCCTCTATGTTAAATAGTTGTGTGGCTTGTCATGCAAGCTCTACCTGTTGAACTTCCTTCTTCTACACAACTGTTAAAAGTCCATGAGCCCTGTCCTATCTTTCCTCTGTGTGCAAAGCTAGTCCCTTTGTGCTTGCTAAATGTGAAAATTTCATCAGGGAGAAGGATTCTAGACCAGCCTGTGATTTCACACGGTACCATTCCCAAGAAGATAATTACGTGCCAAATGATGCTGGCGAGGAGAACAACCTGAAGGAAAGCCTGGTTTAAAATTAAGCAGGATAGAATTGGACCTGCCCACCCTTTTCATAGAGATTAAATGTTTCTCACAGTGGGGAAAATGTTTCTCACATTCTTTCAAGGATTACTGAAAAAAAAGTTGAACCACATCTCACCAATAAAAAAATGCAGTTAATGCCCAAAAACACTAGAGCAGGAGCTTACAGGATGAGATATGGGTCTCTTGCCATAGCTGCCAAGTTTTCCCTTTTCTCGCGAGGAAGCCTATTCAGCATAATGGAAAATCCCTTTAAAAAGGGATAACTTGGCAGCTATGGTCTCTTGCTAGCTGAAAATATTATACATTGGCCTGAGGATGGTTTGTCAGGTCTTTAGCACTGGAATATACCAGTTGAAACTAGTTCCCTTTTTGATACACGTCTCTTCCAAATTTCAATTTTATTTTTAATTTTAAATTTAAATTGAATGGCTTTGCTTGTTGTTTGGGTGGGGGTTGTCTGCTCTCTCTCTCTCTCTCTCTCTCTCTCTCTCTCTCTCTCTCTCTCTCTCTCTCTCTCTCCCCTCCCTCCCTCCCTCCCTCCCTCTCTCTCTCCCCCCTGTGTGTGTGTGTGTTTTCTGTGTTTTATTTTTTGTTGTACCGTATGTGTGTTTTGCCTGGCTCTTTTAGGTGTGGCAGTGGGGTTGAGCTTCACTAGTTTTACCTCTGAGAAATGCATGCAACAGTTTCTTAGATTTTCGTTTTATAAAACAAGGAACACAAAAACATTTTGTTTATGCCTCTCGAGTCTAGCTACACTGGCATCAGCTTTGCCCAGAACCCTGCTAGGTACCAGAATAGTTTACAATTCATGAGCTGGTATGAAGTTTCCTTTGACCTTCATAAAAGAGTTGCTGTTACAGCGTGATCTATTTATTTTTTATTCAATGAGTGTAGAGTGTTTTGTCTTAACATGTTTTGTCTCAGTTTGCACCTATCAGGTAACCTAGAAGGAAGGGAGAGAGAACTGATAGAACACAAATGTCCTAAATTTACTGTTGAGAAGGAGCAGAGCTCCTTCATCGCAACTGAGTCACTGTCGTTAAAGAACTATTGAGAGGCTAGCCATATGGATAGTTATTTTATTTTGCCCCATGGAGAGCTTTGCATCCTTGTCATTTATCAGAGAAACAGTACATCGTTGCATTTCAGTGGAAGTTGGTTGTTGTTGTTGTTTTGCCATAAAATCTGGAGCTTTTATCACACATGTTTTCAGCTAGTCTCATTCTTGGCATTTTGGTGGTGTGGTTGAGTAATGCTTAGGTGATAAATGCCTCCCTATATTCAACTTTGAAGCAAACTGATGAATTTCAAGCTAACACAATGTTTTCTGGGGGGGGGGAAGGGGAGGAAGAAAATTCCGGGGGCTATGAATTACACAGACATCTGTTGGATAGACACAGCCAAATGTGTCATCTACCAGGGCTGTGATCCTCAAGCCACTTACTCCAGAGCAATCCCACTGCAATCTGCGGTTTACTCCAGATGAAGTGCTCTGAGGAGCAAAGCCCATGTGCCTGGTAACAGAGAAAGCAACCTAATAATCGAGAATACAAAGAACAAAATCGCACTGCAATGCCACGAATGACAAGATGGGAATAATAATGAGGTTTAGTACCAATAAACACAGATTACTGAAATTTATAAGCGCCACTGAAGCTTGGAGGATTTTTCTCAGATACAACTATAAAGTCTTCAGCGTGGAAAATGAATTGAGGGAGGGGCAGGGGGAGAAAAACTCCCAGCTAATGCAGCTTCACAGCCACAACATATAATAACCTTCAGGCCATTGTGTAGGATTTAGTTCAGGCATTTGTTTAAATGGGTGATTTTCAGAGAAGATATTAACCTATTTTGTCATGCCACATAATGCCTAAGAAGACAAGTTCATAATCTTGCAATGGGAGATATATCAATCTTCCAATTCCCATATTAAAATAAATCAATGAGTATCATTAACCACATTTCCAGACAGGAAAGCTTAGATAAGACCCCAAGAAGAGCCTGCTGGATCAGGCCAATCTCATCCTGCACCCTTTCCCCACAGTGGCCACCCAGATGCCTGCAGGAAACCCTCAAGCAGGCATCCCCAAACCTGTTTTGGGACTACAACTCTCATCATCCCTAGCTAACAGGACCAGTGGTCAGGGATGATGGGAACTGTAGTCCCAAAACAGCTGGAGGGCCAAGTTTGGGGGTGCCTGCCCTGAAGCAAGACCCAGACACAAGATTCACTGCCCTCCATCAGTGGGTATTCAGAAGCATTACTGCCTCCAACCATGGAAAAGTGTTCCAAAAAGTCACTGATGATGTGTCACTGGTACCAAACAGAGGGTTATAATTAACAGTCTTGAGATTTGAAAGTGATGTCATCAAAAAAGGGATGAGTGTTCTATTTTTACAATTTGGTTAACTTATTTTCACAAGGTTATCCACTATAATAAGTGTCCCCCCCCCCCTAGGAAATGCAACTGTTCTCTAACAGAAGAATTTCAAGGCAATACACCAGTGTAAAAAAAATTGATTTAAAGGTAATAACTGAGTCTGATTCTCTTTGTCTGGGATTGAACAGAGACAGCTGGGTTAAACAACAACAACTTTACATACTTTGCATACATTTAAGCATAATTGAAACGTTTGCAGACTACTTTTTTGCATTTTGCTGTTATTTAGCTGCCACTGTTTGCATCCCCCTCCCTTAAGCATATTGTGTGTATATTTTGCTTCAGGTTTAGATAAACAATGGCTTAAGCCACAGCAGTACAGTAGTAGCTGGACTAGAAGAAGTTCAAAATTTTCTTACTAAGGATCACAGTGGGTATCAACCTTGGTTTGTGGGAAATAGGCTGTTGTTGTTACAGAGTTTACAGGCAAATAAACGCAGACCCCCTCTACCACCAAAGCAGTTTGCTTCCAATCTAAACTTTGACGGTAGGAGAGTGCAGGGCAAGGAAGGAGAGTAACAGGAGAAGGAGGATAATAAATTGGAGCGAACCAAGTTCCAGGTACTTGGGCTTGCTTCTATGACACCTTTTCTAAATATTTTCGGCTGCTTCTACAAAGCTTGGCATTCATAATAGGAGGGAAGCTCAGGAACCATTTACTTTGCAAGTGATCTGGAAAGTACCTGTGAGATAGAAGCGAAAAGCAGCTAAAGGGAAAAGAACCCGCTTATGCATTCCGCCCAAATCCTTTCTGATGCCAGCCCCAGCATTGTGCCAAGACAAACACAATGAGGTGTTCTCTCCTTGGCAGCACAATGCAGGATTTGACGAGGGAGAAAAGGGGATATAGATTTCCTTTGTTGTTTTAAGTATTAGATTCAGTTTCCAAAAGGAGGAATGTTGGGTCTTGAGCCTTGCTGAACCTCATACCCGCAGGCATGCTGGCCTTTCCCATGGAGGCATAGCCGCAATAACTTTGCGGTGAAGTAATGAGATCCACAAAGCTGCACATTTGATATTTCAGTATGCATAAAACCAAGAGCATGGTTCCCTAGGGGCAGGGAACCTATGGCCCACCAGATGTTCTGGGCTGCAATTTCCATGATCCCTGGCTGAGGCTAACGGGGGTTGCAGTCAAACAGTATCTGGACAGCCAAAGGTTCTCCACTCTTGTTGTATACCTACCACCACCAACCCAACTAACAACACTTTGATCTTGCCTGGATTAAATGTCATTCAGGGTATTAAATCTATGCTCTCTTGATCCATTAATGCTTGGCGACAGAGTCTCTGGAGAGGGAAGAAAGCCTGTATGCATTTAATTTTAGAACAGATGGTTTGTACCAGTTTGTAAGCACAAGGAGAGAGTAGAATGATGCTATTAATACACACTACCGGTATATTGTTCAAGTAGATCAAGTCGGTGACCCTAATCACACTTGCCAGGAAATATGCTCGACCGAAATCAATAGGGCTTGCTTTCAAGTAAATGTGTTTTTGGAATTGAAGAGCTAAATTCTGTTATTAATTACCTCTTGCATAGCTCTTTCAGCCATGCTCTCAATCCCTAGCACCTAGCTTTGTTTCCACCCCAGCATCTAAAAAGTCTAAGTGAAACATACAAATTTGCCTTACACTCTAACATGCTTTTCAGGATCTTTCCTTATTTCTCATCACTTAGTGTCGGGGTGCCAACTTGTGAGGGCCAGGTAAGCCCCACCCCACATAATCAATCACATGACACAGTGACCACACACCATTTGAATGGGAATGCCCATCAACTTTGTGGGGGCATGGCCCCCCTCAAATATTTTATTGTGGGGTCTGAAGCACCCACGGCCCCTAGGAGTTGGCTCCTATGCCTGGTGTGCAGCTCTTTAACTGGGTCTGTTTGACTTACCAATAACAAGACTGGTCTCCTGCTTTTCACAGTACATATTTCACAGTACGCATTTCCTACTCTTCACAGAACAATATTTATAAAACTTATAAATCCTGAGCCACCAACTCATTTTTAACAGGGGCAAATTGAGAAAGGGCTGAAGGTCAGCTCTGCCTATTGATCCACAATAAGCCATATTAAACCAGGACAGACTACTGGTACTTTGCTGATCTAGGCTCACTTTGCCTCTTGTCTACTTTGACTGGCAGTGTCTCTGCAAGGTGTTGGACAGAAGTCTTTTTTCTCATCAACTGCTACTATGAACCTTTTAACTGGATTTGCCTGAAAATGACCATGCCCCCCCCCCATGTTTAGGGACAGGGGAAGGAATTAAATTAAATTTGCATCAAAAAGCAAACCTACCTGGTTTGCACTTTCTGAAACAATGCAAGAACCAAAGTATAGCCATCTTTGGAAATTCACACTTCTCTGAATTTTGCAATGCAGTTCTCTAGCTAAGTAATGTGTACAAAAATGCATCTGTTAGGGTAATTGTGCATATAAATGCATATATTAGTCAAAATAACTTCCAAAAGTTCATTATATTTGGGGAAACAGCATTGTAAATATGCATTATATTAGGAAAGATTGCACAGGGAAAAAATTATATCAGGATAAATTTGCACTGAAATGCTGATGAATTTCATGAGGACTTGCAAACTGCTATGGAAATCTGAAGAACTTAATTGAGAAAATTAGAAACCAAGAGAAGCTGAAACTGGTAGATTCACCCATGCAATGCAATGTGACATGGCATCATTCCCAAGGCATTCTAGGGTGTGTGGTTGGTGTGAATCTGTAGAAGGAGCCTTATATCACTCTGAACAACAGTAGGCTTCTTAAAAGAGAGATAAAAGGGGTGGGGAAGGAAACACTTGGCCACTTTGTTAGGTTAAGTCTACTATGGATAAGACTCAGTTGAATACCACCCTATGGAATTTTGTCCCTATCCACCCAACAAAAGATTGAGAGAGATTTTTTTAAAAAATGCTTTGACTGTGCTCTAATCTAAACTGGCCTTCTGGTAATGATCATAATCTAACACACAAATCTTAATACATAACCAAAACATAGCCATTTCCAGACTGAAAGGACTATTTCGGACGATTTCTTTCTAATTGAAACTAATCTAGGTTGAAAATTGTCTGTTTGACTATCAGTGTTGCAAATTACTGTGTAACATGGTTCTGTTGAGCTGCCAAGATTTGGATTTAACAGATGTGATCCCATGGTACACGAATGCATCCCCTGCTCCCTTAAGCCTTGATTAAAGTTTTGCATTCCTGCTGGAAGGAGGAAAAAACCCTTAATTCACACAGCAAATTAAGACCTTCTCTTCTGTGTGCCATTTTGTTGCAGAGAACAAGAAAGGAGTCTGCCAAAAGAGGGAAAACTCATAGCCAAACAGTAAAAATCTTACTGATGAAATGTAATACAGTAAGCCTGCAGTTTACACAGGAGTTAAGTTCCGGGGAATCACGCCTAAAGCCAAAATTACATATAGTCAAAATCCATTGGGTTCAATGGTGGGCGGGATTGCCAAAGTCATTTCCCCCAGAACCCTGCCCCCTTACCAACACTTATTTTTTAAATATTTTTTGTCCCACGCGTAGAGCTGAATGTCCACAAGTTAAGTGCATGTAAGTTGCAGGTTTACTGTAGTTAACTGGGTGTATGCATAAGGATTTAATGTTCAAGATCTTGTTCAAACCAATAAGATCCTTGAACTTATTCTGCATTCTGCCAAATAATTTACTGGACCTCAAGAATCAGAGGGCAAACCCTAGCTTCTGAGAGGACTGAAGAGCAGGAGCTACTCTGACTCAATGCTCTGTTCATAAATATAGGGACCAAAATGCTGGAGCTCAGGCTGCCTGCCAACAATATCAGAGGATCGCCTACTGTAAACAAACACCCTTGCTTACTGAGATGCTTGTTGAAGACCCTTCAGGTATTCCTACCATCTCAGATGTGGTTGGCTGATATCACAGATCAGGCCTTTGTCTTGGTGACAGCCCGACTGCAGAATAAAATATCTAGAGAAACTCACCTGGCAGAGCCAGGTTGGGATCTAGTAGGCTATGTGTGAAGCATGCCAGAAACTGGTGGCTCAGAGATGAGGAACTGGCAGAATCTGGAATCCACTGAAACTGCAATTAATCCAGAATGCGGCAGCTAGACTGGTGACTGGGAGCGGCCGCCAAGACCACATAACACCGGTCCTAAGAGACCTACATTGGCTTCCAGTACGTTTCCGAGCACAATTCAAAGTGTTGGTACTGACCTTTAAAGCCCTAAACGGCCTTGGTCCTATATACCTGAAGGAGCGTCTCCACCCCCATCGTTCTGCCCGGACACTGAGGTCCAGCGCCGAGGGCCTCCTGGCGGTTCCCTCACTGCGAGAAGCAAAGCTACAAGGAACCAGGCAGAGGGCCTTTTCGGTAGTGGCGCCCGCCCTGTGGAACGCCCTCCCAACGGAGGTCAAGGAGATAAACAACTACCTGACATTTAGAAAACAGCTAAAGGTAGCCCTGTTTAGGGAAGTTTTTAATATGCGATATTTTAATGTATTTTGGTATTTGTTGGAAGCTGCCCAGAGTGGTGGGGGAAACCCAGCCAGATGGGTGGGTGGGGTATAAATAATAATAATAATGATAATTGGACAAAACATGGTTTTACTGGTTGATTGAGAATTTTGTTTCACATACGTGCAATAATCATATGCATGCATGGAATTGTATTGTGATGTTCTTCACCTAGGGCAAAACAGTTGCACCCAATGCAGTGAGAGCTCAATGAAGCTTTTTAAAAGAGGATTTCTCTGCCAATCCTTTCCATTGCGCATCCTGAAAAACTCATGAGAGTCAGCTGCACTGAATGCATGTTGTGAAGATTTCCTAAGAAGGGGGAAAGAGATTATCTTGTGCTGCAAGTTTATCCACCATGCAGTTGCAATGGGTTTCTCTCTCCCTCAGCCCCACAATTTGGTACACAAATGTGATTTGTAGGATACTCTAGCAGGCAATTCATGATAAAATCAGATATTAAGCTTTCAGTGCTAATCTTTCTTTCAATGGGTTGATAGATACATAAGTGTATTGAGAATGGGATGCTACATTTTGAGCCTTTATGGCCATAGGGAATTCTGGAAATGGGAAATATGGCCTCAGGGCATTGCATTAAAAACCTCCAAATACATCCATTTGATTATTACAAATGGGATGGAGTGTTAAGTTCAGGCTGCCTGACGCATAAAGTCTTTGAAAAAATTGAGCATGGTAACATAGTAGAACCGCAGCCACGCCTGTTCCTGGACTGCTGCAGGCAGCAATTCAGATATAGGGAAGAAGAAAGCTGCCATGCACATAAGTCTGGGCTAGAAGTTCATGACCTTTACCACCCTCTCCTCTCTCATGATATGCAAATTCCACGCAACAAGATTACAAAGTAATAAAGGTAAAGGGACCCCTGACCATTAGGTCCAGTCGTGGCCCACTCTGGGGTTGCGGCGGTCATCTCGCGTTATTGGCCGAGGGAGCCGGCGTACAGCTTCTAGGTCATGTGGCCAGCATGACAAAACTGCTTCTGGCGAACCAGAGCAGCACACGGAAACGCCGTTTACCTTCCCACTGTAGTGGTACCTATTTATCTACTTGCACTTTGACGTGCTTTCGAACTACTAGGTTGGCAGGAGCTGGGACCGAGCAACGGGAGCTCACTCCGTCGCAGGGATTCGAACCGCCGACCTTCTGATCAGCAAGCCCTAGGCTCAGTGGTTTAACCCACAGCGCCACCTGCACTGTGGTAAAACATCCTGTAAGGAAAAACTGTGGAATTTCTGTGCCATCTCCATAGAGCCCTCACCAATAACAAAAGGTGCTTTCATTTGGCTCAGATGACTACTCGGGAACAGGTATCTCTAAATTTCTAAAACGAGAGATGTCTATCCAGAGACTATGCCATCTTTCCTGAAAGCCATACTCTTGTTTTTTATCTTTTTTCAATACAACAGGCTGTGGTTACAGTCCTTTGTGATGAAAAGCACTCTGCATATGTTTAGGGGCACTTTCTTATTATTTCATTTATTCCACAGCAAACTCTTGGTATTATAACACTTTGCAGAAGTGTCACAGGTAGGGCGATATTTGGTTTTCAACATTACGATATATCACCAGCTAAATATCACAATATCATGATATATCACGATATATATCTGCGATGGCTGAGGACCTTGCTGGGCCTCCCCGTGACAGCAGAGGGTCCCACAGTACCTCCCCACAGCTGAGCTACCCCCCGGGAAGCTGTTAAGTCTCCACTTTTTGTTCACCTGTATATTGTCTTGTTGAAACACTCTTCGTGACCCCATGGACCAGAGCACGCCAGGCACTCCTGTCTTCCACTGCCTCCTGCAGCTTGGTCAAACTCATGTTGGTAGCTTCAAGAACACTGTCCAACCATCTCGTCCTCTGTCGTCCCCTTCTCCTTGTGCCCTCAATCTTTCCCAGAAACACTTATCACGATGCTATTTCAACGATATGGCTATTTACTGCCCAGCCCTAGTCACAAGTGAAGCTTGGTGTATTTCCATACCTGCTGATCCAGAAGAGGACACACGACTCAATGATTGCTAAGTTTACTCAGGAGCCTTTGTTGATGGACTTTGTTAAAAGTCCAAGTAAACAATAAATAGGAAATATGGACTTTCAACTTTTATAAATGCAGTTTTTGGAAGTGTCACATTTCCTGTACTTCTTGCTCAATATTGTGACTAGAAAGGTGTTTAAACGTCTACAGGTAGAAAGCAGAAAAGGGAAATATTATACTCAACAGATCTAATTCATTCCAATTGTAAATCAACTGATCTCTTACAACAAAACTTTTCAGCTCCTGATAGGGAAAACATTGGCCCGCAGCTGTCAATTAAGATGCTTGTTTATGGCCGATAAGCACAGAGATGCCTCCCAGCTGAGAATGATCTCCAAAGGGTAAGTATTATTATACCACCATATTTTTTTTATAAGGCTCATTTTATGAGCAATGTCTAGTGACTCTATTGAAAAACTTCATTAACATCATGACATTCATTCCAGATCTTTAATGTTCGTTCAATCATTCACAGGGATCATACTCGCTTTTGCAAAACAGCTCTTTTTTGAAGGTCTCATACAGATTTGCTTATAGTTATATTTATGAATAGTATAACACATTTCCCCACATAGTGGCCAAATGTAATGCAATAAACTAAAATCAGCCATAAAACATCCATATTTAATGATTCTGGAGCTATTAGTGATAACTTCCTCTTGAAGTTAATGTTCTGACTGGTTCAGAGAACAATGACATGTATGAAGTCAACCCATGGCCTCCCCCAGGAGTGAAGAAACTGTGCCCCCTCCACATATGGTGTTGGATTACAATGCCTAACACCCCTGACCTTTGGCCATACTCACTGGAGCTGATGAGAGTTGCAGGCCGACAAATGGAGAGCCACTGGTTCCCCACCCCTGGCCTACCTAAAATGAAATATCTTTTCCTGAACATCTACAGTGTTGGATTAAGCCAATCCACTTCTAGGAAGAAGTTCAATGGTTTAAGGAGCATTGTGGGAAAACTCTGACTCCAAAGCTACATGGGACAAGAAGTTATGAGAAGAAGTGTCCACAGGCAGGGACCTCCCACACCCCACAGACGAGTCCTAATATCCAGAGTCCCTCTCTTTTCAGTGTTTTGCTTTCTCCTCTGGACTCTCTCATCCCTCCAAAAAAGTCCTGCCCATATCTATAGATATTGTGTTATGAGCATAGCTGCCAAGTTATCCCCCTTTTTAAGGGATTTTTCCCTTATGCTGAATAGGCTTCCTCGTAAGAAAAGGGAAAACTTGGAAGCTATGGTTATGAGGTTTGTGCCTGTTCAGAGTACCTAGTCCAGAAGTGGAACTCCATTTGTATAGTGGCATTTTAACATGTGTGAAAGTTCTGTGATGGCATCACCCCTTTTTGACTTTTCTGTGCCGGTCTTAGTTTCATCCCCATCCACCATGAAGATGCTTGATGTTTTTCAATGGGGAGGGGTTTGAGAGATGAATGGACACTATATCACCTGCGAAAACAAGAACAGCGTTGCTCGGTGTCATTAACAAATTTGATTATATTTTTTCAGGGTTTGAACATGTATTGCACGTGACGCTCTCACTCTCAGGGGCCACCCATTTGGATACATCCTATTATGACATGATTAATTTCCCAGCAATTAGGGGGTGCAGTTTTTTTTTTACTCCTTTACCTTTAGTGCTTATCCTCTAAACCAGGGGTCCCCAAACTAAGGCCCGGGGGCCGGATGCAGCCCAATCGTCTTCTAAATCCGGCCCGCGGATGGTCTGGGAATCAGCATGTAGAATGTGTCCTTTTATGTAAAATGCATCTCTGGGTTATTTGTGGAGCATAGGAATTCGTTCAAAAAAAAAAATTCAAACTATAGTCCGGCCCCCCACAAGGTCTGAGGGACGGTGGACCGGCCCCCTGCTGAAAAAGTTTGCTGACCCCTGCTCTAAACCTTACTCGTCCTCCATCTACCACCTCTACAACTCACAGAATATCTCTGATGTACCAGGGTCATGCCTATTAAAAACTCATGCAATGAATAGCAACATTTTTCATTATGACACCACTACAATTTTTTCAATGCCACACTTTTTCTGCTGACAATGTGTTGTGGGAAACACTGGAAAATCAACTTTTTAATAATGTCATCCTATGGGTATCTATGATACCAATAAGAAATAAGCCTCACTGAGTTAAAGGGGCTAACTTCCAAGGAAGTCTGCATTGGATTTTTGCCTAAACGTTCCTTGATTCTGTTCTGAGTCTCCTCTCTCTCAGCCGTGCTGTTTGCTTGTCTTTAAGTATTTCTCCCCTAACTTTGCCATGCATGATACCCAAAGGTAACATCTCTGGGCCAGCTGATCATGATGTTCTTGCTCTGTCTGTTTCAGCTGATATGATTATCATGCTTGGTGGATTATTTGCTGTTCCCTTTCAAGTCCTGATAAATGGCTGGAGGTTGTCACAAGGTTTCATTTGCATCACCTTGATGTTTCCACATTGACTCTCAGACCAGTGCATCCAGGCTTTAAATCAATGATGTCTTTCCCCACCTCTGGCAGTTTATATTGCTGCTGTCATGAAGGATGATAAGCAAGCAGAGTTCTACAAACTCATTCCTCCTTGTCCATTCAGTTCTGCACTTCACACCTGCACAAGGCTCTATCGTGGTACGTTTCCTGCTTCTACAGGATCACGTAGTCTTATTCTGCCAAGGTCAAGCTGATCATGCCTGCCTTAAATACAAGATAACTACCGCCGGCTCCTGAGCTTTGAGCTAAGCAATATAAGTGAGCTGGATTTCTGGACGTTTGTTCACAATACAGCAGTTCCCAAACCCAGAAGAAGAACACAAACAACCCATTTTCCAAATCAGAATCATGATTTGGAAGCTTAGATAACCTTCTTGGGGCCCTAATTAGCCTCTTACCTTCTGACTGACAGAAAGTCTGATATAAATTTCCTGGGGTCAGACCAGTCTCATTCACCTCCACCTCCAGTTGGCCTGTAATCTGTCCGCTTCTCAGTCAAGACTCTGTTGACCGGATACCTAACCTCCTTGATCTTTCCATTTCTGCCTCCATTCACTCTCTTGCCCTTGCCTGTGCTCTTTCGCTGCTCT
This sequence comes from Zootoca vivipara, assembly GCF_963506605.1. Classification (NCBI taxonomy): domain Eukaryota; kingdom Metazoa; phylum Chordata; class Lepidosauria; order Squamata; family Lacertidae; genus Zootoca; species Zootoca vivipara. The sequence goes on along the minus strand of NC_083279.1, from coordinate 76,046,873 downwards.
CTAGGCTGCATCTCTGATGATTGCTTATCTCTCGTTCGCTTGCTGAGCACAGCGATGCTCTTTAAAACTGATAAATGGAAGTCAACGAGAAGCCATTGCCTCTGATCATTTCCAGCTTCCTTTCTTCGAACTAACTAAAGCCATGGGGGTGCTTTGGTGTGTGTCGGTGCCATTTCCAAGGCCCTTCATGACCAAATTCTTTTCTTCTTGGATGTAGCTATCCTAACATGTTGGTATGTTGCTGCACAACCTACCAACCACAAATCAAGTTAAAGTGCTTCTGTGTAACCAGATTCAATGTGTGTCCCTCATTCTCTCTCCCCCTCTCCCTCTCCCTCTCGTACATTGTTTGGTTTTGAGTCAGACCATAAAAGATTCAGTTCAGCTAGGTTTAGTTAATGAAAACAAGGGGGAAGTGTCAAATCCTTTAGGGAAAGGATTGCATCTGCTCAGGAAGTACATTATTAAGAAATTAGGCATTTTTCTGGTTTTCTTTGAGATTCAGTACTGTGCTGAACCCATATTAATTAAAGAGAGAATATCTGCCTTCAAATACTAGGTGAAGATATGCCTGGAACCACAATAAGCCAAGATTCTGGCATATATGCTTACTATATGTTTGCACAGATGTTTGTCATCTCTTCAGAATTTATGAATGTGTGGTGGATATGGTTCAAAGGCTTACTGGTATTTTCAGAAGCCTTCTTCAGGTGTTAAAGTGAGCATGTGGAACGTGACAGTCTGAAGTGAGGAGGATTTGGTATTCAAAGGCACCCCACACATTTTACAACCCCAGTTATGCATGATGTGGGAAGTAGGGATGGGGGGGGGATTCAATTCAGTTTGCATTTAAAGGCAGACTGACCTAATTCACACTTTCTAAAACAATATGCAAATAGAAAGCCCGCTATCTTTCATAATTTGCACTTCTCTGAATTTTGCATTGCAGTTCTCCAGTTAAAATATAAGCCAAGCTAGCTTTTTGTGTTGAGGTGATAGCCTGGGTGATGGACCATTACGAGAACAAAGGAAAGGGGGCTCTTGGCAAGGTCAAAAATGGGTGGGGCACCTCCCTTAACTCAGAGATTGTGAGAAGGACAAAGTCTGAATTGAAAGTGGCAGTGATGTGACCTAGATGGAAAGAAACAAGCTGGAGAGAGAGTCAGAACAATGCATAGCTGCCAAGTACCCCGTTTTCTCCGGGAAAACCCCGATTTTACTTACCTTTTCCCGGTGGTCCCCCGTATCACTTCGTCTCTCGTTTTTCTCCGTTATTTTCTCCTGCCGGCGGCTATTTTTTTTCTTTCCGATTTGCCCTTCTATGGGCACCAAAAATGGCCACCGCCGGCTTCAAAAGTCGCATCTACGCATGTCCGGAAGTGCATAGACGCGACTTCCGGTGTCGGCGGCGGCCATTTTTGGTCCCCATAGATGGGCGGAGCGACACCGGAAGTTGCGTTGACGCACTTCCTGACATGCGTATAAGTGACTTTCGAAGCCGCCGGCGGCCATTTTTTGGTGCCCATAGAAGGGCAAAGCGACACCGGAAGTTACATCGACACAACTTCCGGTGTCACACGGCTGCCGGTCCCGGATTCTGCAGTCTGGGACTTGGAAGGTAAGGAACAATGTTTGATTTCTGTTGGAATCCAAGGCTGCGTCTGTGGGAGAAACAAGACCCTCTTGGGGTGTTGATGCTGTGAACCCCTCCATCATAGGCTTAGGTTGTATATATGTGCAAATAAACCATATGTCATAAAGACACCACAGTCTCTGCTGTGCCTCATTGCAAAAGGAAACGCAAACACTGGGTAAGCATCTGGGACCCCTGGAATCGCACCCTGCTCAATAAATTGGGGTGGCAGCAATACATTGGAAGCAAGTTGCTTTTCTCCTACATTCCAAGGATAGGCTGCCAATTTAGCTGCCCTGGCACAAACCACTGGCCATGACAGACTTAAGTCATGGAAACTCTGGTACATTCATGAAACAGTGGTATCAGACAAAAGTCTATCACATACCTTTTTGTATTCACTGTAGCTATACTTGCTGGAGTTACTGTTATGTAGAAAGTTCAAATGTGTCCTATTGTCCTCTGATGGAAATCCAGCAGATTTTGTAATATATATATATTTACAACTGTAAACATCAGTTGACCACAAAGGCATGCTTGGCTCCAAAGTCAGGAGAACCTCCTCAATAAATCAGGCTTCAAGTCCTGATCTTCCTCTGGGTAAAAATAGCAAAATAAAAGAAGCCTATCTCACCACATCAACTTTTTTTGATGAAAAGAAAAAGCTCTGATGAAGATTTGTAATAATCTAAAAGGAATTTCATACATCACTGAAGACAAGGCAAAGTGAAAATAAAATAGATTAGGGTTATATATCTTTTTAATAATGTCAGTCAAAAGTGTTCCAGTCTGTAGTCTGATCACATCATGGATGAGGCCAGATTTAACACTTCACTTCACTGAATAGCAATTTCCAAGCTAAAAGAAATCCTCGTAAAAGCAATGCTGAATCTTAAAGCTTTCTGTCACCAATAAAAGCACAACAGACAAATAACACATCTTGATAAAAGCCAGTCCTGAGTTCATGACTTTTTTTTTGCCCCCTTTTCCAACGATTTTTCAAAAACCAAAACTACTTGCAAGGGGCTGGGTGTGGGAGGAGAGGGGAACACATCTAATCGGATGCTTCTTCACGCAATACAGTCACACATGATTAACTAGCTAAGGCAGACTGTGGATGAGGATTCACATTCACACGTGCACCTGAATGCATCTCCTACTGAAAGTTATGCAGTGCACCTGGACAATAGCTATATGCATCCAGACATCCATCCAAGTGCAGACCTATCCACGTTGCATTGCGCAGTCAGGCGGAGTCCCCCCAAAACCCCATGCAGCCCCTGAGTGGAATAATGACACAAGACCACGTTTGATGGGATTAAAATTGGCCACAGCTTTATTAAGAGTTCAGATGAAAGGAGACCTTGGCTCAGGCATTGGGTGTATATCCCTCCCAGCCCCCAGCCCGGGGTGGGGTTATTTTCAGGGTTGTCCAGCATGTGAGGGGGTTGGGCTAACTCTGGAGAACATATGTTCAAGCAGATAGCCCTCCCCCCTCGATCGCAGCTGCCGGAGGGGGAGGGCAATGATGGCCTATGCATATGGTCAATGCCCCCCCTTTTGCCCCATTTACAGGAACCCTGTTATCGCTGCCCATATATGTAAATGACTAGAGGATTCTGCCCAAGGCCTGCATCTGCCAAATTGTGACAAATTGCTATGGGAAAGGCGAAACCTGCCAATGCAGGGGAATTCCTTTCCGGCCCTTCAACAGCAGCCTTGTCGTAGCAGCGCCTGCATGCGTGTACACCTGTGGAAGGAAACAACCTGTAATGCAAGCATTAATTTAGGGAGTGGAGGGTGGGAAACCTCTGAATCCGTCGGCTGCTTCCCAAGAATGGTTCTACTTCCACCGTGTGCAAGGTAAGGCTACCTGTTCCTACTTGGCCAATCCCCCCGGCACGCCTCCCTGAGCTGGATTGGACGGCTAACTGAGTGGGCAGAGAACACCAGTATCCAGCCCCAGGTAGGCAGTGCCAGCTTCCAAACTTCCAGGGCTGCCTCAGGGATCCCAGGGGGCTGCGTGCGACTGCGCAAAATGCGCCTCCCCTTTATGTGGGGAATGGTCATTACTTCAATAAGATGTGCATTCTGATGTGCATCTCCATACACATTCTGTCCCCAATAGGCATGCCTAACTATGTAAGATTAGAGCTGGGTCAGGGCAAAAGCCTTACCATGTGACATTGACAGACAATGATTCATATTACCATAGACTTGTAGAGTTGGAAGGGGCCCTGAGGGTCATCGAGTCCAACCCCCTGCAATGCAGGAATCTCAGCTACAGCATCCAGGACAGATGGCCATCCAACCTCTGCTTAGAAACCTCCAAGGAAGGAGACTCTGCAACCTCCCAAGGGAGACTGTTCCACTGACGAACAGCTCTTACTCTCAGAAAGTTTTTCCGCATGTTTAGTTTATGTTCTTGCAGAAAGAAGGGGGTATCTGTTCAGTTGCTTGGGCAGTGCTTCCACATTCCTACTCTTTGCCCCATTCAGATTGAAGGTCATGAAAGGGTTTTGACTGCCATCTGTGGTAGAATGCCATAGGAAAATCCAATTGCCTACATAGAATCATGACATCGGTGTTTAATTACATGATTCCAGATTGGCAGGATGCATGTTGTGACAGGAACCCTTTTAAATTTTAAGGGGGGGGGATGCTGAAGCTGCTGCATTTTGGGGTGGATGTGCTATGGGCAGGCATGAAAAGAAAATATGGGAAAGAGTGGAAGGTAAGGTGGTTTGGTGAACATTCTCCCCTGCAGGTAACTTTCACAGTGGAAATCAAGCCTCATTAAATTCAGTGCAGCACAAGATAAAGCAGCTGCATGGTTCTTGATAGCAGGATATCATGAAAAGAGAAATATTTTAAAGGAAAGTTAAAGGAGCTTTTAGTAGACTGAAGTCCTTAGATGGAGTGGTGTTCACTGCTCATGTATTGAGGGAAGAAAAGCCCGTGAAATGCTAGATGAGGTGTGAAGGGCTGTCAAATGGAAGAAAAAGTCAAGGCGTTCATAAAATTGGAAATAATTCCATCAAAGATCAAGAGCTCTGTGTGCACGACTAGCAGCTCCTCGTTTACTTCACTGGAGGAAACAGCTCCTCTGCATGCACATCCCATCTGTATGTTGAGCTCCATCTCCTCTACAAATTAAAAGTGGAATCACTAGATCAGAGCAACCTTTTAAAATAACGATCCATTTCCAATCTGTTTGTACACTTTGAAGGCCTCCCACATCACAATATTTGTTCTGTTGGACTGTATAGCTTCAACAACAACAACAACAACAACAATGAAGGTAATCAATCAGTCAAAAACAGACTCACTTCAAAAGTTGCTTCTCCATGCATTTGTTGGTGTGTGGATGGGGGAGCGGCAACACAAGGCATGGCGTCCCCAATGTCCCAGTCTCCATCAGCTCCACCCTGGAGTGAAAAGTCTGTGTACAGAGTGAAAACCTATGTACATAGGTTCAGCATGGGATCGGAATCAATGATTGCACAGGGTTTCTGATCAGCCCGTGAAATGCTAGGTGATGTGTGAAAGGCTGTCAAATGGAAGATATAATTCTATGGGGGGGAATGCAGTATTTTTCTGTGTATAAGATGATATTTTTTCCTTATAAATAATAGGCAAAAATTGTGGGTTGTCTTATACACAGATAGCAGGGGGGGGACGGGCGATTGGTGGCAGCAGCCAGCAGGAGATTGGCAGCGGCGATTTGGCATGTGATTGGTTGTTTCGGCAAGGTCTGCTGACGATTGGCTGTGGCTGCGGCAATTGGGTGGATGATTTACGGCAGCGACATGTGATTTGCAGTGGTAGGCAGGCTATAGAGTGATTGGCGGTGGTGCCCCCCCCCCAAGCTGAACAACTCTGGGCAATTCCACCCCCCTTTTTGCGGTCCCCAAAAATAGGGGTCGTCTTATACATGGGGGCATGTTATGCACGGAAAAATACGGTAGATCCAATGCACTCAACATTATCAAAGCTTTCATTTCAGTGGCCAAAATGTCTGCAGGTTGTTAAAGCTTTCCATGCTTTAATTCAGGGGTCAGCAACCTAAGGCCCATGGGCCGCAAGTGGCCCAAGGCGGTCGTTTAACCAGCCCATGGACCCCCACCGCCCGCTCGGTCGTCTCCTGCGTGCCAGAAATAGCGTTTGCTCATGTGTGTGTGCGTGCACACATACACTCTGGCACACCGCGGTGTCTGTGGGACCGTGAACCGGCCCAAGCCACAAAAAACTTTGACAACCCCTGGTTTAATTTATGCATTGGCTAAAAGTTTTCCAACAAACCAATTCTAACCCATTGCATTTTGGAGACTCTTCCTGTCTGCACACTTTGGCTAGAATCCTCAGGCCACTGTGCTCTGAGCAGCATCGTTTGCTGCAGTAAGGTTACTCACACGGAAAGTATTACAGAATTGCAGTTGGAGTCCAATTACCCCATCTATATTAATTGTTCCTGGCTGGAAAGAGAGAATTGCAAAGAGAAACAAATAAGAGTTTCAGATGGTAAATGCTAAACAGACAAGGACTGAATTAGGTATAAAAAATAGCAGCCGCACTTGGTTTCTCATGTGTCTTACCTGTTCCCATGTGGTGGGGAGGCCAATTTTTAACATCATAGAATAGAATTGTAGAGTTGGAAGGGACCTCGGGAGTCACCTAGTCCAACCCCCTGCGATGCAGATTGTACATGACAGGTGGCCTTCCACATGGGTTGGAGGAATTCTTTTTCTAGCCTGGCTGATGTCCAGTATCTGAACCAGGCTAAGAAGAAAACGATTGGGCAATGGACGATAGCCAGGTAATGCAGGGGTCTCAAAGGGGGCGGGAAAGATTTATATACCCTTGTCCTCTTTCCTTTTCATGCTCAGCTAAACACATGCACTGCTTTATAGGTGAAAAGGATCAGTGGGGCTTCACCTGCCACCGCATCCCACATGCCATGGGGCCCAGATATTAGGGGTGTGCATTGGCTCAGTGTGTTGGCTGAATAATGAAGCAATGCCACCCCCCTCCTGAGTTTGATGTTAATAACTCCCAAGTCAGATCAGGGCCCCCACAAATTTTTGCATTGCTCTGTCACACAGTTCCTGCTTTTTTCTCTTTTCACCCCACTGTGTGTGTCCAAAATATTATCCAAGGTTGTCCAAAAGGCTGCCTGAGAAGCATGGGGCAATTCAGACCCAGGAAGAGGGCTTGATTGCTAAACCACTCTGTGCTTTAACAGAAAAATATACAATGGTACCTCGGTTTAAGTACACAATTGGTTCTGGAAGTCTGTACTTAACCTGAAGCGTACTTAACCGGAAGCGAACTTTCCCATTGAAAGTAATGGAAAGTGGATTAATCCATTCCAGACAGGTCCACGGAGTACTTAAACTGAAAGTACTCAAACTGAGGCGTACTTAAACCGAGGTATAACTGTATTCAGAAGCATGGGACAATTCTGGTTGTTGTTGTTGTTGTTGTTGTTGTTGATAAAGCATAGAGTATTTTAGCAATCAGACCCTCTTCCTGGGGAACTTTGTGAGGGGAATGGGATCCTCCTAACAACTCTCAACACCCTTAACAAATTACAGCTCCCAGAATTCTTTGGGGGAAGCCATGATGGTTCAAAATGGTATCGTAGCACTTTTAATGTATGGTGTGAATGTGACCTAAGTTAGCTATGTCCATTCACTTCAATAAGTGAATACTCTGAACAGGACTAGCATTGGATGCTACAAATGTTGAGAGATGCTAGCTCATAGCTCATAGCTCATGTCTGTGTGTTGGGGGTGTGGAGGTTAAGCCATGGATCAAAGGCAATGAAGAGAGTTTGGAGTTTCTAAGCAGTACAGAACATCCCCCCGCTCCCTCAAATATTCAAGATGCTGCAATATTCCTTTACCCTCAGTCCTTGCTGCTCGCTGTTCTCCCTTAATGGTTAGGCTGCTATGCGCCTTCAGTATCTGAGCGTACATAAGGTCTCCAAATGAGCGTACAAAATAGGTCCCCAAATGCATGGAGGCAATTTAGGAGCGCAGAACCCCTTTGAGACTAAAATAAGTTACCCTTTTAAAGGCCAATGTTTCAGAAAACAGCAGCTTTTTTATACAGTGGTACCTTGGGTTGCAAACATCTCAGGTTACAAACACTTCGGGTTACAGACTCCGCTAACCTGGAAGTAGTACCTCAGGTTAAGAACTTTACCTCAGGATGAGAACAGAAATTGTGCAGCGGTGGCGCAGAGGCAGCAGGGCGCCCCATTAGCTAAAGCGGTGCTTCAGGTTAAGAACGGTTTCAGGTTAAGAACGGACCTCCGGAACGAATTAAGTTCATAACCAGAGGTACCACTGTGCAGCCAAGGCTATGAATTGCTTATTGTAGAAGGAAAAACAACACACGTTTCGTAAGAAAGCAACTCCAGAAAGCAGCCCACAGCCTGTGACTCCAAATGAGTCCACCCCCCACCCCGCCCGCTGCTGCTGCTACTTGCAGCTGGCCAAAGGCAGCAGCAGCACTACGGGGATGCAATACTTTTTTCCTAGAACATCATTACAAAGCGTCCCCATTGCCCATCAGTCTCCAATTTTTTAAGCGTCTATTGGACATGAAAGGTAACAGACAAGTGACAACACACCTGGGGAAAGAAGGAGCTTGGAAGATGGTATGCTCTTTTAGAAGAATAAAACATGAATTAGACAGCATCGTCAGGATTGCTGCAGGCCCACAGAGGTCTGGCCGATAATTGTGGTGTTTGTGAATTGAATTTCAATGTTTACTTTTTGTAGGAGGTTGTAGGAGGTGTCTAACAAAGCCAAATACAGCTAAAGGGAAAGAGGGGAGAGGAGAAGGATTCTCCCCCCCCCATTGCTGCAAATCTAACAAACTGCTTCTACGGAGCATAGCACTGCCCTGCTGGAGGCACTGTTATCTATTATGCAAGAGCTCGCAGCTGTTTAAAGCCCATCGGTGCATCAGTAACTTGCTTGACTTTTTATACTGAAGTCACATTGGTGATGGAGAGAAAAAAGTTTTAAAATCTCAGCATTTCAAAGGAACCATCCCAAACTGTAACACATCTCTCGAGATTTCTTTAGGATCCTGACTGGAGGGCTCAAAACTGATTATGCCCCAGTCTATTATAACTGTATATTTATTTGCATTTATTTATTTAATAGGGACCCAGGTGGCACTGTGGGTTAAACCACTGAGCCTAGGGCTTGCTGATCAGAAGGTCGGCGGTTCAAATCCCTGTGATGGGGTGAGCTTCCGTTGCTCGGTCCCAGCTCCTGCCAACCTAGCAGTTCGAAAGCACGTCAAAATGCAAGGAGATAAATAGGAACCGCTACAGCGGGAAGGTAAACAGTGTTTCCGTGTGCTGCTCTGGTTCGCCAGAAGTGGCTTTGTCATGCTGGCCACATGACCTGGAAGCTATACGCCGGCTCCCTCAGCCAATAATGCAAGATGAGTGTGCAACCCCAGAGTCGGTCACGACTGGACCTAATGGTCAGGGGTCCCTTTACCTTTTATTTATTTAATAAATCCACACCTTTCAGGAGCAAGGCATCTTACAATGTTGTTGTTTTTTTAAAAAAACCCTAAATAAATTATTTCAGTACTTAAAAAGAAAAGATGAACGGCCATACAATGTCTTCTGCATGCATGATAACATAAGTAAAAATGATAGACCACTGCCTCCATAGAACTTACAATATATATTCCAGCAATGTGAGGAGGCCACAGCTGTGGAAATAGGGAGAGACAAAGGCAAAGAGACGGTGGGGAGGAGCACAGAATGCTAAAGCAAGTAGGGACAAATGTGATCAGGTAAATCAGGTGTAGGGAACCTCTGGCCTGCGGGTGATTCTTGTCCTAGCAGGGGGTCCAAGTTGACATTCAGGGCCATTCCCCCCCAAACCACACCCACCTGTCAATCTGCTGACATCATCTGGTGTGCAGGAGGGTGGGGTTGAATCCTGCATGTTTCTGTTCTGTTCCCTGCTCAGTACAGCATGGTTCCATGCAGGAAAGGGTTTGTATTGGAATCTTCTGCTAAAATGAAGGAAACCCCCCCCTTTGTTTTAGCAGTGCCTTGCAAGGTGCTTTGAAGGCCTGAGCTTGCTACTGATAATCTTGGTGGCATCACAGTGATAAGGATCTGGTCTTGTGGAGCTGAAAAGGCTCCTTCCCCCAAATGAAATGGTTGCTGAGGGACAGCAAAACTTCATGTGTCATCATTGTCTGTGAGCACAGCGCCAAAGAAGAATCTGAACAAAAATGATAGCAATGAAGAGAGTGGGGAACGAGTCAGAGCCCATTAAGAATATAAACATGACAGTAGCAAGACGAGATGTCTGAAATATTATTGATAATAATAATACCAATAATATTGACTAACAAAGCAAATGGCTTGACTGGTGAACCTTGAGGTGCTACCCTAGCACACCTAAAATCAGAACAATCTAGTCATTCCCTTAGAATAATTTAGTCAAATTGGATCATCTTAAAGGATGGTCCTGGTAGTGGGCAGGCCCACAACACAGTTCCCCACCTCCTGGTGTGTGTGGGGGAGTGATGCTCTTTACGCCAAGGTGGCACCACTATCACCCTAGGCCTCTTTTGGCCAATCACAATTGAGTGGGGTGATCATGGGGGGTATAAAAACGGCAGCACAACGTGTGCTGAGCACCTGCTTCACGCTGCCGAACACCCGTCCACCCTCTCTTTTGTTTTAGGTGCCCTCTGGCCTTGGTTTGAACTTTGGTTTGTCGCTTGTCTTGGGACAGGAATTTTTTCCATTTGGCAGATTGGCACTGACCATTTGGTTTTTGCCTATCTCTTAGCAATCGTCACAACTTTGTAAGGTTTGGCGGTTATGCATTGGCTGATTGATTTGTGGGGGGAGGTCGGCCATTGCCTGCCCCTCCATTGACCAAGGGTATTTCTTTAAAGGAATCCGGGGCCTGGATCCTGTCTGAAGCTTGAGGGGCTAGGGCCATGCCAGGCCTCTGGGAACACCGAAGAGAGCTGCAGGTGGGTTCCCCCAGTGTGGCTTCCATTTTGGGTGGTTTACCCTTACTGACTTCCTGCAAGATGGGCAGGAGTCAGAGTTTATTGCCAATGCCTAAGCCAATATTGCTCACATTTTCTGTAATCAATAAAGTTGTGGCCTAAATTTTGCCCATTAACCTTAAACCAAAATCTGTGTCTGTGTGAATTTATTTCTTCTGGGGGCCTTGACACGCAACAGACTATTCTGTAATGTCTCTGTACCCATCAATCTTTCAGCTAGGGATTCCCAAACTGTTGCCAATGCACCATCAATAGTCAGTGAGCTTTATTCAGGTGGTCCATTGCATCTTCACATTAGATATTCATATTGGTTTTTAATTGCATTTTCATTGTAGTACCATTCAAATTCTATGGCATTCAAATCCGAGTACAATAAAATAGACTATATAAGAAATAAAAGAAGCAATTAAAAATACAATTAAAAATCATATAGTATCTAGCACAGCACATTACAATTGCTACAAGTAGAAATTTCATGAAGTGGTCTGCCAAGATCCTCAGCAATTTTCAAACTGGGGGTGGGGGCAAGTTTGCAAACATCTGCTTTAGATGAGTTGTGAAACCAAAGTCATCTGTATAATATGGTTGACTTTGTTTTTTTCACAATAAAAAACCCTAATATTTCTCCCTCAACATGAATTTTTAAGTGAATGGATGAGATCTGGCGACTCAGAGTTAACTAGCACATGTTGTTGTTGTTTAGTCGTTTAGTCGTGTCCGACTCTTCGTGACCCTATGGACCATAGAACACCAGGCACTCCTGTCTTGCACTGCCTCCCGCAGTTTGGTCAAACTCATGTCCGTAGCTTCGAGAACACTGTCCAACCATCTTGTCCTCTGACGTCCCCTTCTCCTAGTGCCCTCAATCTTTCCCAACATCAGGGTCTTTTCCAAGGATTCTTCTCTTCTCATGAGGTGGCCAAAGTATTGGAGCCTCAGCTTCACGATCTGTCCTTCCAGGGAGCACTCAGGGCTGATTTCCTTAAGAATGGATAGGTTTGATCTTCTTGCAGTCCATGGGACTCTCAAGAGTCTCCTCCAGCACCATAATTCAAAAGCATTAATTCTTCGGCGATCAGCCTTCTTTATGGTCCAGCTCTCACTTCCATACATCACTACTGGGAAAACCATAGCTTTAACTATACAGACCTTTGACAGCAAGGTGATGTCTCTGCTTTTTAAGATGCTGTAACTAGCACATAATGGTTTTAAAAGGCAGTGGCAGTGGGTTGTCCTGAGAGAAGTGTGAAGAATGCAAAGATGGGATTTGTCAGTGAGGAATACTGTATTTTTTTGCTCCATAAGACACACCTGACCATAAGACACCCCTAGTTTTTAGAGGAGGAAAGCAAGAAAAAAAAATATTCCCATCCGTCCCTCCTCTCACCTCACTGTAAAACAAGTAGACCTTGAGGACAGCCTCAGGGTCCGCATCCTGCCATGCGTTCTACAGAGGGCTGTCTCCAAAGATGCTTCAGACACTTCAGCCAGTGCAGAAGTTGGCAGCCAGATTGCTCACCGGGGCAAGACAGCACCAGCTGGGCCCAATTCCAATGGCTGCTTTTAATGGAGAAAGCCTTCAACGGCTCAGAAGAAGGAAGGAAGGAAGGAAGGAAGGAAGGAAGGAAGGAAGGAGAGAGAGAAAGAGAGAGAGGAAGAAAGAGGGAGGGAGGGAGGGTAGAGAGAGAGAGAGAGACGGAAGGAAGGAGTAAGAGAGGGAAAGAGAGGGAAAGAAGGAAGAGAGAGAGAGAGAACGGGAGAGAGGGGGGGAGGGAGGGAGGGAGGAAGGAAGGAAGGAAGGAAGGAAGGAAGGGGAGAGAGAGAGAGAAGGAAGGGGAGAAAGAGAGAGAGGAAGAGAGAGGGAAGGAAGGAAGGAGGGAGGGAGGGAAGAGAGAGAAGGAAGGAAGGAAGGAAGGATGGAAGCTAGGAGGAGAGGTGGAAGGGGCTCCCGTTCGCCCCTCCTCCCGGCTCGCCGCAAAGCAAGCGGGGCAGGCTTGGTAGCCGCTGTTGGGAGAGGCGCTGCGCTTCTCCCAACACGGCTACCAAGCCTGCTCTTGCGAGGGGCCTTCACTCCATAAGATGCACAGACATTTCCCCTTCCTTTTTAGGAGGGAAAAAGTGATGGAGCAAAAAATACGGTATTTGGAAATGTTTCTGTTGTGGATGAAATCTGTCCCACCCTTCACAAATCTGCCACTGTCTGGGTGGGATCAGGCCTAGCTGACAACCCATAGGCCGATCAGAAGTTGCCTTATACAGATCAAAAGTTGCCTTATACAGATTCACTACATTTGTCCATCGGATTCAATTTTGTCTTCACCGACTAGCAGTGGCCCTCCAGGATCTTACCTTCCAAGTTCCAGACTGCAGAATCCGGGACCGGCAGCCATTTGACACCGGAAGTTGCGTCGATGTAACTTCCGGTGTCGCTTTGCCCTTCTATGGGCACCCAAAATGGCTGCCGCCGGCTTCGAAAATCGCTTGTGCGCATGTCAGGAAGTGCTCCGACACAACTTCCGGTGACGCTCCGCCCATCTATGGGCACCAAAATGGCCGCCGCCAACACCGGAAGTGACGTCTATGCACTTCCGGACATGCGTACATGCGGCTTTTGAAGCTGGCGGTGGCCATTTTTGGTGCCCATAGAAGGGCAAATCGGAAAGGAAAAAAATGGCTGCCAGCAGGAGAAAATAACGGAGAAAAACGGGAGACGAAGTGATACAGGGGACCACCGGGAAAAGGTAAGTAAAAAAGGGGTTTTCCCGGGGAAAACGGGAGACTTGGCAGCTATGTCCAGGATTTCATTCAGGAGCCTCTTGCAGCCCTACCTTCCTCTGAATGTGGTTCAGCATCCAAGCTTGAACATATTCTACTGATCTTGTCCCAACTGCACTGACTGCCAAGGAGTTTACAGGCCCAATTTAAAGTGCTTGTTTTGACCAATAAAGCCTAAATGGCTCAGGACCACAATACCTCAAGGACTGCCTCTGCCCATATGAACTTACCTGGACCCTGAGATCATCCTCTGAGGCCTTTCTTTGTGTGCCACCTCCATCCACGAGAGGTTTGGAGGGTGACAACACCAGAACAGGCCTTTTCTGCAGTGGCTCACCATTTGTGGAATGCTCTCCCCAGGGAGGTTCGCCTGGCACCTTCGTTATATATCTTTAGGCGGCAGGCGAAAACATTCCTCTTCAAGCAGGCCTTTGACTGATTATCATCCTATAAACTTTTTAATGTGTTTGTGGGAGCAGGGGGGGGGAGAGGGTTATTGGTTTGTTCTTGTTTTGATTGTTTATTTTGTCGGGTTTTACGGTAGACTTGTAATCTGGAGGACCGGGTTCGCGTCTCCGCTCCTCCACATGCAGCTGCTGGATGACCTTGGGCTAGTCACACTTCTTTGAAGTCTCTCAGCCCCACCCATCTCACAGGGTGTCTGTTGTGGGGGAGGAGGGGAAAGGAGATTGTTAGCCGCTTTGAGACTCCTTCGGGTAGTGATAAAGCGGGATATCAAATCCAAACTCCTCCTCCTCCTCCTCCTCTTCTTCTTCTTATCTTGTATATGTTGTGAACCACCCTGAGATCTACGGATGAAGGCTGGTATACAAATTTAATAATAAATAAATACCTAGGGTGTGCTAGGGATTGAACCTGGGTCCTTTTGCACACAGAGCATGTGCTATATACCACTGAGCTATGGTCGTTCTCCTAATCTTTTGAGTTTCTCAAATGCATATTGAGGATCGCTTTCCCATTTGGTAGTGAGCTCTGGCTCACACCTTGTATCAAAACCTGTGTAAGATCTGACCAGACAGGAGACACAGTATTAACTTACTGGGTGAGAGGGTTTGACTACAGCTGACAACAGTTCCACACCCGTGAAGGTGGGACAGCTTGCCCGCTTCGTGAATCCACCTCCTGCTGTTTGCATACGATTTTGCACTCTGCTGAAGGTGGCATCGCAGATAATATCTAATACATGAATAGGAAAGAATAAACGGCAGTTTCAGACACTCCGGCAAAGTGTCAACAACATTCACATAAAATATAGGAGTCTGGCTATACACGGGCAATTCAGGATGTCACCAAAAATCAACATCTACTGACAGCAAGACCCTTTAGATGGCCACCTGCTGACAACGACTGTCGACATTTTCCTGCAATGCACCCTTCTTTTGCATCCCAGACCTGCAGGATTTGGAAGGAATGCAAAGGAACCATTATAAGAGCAGTGCTAACTTCAGTTAGAAGCACTCTACTTTTTGAGAACCACCCCGTTAGGAGATTAAAGGAGAGATGTACAAAACCCCTGCATTCAGTCACTGACTTATCAGAACACAACTCCCCACATTCCTGACCTCTAACAATGCCGGATAGGGCTATAGTCCAAAACCTCTGAAGGGCACTAGCTTGGGAAACGCCTGATGTAAGCTCTCTTGCTTAACAGCAGGGGCTGCAATATCTTGCAAGGAGCAAAAACTTGTCACATCTGCAGCCATACCATATTTTCCCGTGTATAAGACAAGGTTCCCCCCCCCAAAAAAATAATGTCAAAAATCAGTGGGCATCTTAGACACGGATAGTGCCGAGGGTGGACTGGCGATTGGTTGTTGCCCAAAAAACAGGGGACCTCTTATACATGGGGGGGGGCATCTTATAGACGGAAAAATACAGGTATATAGATTTTCTACCTGTAGGAAATTGAGGCACATTCTGATGCTACAGTAGCATGTGTGGTTCCGGAGAGCTTCCATGCTGCAGCAGAAGCCTTGGCAACGCCGGAATGGGAACTCTCCGCACCAGGCATTGCTATGGTATTCTGGCCAATGCGACAGCTACAATGCTGCAACATGGGGCATCCATTGCCAGTGTTCTCCAAATGATGCTCATTCTGTTCTGTCCCTTCTAAAAACCTGTTCTCTCTTTAAAAACAACACTCTCTGCTGGCCAAGGCAGTGATCTATAGCACACATGCTTTGGGTTGCCATAACCACGAGCGCCATAACCACTAGATGTAATTGCAATGCACTTTAGGGATGTAGGTGATTTTTTTATAATGTTGCTCACCCTTTTCTCGGAAGCTGAATCCTGCCCCATTACTCTTGGTCTTTCCCCTCCTGGCCTTGTCCAAGTTATTTTCAGCATCAAGTTCTACAGCAGCTGAGCCATTTAGGATTTTCATTTTCCATTAAGGAACTATTTTTCAATCTATCTACTGTGATAGAAAATGAAATTTCTAAGTGACCAGCCACCAGAGAAGTAGAATAGAAGAAGCAATATCTGGGATGAAAGACTTTTAAAAAGACTGTTCTTCTGGGATTTTTCTTTTCTTTTCCTCTTCGGCATTTTTTTTTAAAGCCTGGCTGCTTTTAGTCTCCAGCTCAGTTTTCTCTCTCTTCCTTTTTAGTAACCAAGTCGTCGTGATCTTTCCATTTCTGCATCAAAGAGCCGTTTGGAAAATATTAAATTACCTTGATAGATGACTTCTAATAATGAAAATGAAGGTTTCTGAATTACCTGAAAAGGTGACAAATTCACATAAGGTTAGTGAAATGAGCTTTGGGTCTCACAAAAACAGAGCAAATTTTAAAAAATGGCCAGAAGTTACCTATCCATCACTTTTAAGGGGTTTTAACTTGCAGAGCCCTGGAGATCATAAAAAATTAACATAGCAGCAATAGATATAAGGAGCTTCCTTATACCTAGTGGCCCAGTGTGATCTGTTCTCCTGACTAAGTGGTTTTCCTCACTCTGCTTCCTGCAAGACACTTTAAGACAGAAGCAGTAAAAATTTGGACTCAAACTCCCATCAGCTTGAACAAGCGTTGCCAATGGTCTGGGGAGTTGTGAACTGTAGTCTAGCAACATCGAGAAAGCTGCAGCCTCCAACCCCTGATTTCAGAAGAGATCTCAGGGATTGAATCTGGTCGGCTTTCACACCATGAACTATGCTCTTATCATATAGATGACAGAACGCTCTGCCAGTAGAGATTCAGGAGGTGCGCTCTGCTCCAAACCTGAAATGCCTGCTGAATACTTTGTTGTGCTCATGTGGGCAATTAAGAAAACATATTTCCATAATAGTTAATTGATTGGCTTCTGATTATGTTTTTTTTTAATTATTACCTATTGTTGTTGTTTAGTCGTTTAGTCGTGTCCGACTCTTCATGACCCCATGGACCATAGCACGCCAGGCACTCCTGTCTTCCACTGCCTCCCGCAGTTTGGTCAAACTCATGTTCGTAGCTTCGAGAACACTGTCCAACCATCTTGTCCTCTGTCGTCCCCTTCTCCTAGTGCCCTCCATCTTTCCCAACATCAGGGTCTTTTCCATGGAGTCTTCTCTTCTCATGAGGTGGCCAAAGTATTGGAGCCTCAGCTTCAGGATCTGTCCTTCCAGTGAGCACTCGGGGCTGATTTCCTTCAGAATGGAGAGGTTTGATCTTCTTGCAGTCCATGGGACTCTCAAGAGTCTCCTCCAGCACCATAATTCAAAAGCATCAAATCAATGAGGCCTCCCCACCACCCTTTGCAGCCTACAGTTCGAACTCACGGTGTACTGGATTCATTTTCCTGTTAACATATTGCCAACAAATTTGTTTACTAGCAGTACTATCCACCAGGAACACCTCCTGCATGAGATACACATCAATACATTAATCTGTGCAATGGAAAATTGATCTTCAGTGCATTTCAGTGGGGCTTGCGTAGAAATCTTTGGTGAGTTGTACACTGAGTCATAGTAAGTTTCCTGAATACAGAAAAGGAATAGAAAATAGAAAAAAAAGGAAAGCAGCATATATATATAATTTCAAAAGGAGAAAACATGCTTTTAGTATTGTTTTCCAGAAATTATGTTTTAGTTCATGATAATGGGAACAGTTCTGCTGCTGATATACATCTATGTTCCCCCCCCCCCCCCACCAGGAAGTGTGTATTTATAATCACACACCTTTACAATCCCTGTAATGATAATTATGTTCATTTTTCCCCAGGCTTTTGCAATCAACACCTGATTGGGGCAAAGTGTCGAGCCATACTTCCCGTGCTGTCTGCCTACTGTTACCCAAGTATTAATAATACAGTTACAAAACAAAAACTTGTGAAAAATAAATGCCAACATTAAAATAGTCTTATATGTCCGCAGGATTTGCAAGTCTGTTTTAATATTGCTGGGTTGCCTGCAAAAATTGGCTAAATTGAGAGATCCTAATGACTGTAAAGCGACGATTGTGCTTTCACTCCCATTTCCTTTGGGCAAAGTAAACACAATTAAATATAACAGAAAAATGTTTAATATCAATGGAACTCCTTTAAATTCCCCACTCCTAAGAGTGAAGCAATATAGATATCTACTCAACAGGTACAGCATTTATTTTCAAGAGACAGTGTGTTCATTAAGGACACATATGAATGGACATAGAACCATAGGACAGAACTTTATCTTTCTCTCTTTTCCCCTAGAGCCCCTCATGTGCCCTCAAAAATCTGCCCTGGAGGGCTGAAAGATCCTCTGGAGCAGATTTTGAAGCACTATGGTGGGGGATACAGGGTTAAGTATAATTACTTTAATCGACACTGAAATGGTGAATGGCTAACTGTGTATTAGTGAAAGGGTTTAACTGGAAGATTCCATTGAAAAGCAAGAAGACCTCTCTCTGTGCTTTCATTGGTTGATAATTAACTGATTGCAGTTCCCAGCTAGCGAACACATGAGGGATTAACTTTAGATCATATGCCAAAGTTATTGAGCTACAAAATCGACATCTTGGAAGGGTGCTGGCTGGAGTCTTTTGTTCTTTCATACTCTAGAGAGCAGGGGTGGCCAACTTCCAAGAAACTGCGACCTACTCACAGAGTTAAAAACTGGCAGCGATCTACCCCCTTCAGGTCGAAGTTGTTGAGCTTTTTTTTAGGAAGGAAAGCCCTGTTTTGGGGGGTTCATGTAAAAATTGTTGAGCTTCTTTGGGAAGGAGGAAAGTGATATTGCAAGGAAAGCCCTGTTTTTGGTGGTTCAGGTCATTTTAGGGGTGCAAGGCAAAGGTGCTGAGTTTTTTTAGGGGAGCCAAAGTTTTTTAGCTTCTTTGGGGGGAGCCACTGATCTACCGGTGATCTACCACAGACATCCAGTGATCTAACGGTAGATCACGATCTACCTGTTGGACATGCCTGCTATAGAGTAAAGATTCCGCTGAAGAGAGATAAAACAGCTGCAGGGAAAATGGAGGCTGTAGGAAGAGAGGGACCTTTGCTTATAGGTCTGTTTGGACTTGTCTTTGTGCTCAGACTCCATGGAAGAAGGATGTCAATGAAGCTCTCCAGGTAAATAGCTCCAAGCTAAAGGGGCTGGAATGCAGGCAGTGAAGCCTGTGTGTGTATGAGAGAGAGCTATGTTTGTCAGCTCTGATTGTACGTTAGTTACATTGGTGGCCAAAATTGTGCAAACCTTTTGGAAAAAGTATTTCTGAGGTTTGATGGCTCATAACACCACTTTATTTGGAGTAATGGCATAAAAGTATATATCAATGGAAAGATAATTTAGTGAAGAATGTAATGCAACAATGTTTGTTCAATTATCTGGATTATATCAAAAGTTATAGGCAAATAACAAGAAAAAGGAATCACAACTTGCTTAGGCTGATATGTAGTAGCTTTCCTTCATTTGAATGTAGCCAATGAGCATGAGTATTTAGAGAGCCAACCAGGTGTTATGAGCCATCAAACCTTGGAAATACACTTTTCCCAAAAGGTTTCCACAATTTTGGCCACTAGTGTATTTCTAAGATGCTGAGCCTGTGCTCGACAGCACAAGATATTGCATGGATGTTTTTGATGTATCTTTCATGCTTCTGTTGTGGTTTTGAAGAAAGTTCTGCATGTAAAGTTCTGAATAATATCTAATGGGTCTGGACAATGCTTTATTTCCAAAAGGAGCCAGTTTTCATGTATCCAGTCACTTCAAACTGTGCAATTTTTAATATCTGCAATATGCAGGGAGGAAGAGAGGAATGTGAAGCCCTGTCATGTGAGCAGAGATCTGCTCACACAACACTGGATTCCACCCACTGGATTTCTATCTCAGGTTTCATAAGAACACGACATAAAAAACATAAGAAGAGGTTCCTGGGTCAGGCCAATGTCCCACCTTGTCCAGCACCCTGTTCTCACTGTGGCCACCCCGATGCCTGTGGGAAACTTGCTAGCAGGACCTGAGCTTACAAGGACACTCTTCCCTCCTGCTGTTTCCAGAAACTGGTATTCAGAAGCATGATTGCCTCTAACCGTGGCCATTGATATCCTTCTCCTCCATGGATTTGTCCAATCTTCTTTAAAACCATCCAAGTTGGTGGCCATGACTGGCTCCGGGGGGGGGGGGGGGAGTGAGTTCCGTAGTTTAACTAGGCACTGGGTGAAGAAGTATTAGCAGTGGTTGGCAGACCCGGGCTTATTTTATTTTATTAATTTTATATACCAGCCTTCATCACAAGATCTCAGAGCGGTTCAGAGACTAACCTGACTTTCATCATTGCCATCACTGTGACATACCAGGCAGGTGAGGGAGAAGGGTGAGGTTGTAACTTGGTTGGTGCAGTACAAATGCATAACCTCAGGGCAGCTTGGAATAAAAAATAAATTTAAAAATTTATGAAAAGCGAGAGACTTAAAAAAGAAAATATTGCCTGGTGCCAGCAATTCCACTATTTCATCAAAATAAGTTGAAAGCTGGAACTTACATTATATTGCAGCTGGTCAAAACTTGATTCATGCTTTCAATAACTGCGGTAAGATCGTTTTATTTCTCTATTTTAAAACATATCCAAGGTTGTGTACAAAAAGAAACCCTTCTTTTAAAACAATTGCTACTTAAGAAATGTAGTTATGTACGTCCAGCAATAAAACCATGGCCAAAGCAACAGGAAAATAAAATAAAATACCATCCTTTCAAAACTCAGGAGAAACCACATTTCCACAGCTCTTAAAGATTAGCCATGTACGGCTGTGTACACGTGTAGCCTTTGAAACTCACAGGGGTAGTTTTTCACAGTGTGTTTTCATTCATAGATGTTCACAACTGTACACACCTTTGCACCATAGCATCCTCGAAAGTAGCAGCTACTGTCCATGTTGCACAGGTGAGCATATTTGCAAACTAGTGTGCCGTGGTGTTCTCTCTTCCTCCACCCTCAATTAGTGTTTTCATCCTCAAGTTTTCACACTTTTGCTGTTGAAAGAGAGGAGCTGGGAACTGATGTGGTGGTATGCAGATGTACAGAGGAGATATATATTGGTATACAGTACTGAGGCAGCTAAGTTACTACACTGCTTCCTCTATTTTGCCTGTTTTATTCGTAGTCAGGTTAAACGTGGTGAGGGCTGAGTGGTTCAGTCTTGCCATATGCCTTGATAGGCAGTGGCCTGAGAAAGTGCTCTCTGTGAATGCATGTACGAGGCACGTGCTTGAGAAGTGCATTCTCAGCACAAAACAAATTGCAAACTTGCCAAGAGAATGCACTTTAGATTGATGGAGATTGTGGGAGAAGGATGGCATGGGGATTCTGCTGTGTGTATAGCACCCCAAAAAGGCACCTGCATCCAACACGGAGTACATATTGTCATGAAGGTGGTACACACCCTAAGTTTCATCTATGTGCCAGCGGGGAGGAAATTCCCTAGCCAGGGTGCTACCACAGAAAAGGCTCTGATCCAAGTTGCCACCACCTAACATTTGAAGGTAATGGCACCTGCAGGCAGGCTTTGGTACACGAATCCAACAAATGGTGAACTTCATATAATCATAGAATTGTAGAGTTGGAAGGGACCCCCAAGGGCACTGGTGGGGGAAGAGGAGTGGGGGGGGAGCACACCGCCCCTGTCAGCGCGATCCCGGTGGGGTGCCATCGCGGCTGCCCCCCCGCCCGCGCTGGGCACCATGCCCCCGCAGGTGGCGCACCACGCCCCCGGGATGTACGCCAGCCCCACCCCCACCTGCTCTCCGCCCCCCGGTGCCGGAGCATGAAGCTCCGCCACTGCCCAAGGGTCATCTCGTTCAACTCCCTGCAATGCAGGAATCTCAACTAAAGTTTACAGTATATGGGAGCAGATTAGAATTGGGCTGAAACCTCTCCTCCAATTTATTTCAAGCTGTCTTTCCCTGCAAAAGAGGCCTCTGTTTTTCTGCCTTTTTCACAGGGCACATTAGCATTTCTTCATATATATTTTTGAGGAGGGTTTAAGGTAGCATTAAGTCTTTACTCCTAACCATGTATACTATGAAAGAACTCCCATTCAGTTCAATGGGACTGACTCACAGTTAAGTGGAATTAAGAATGCAGACTTAATCTGATTCCTGCTAGGAAATTAAAAAAACCAGTGGAATGCATCATTCATTGTTCTTTTCACATAGAAAGACGTGGTCTCTTTGGCTACCTGTAAACTTGATCTGTGCTCCTCTGTTGAAGTCTGAGGGTTTCAAGCTCCCGGTCCCAAGTCATGTTTGCTACAAACATGAATTAAAACACAAATTTGCTGAGTGTTGTGTTTCAGCAGATGTACACCTCCTGCCATTTTTGTTATAAAATATACATTGATGAATAAAATATTTTATTAGAATTCCTATAAAATGTTTAATATACGCACAGTAATTCATAAAATCCAGGTGGCAAAGATCATAATATAAAAGGGGTACTAAACTGTCTTTCCCTGATGCCCAAGGGAAGGAAACAATACGTGATTAATACTGAACTGTAAAATCAAAATAACGAGCTGAAATCTGAGCCACATCCACCTGGGAGTAAGTCCCAAAATGCAATGAGACTTACTTCTGAGTACAGGTAGGTAGCCGTGTTGGTCTGCCGTCGAAACAAAATAAAAATAAAATAGAAAAATTCCTTCCAGTAGCACCTTAGAGACCAACTATGTTTCTCATTGGTATGAGCTTTTGTGTGCACGCACATTTCTTCAGATACCACTTCTGAGTAGACAATGTCTACTTCTGAGTAGGCATTGTTAGATTGCAGCCATAGATGGCTTTGTGATAGCCTGTTAGCCACTTTATTAACTTTGTCTTTAAGGTGCCACCAGACTCTAAATACCTGAAGAAGCGTCTCCACCCCCATTGTTCTGCCCGGACACTGAGGTCCAGCGCCGAGGGCCTTCTGGCGGTTCCCTCGCTACGAGAAGCCAAGTTGCAGGGAACCAGGCAGAGGGCCTTCTCGGTAGTGGCACCCACCCTGTGGAAAGCCCTCCCACCAGAGGTCAAAGAGAACAACAATTACCAGACCTTTAGAAGGCATCTCAAGGCAGCCCTCTTTAGGGAAGCTTTTAATATTTGATGAATTTCTGTAAGCTGCCCAGAGTGGCTGGGGGAACCCGGCCAGATGGGCGGGGTATAAATAATTTATTATTATTATTATTATTATTATTATTATTATTATTATTACTTCTACTACTCTGTGTTTTGCTGAAACAGACTTACAGGACCAAATTTCCCTCTGAAAATTCGTTAACTTTGAAAGGGAACACAAAGGGATGCTAACTGATTTGCAATGACTTGTTGATGCCTGGGATCTGCACATCTAATGTGCACTACAATGTGCATTCAAATTGTGTACATTTCCACAACAGCAGATGACCAAATGGAAGCAAGGCTTCCCCCCGCCCCCCAAAATAAACCGATTGCAGTGGAACCACATTTCTTCATGGTTAGAGAAAAGGAGAGTAAGAGATGACGTGATAGAAGTTTGTCAAATTATGCGTGGCATGGAGAGAATGGAGAGAGGCATCCCATGAAACTGAAGGTTGGAAGATTCAGGACAAGTACTTCTTCATGCAGCACATAGTTAAACTATGGAACTTGCTCACACAAGAGGCAGGGATGGCCACCAATCCTCTAAAAGAGGATTGAATAATTCCATGGGGAGAAGGTTATCAATGATCATGTCATTACCGAGGAGGCAGACTTAGTCGTTGTCTGAGGACTATCCCTGCCTCCGGGTCTGGTCCTGACCGGACGGATATTGGAATCAGCAAGGGATACCCACATGACCTGAAGGTGCTGCTGTGCAATGCCAGGTCGATGATGAATAAGACCACTGCCATTCACGACCTGATTGTGGATGGAGGATTTGACCTGGCATGTGTGACAGAGACCTGGTTGGATGAAGCCGATGGGCCCGTTCTTGGCGCTGCTTGCCCACCAGGTTTCTCTTATGCACAGCAACCCAGGCCATCTGGGCGGGGAGGAGGGGTTGCAGTGATTTTTAGGAAGTCATTAGTTTGCACCAGGCGTCCTATTGGTAAGACTGAGTTTTCTGAGTGCATGTTCTGGAAGTTGGGCAATAGGGGCAGTACAGGACTCCTTTTGGTGTACCGACCTCCCCGCTGCACCAAGGATTCCCTGCCCGAGCTGCTTCAGGTCGTGTCGGATGTGCTCCTGGAGACACCTAGCTTGGTTGTCTTAGGGGATTTTAACATCCATGCCGACATGACCTTACAAGGAGCCGCTCGGGACTTCGTGGAAAGCATGGCCACCATGGGGCTGTCCCTGAATAACTCTGGCCCAACTCATAGCCGCGGACATGCCTTGGACTTGGTGTTCACCTCTATGGATGTTGGTGATCTGACATTAAGTAAAAGCGAAACAAAAGAAGTGACATGGTCAGATCACTTTCTGGTGCAACTGGACTTCTCCGCAACCCTTCCCCTCTGCAGGGAGGTGGGACCGATTCGGATGGTCCGCCCCCGCAACTTAATGGATCCAATTAGCTTCCAGAGAGTGGTAGGGGATGTTTTATCCCATGTCGATGACCTTTCAGCTGATTCCCTGGTGGCCCACTGGAATGCGGAGTTAACCAGCGCTATTGACTGTCTGGCTCCGAAGCGCCCTCTCAGATTGCATGGAGCCTGGACAGCCCCGTGGTTTTCCCCGGCGCTGAGGGCGATGAAACAGTCGTTGAGATGGCTAGAGCGCCGGTGGCGGAAAACTCATTTTGAATCAGACCGGACACGGGCTAGAGCTCAACTTCGAGCCTACCAAGTGGCAATGGCGACGGCGAAGAGGACCTTCTTCACTGTCTCCATCGCATCTGCAGAAAACAGCAGCAGGAGACTCTTCCAGGTGGTTCGCAATTTAGCGGAACCACCTGCTCCATCCGGGCCCAGTACGGGCCACATGATCTCCTGCAATGATTTTGCAAAGCTTTTTGCAGATAAAGTCGCTCAGATTCGGGAAGAGGTAGACTCCACCGTGGGAGCAGGGCCGGGGTGGGGGAGTGCTAGAGTCCTGTCTAGTCAAGTTTTGTGGGATCAATTTCAATCTGTTACCTCCGAGGATGTGGACAGGCTGCTTGGACGAGTGAAACCAACCACCTGTCTCCTTGATCCTTGCCCATCCTGGCTTATAAAAGCTAGCCGGGAAGGGCTGGGCGATGGGCTTCGTGGGTTGGTAAATGCTTCTCTCCATGAGGGAGCCTTCCCAGACCCGCTGAAAGAGGCGGTTATTAAACCACTTCTTAAAAAACCATCTTTAGATCCGGCCAATATGGCCAAGTATCGCCCAGTCTCAAATCTTCCATTCTTGGGCAAGGTGATTGAACGAGTGGTTGCTGAACAACTCCAGGCACGCCTGGAAAAGGCGGACCATTTGGATCCCTTCCAGTCAGGATTCAGGCCTCATCATGGGACTGAAACTGCCTTGGTCGCACTGGTCGATGATCTCCGGCGGGCTAGGGACAAATGTAAGAGCTGTTTCCTTGTTCTGCTGGATCTCTCAGCGGCTTTTGACACCATCGACCATAACATCCTTCTGGACCGTCTAGAGGGCTTGGGAGCTGGGGGCACTGTCATGCAGTGGTTCCGCTCCTTCCTCCTGGGCCGTGTTCAGAAAGTGGTGGGGGGGGATGAGTGTTCAGACCCCTGGGCTCTCACTTGTGGGGTGCCTCAGGGTTCTGTCCTCTCCCCCATGCTTTTTAACATCTATATGCAGCCGCTGGGAGAGATCATCAGGGGGTTTGGGCTGGGTGTCCATCAGTATGCTGATGATACCCAGCTCTACCTCTCTTTTAAATCAGAACCAGTGAAGGAGGTGAAGGTCCTGTGTGAGTGCTTGGAGGCGGTTGGAGGATGGATGGCAGCTAACAGATTGAGATTGAATCCTGACAAGACAGAAGTACTGTTTGTGGGGGACAGGAGGCGGGTGGGTGTGGAGGACTCCCTGGTCCTGAATGGGGTAACTGTGCTCCTGAAAGACCAGGTGCGCAGCCTGGGAGTCATTTTAGACTCACAGCTGTCCATGGAGGCACAGGTCAATTCTGTGTCCAAGGCAGCTGTTTATCAGCTCCATCTGGTACGCAGGCTGAGTCCCTACCTGCCCACTGACTGTCTCTCCAGAGTGGTGCATGCTCTAGTTATCTCTCGCTTGGACTACTGCAATGCGCTCTACGTGGGGCTACCTTTGAAGGTGACCCGGAAACTACAACTAATCCAGAATGCGGCAGCTAGACTGGTGACTGGGAGCGGCCGCCGAGACCACATAACACCGGTCCTGAAAGACCTACATTGGCTCCCAGTACGTTTCCGAGCACAATTCAAAGTGTTGGTGTTGACCTTTAAAGCCCTTAACGGCCTCGGTCCGGTATACCTGAAGGAGCGTCTCCACCCCCATCGTTCTGCCCGGACACTGAGGTCCAGCTCCGAGGGCCTTCTGGCGGTTCCCTCACTACGAGAAGCCAAGTTACAGGGAACCAGGCAGAGGGCCTTCTTGGTAGTGGCACCCACCCTGTGGAATGCCCTCCCACTAGAGGTCAAAGAGAACAACAATTACCAGACCTTTAGAAGGCATCTCAAGGCAGCCCTGTTTAGGGAAGCTTTTAATGTGTGATGGATTTCTGTATTTTAGAATTTCTGTTTTGTTGGAAGCCGCCCAGAGTGGCTGGGGGAACCCGGCCAGATGGGCGGGGTATAAATAATAAATTATTATTATTATTATTATTATTATTATTATTATTATTATT
The DNA here is from genome assembly GCF_963506605.1 of Zootoca vivipara. NCBI lineage: Eukaryota > Metazoa > Chordata > Lepidosauria > Squamata > Lacertidae > Zootoca > Zootoca vivipara. The sequence goes on along the minus strand of NC_083279.1, from coordinate 76,020,158 downwards.
ATTATTATTATTGACTGCTAGCCATGATGGCATGCTCTGCCTCCATAGTCGGCGGCAGTAATGGTTCTGAATACCAGTTGCTTGAAGCCACAGGAGGGGAGAGTGTTCCTGTGCTGGGGTCCTGCTTGTGGGTTTGCCACAGGCACCTGTTTGGTCGCTGTGACAGCAGGATGCCGAACTAGAGGGGCCATTATTGGCCTGATTTAGTAGGTTCTTCTTATGTTCTTAAGGGAAAATGCTGGAAGAAAATGCGAATGAATGTTAGAATGGAAGAAGGCATGTTTATACAGCTTTACATCCCACTCTTGATAATTTATTTGCTGTTTTCTCTCTTCTTTGATAATTTTCAAATGCGATTTTTAATCTCATTAATGGATGAAGAATGGGATCACATAACTAGGGATTTAAAAATAGGAATACAGTGGACCCTTGGGTTGCAAACGTGATCCATGCAGGAGGCACGTTCGCAACCTGCAGCATTCACAAGCTGCAGCGGTGCCATGCACAGGTTGCGATTAGGTGCTTCTGCGCAAAGCGCGATTTACTGCTTCTGCGCATGCGCGAGCACCGAAACCTGTTCGGGTACTTCCAGGTTCAGCATGGGATGCAACCTGAAGCGTCTGTAACCCGAGATATGACTGTATTTAAAATGGGACAACTTGTGGCCCCTGCCGGAGGTGGGAGGGCTTAAATTGCAATGCAATAAAGCCCTTGTATTTGAGTGCTTTAAGTGTTTACCTAAAGACCCAGCACTTCTGATAGCTGTATAAATGACAGGGCTGCTCTTTCTAATCACTCTTGTAAACAGAACATTGACTGACGTTTTAATTGGCTGAATTTCCGTGTGTCTTGCCATTGCCTTAAACCGGCTGTTTATTTTTAGTATACACGAGGTTATAAAAAGGTGGCAAAACATCCTAATCTACTGCAGGAGTCAACCTTTCTGCGGCGGCAGGAATTAACGAGCTAATTACTGTGGTGCTGGTGTGGTACAAATGCCTTGTATGCCAAAACATCTCAGTCTGACCATAGAGGCCCTGGGAGTGACTACTTGAAAGGCTTTGCAACCAGTAAGTTCCTGCACCAGGGATGGGGAACCTCAGGTCCAGGGCCTCAATGGGACACTCTAGGCCTCTCTAACTGGCCCTCGTGAGCCCAGGCAACACTTCCTCCTGAACCATTCGCCAGCCTTCCTTCACTGCCTTCTTTTGTGTTCTTGCCTGGCTGTAATGTGTTCTTGAATAATATTTCTTGCTTGCCTGGTTGTAAGTCAGAATGGGATGTGCAAGCACATGCAGAAACAAACCTGCTGTGCAAAGGGGAAATTGCTCTGCTCGCTTTTGCAACTGGTCCCTCCACCCACTCCTGGCATGTGGCCCCCAGAAGGTTGCCCAGAAGAGAATGTGGCCTTCAAGTTGAAAAAGATCCCCCCACCCTTGGCCTACCCGGACAGCTTCATGACAATATCTGCCTCGTGTGCATGCATGAGCTATAGTACTATTGGGAGAGGCAGGAGTAGAGAGCTGGTGGATTCCTTCCATTACATTTTGTGCGACTGGAAAGTCTCAACTATCAGTAGAGTCACTCACCTTGCTTGATTAACACCAGGCCAACCCTAAAGCAAGGAATGTAAAAAATATGACATAGGCATGAAGGACCTGCAACACAACATTGTAATTGGAATACTCTTGCTGTCTTCCAGAAGAAGTGCAATCCATTCCCCTTCCTCTCAGTCTTTTGACCCAGCCCCAAACCTCAGCATTCAGGAACTACCAACTATGTTCAGTCCCCATTGGCCTGTTTTGAGGTCCGCCCCCCACATTAGGGTTTCCTCCTTAATATTTTTTGAAGTTTTGCAAACCCTGGGGTTCCCTCTAGCCTGCTGAGTCCTCCTTTTTGTACCTGATTGGTGTTGTTTTGGAGAGTGGCACTCAGAGAATGAGTTTACTATTAGTAGGCTGGTGTAGCCCATCTGATATTGGACATCAGCTCTCATTGCCTCCACCAGTGGCAATACTGGGTGAGACTGATGGGAACTGGAGTTCAACATCTGGAGGGGAACCATGTTGGGCAACCCTAGGATGTAGGATACGGAAGCACACACATTTTAGCAGTGGACTTCTCCAACAGCACAGACACAGATGTCATGGTTGCTTATAATGAGAGAAAGAGAAATTTGGGGAAGAATTCAGCACTATTTTCCAGTGAAAGTGCCACAGGGGCGCTACACTACAGTTCATTGTTCTTCTAGTACTTGTTGCAGATGGTAGTGATGAACGTTTTTTCCATAATATCAGTGATTGCCCTCCAACACAATGGGTTTGCATCCATTTTTATAGTGTAAGATGAGACAATGGCGTATTTATCCAAGATGTCTTTACATCTCAATTCTAAATAAATCCAGTTTGGAGCAAGATGCACTGAATTCAGCTGAACTTTTTCTGAAGCAAGGGCACATGAGATAATAGAAGATGGCAGCCTGGCATGTCCCATCCCACAAGTATCTGCAGCTGTGATAACACAGAGAGCATCTTGCGCCCTGAGAGGTACCCTAAATAGGACAGTCCATCTTCCTCTGCTCCTGTCAGTTGCAATCCAATTCTAGCAGCTTACTTCGTCTTCATCCTGCCACAGCCCCTCTTCTTATTCCTGTGGGCAATACATCTTTGTGGACTTCCATTACCACAAAGATGTTTGTGGCCAGTGCAACAAGATTGACCCACATTGTTTTTCACTCACATGGCCTTGGATCATCTCACAAAACATTGTGACATTGCACCAGCATAACTTAGACCACCTCCTTTACATGTGCTTGCCCAGTGCAGATTCTGACAGGGCTGGACCACTGAACTCCTAAATTTAGGCATTAGTACTATTTCAGCATCAGTTAGAACTGCAGATCAAAAGGGCATGCAGGCATCTCTTGCGCTAAAAGTTACGCAGCAGGTACCCACCAAGGTGATACAATAATAGTATCTGTGAACATCCAATAGTGATAAGCTTGTGCATATTACTCTACCTGATTGCTGTAAAAATGTCGCCAATAAAATTTAACAAAATTGCATTTGTTTCTCTTTTTGATAAATCTTGGGAGTATATTCTTCGGTTTACTGGCAGAAAGTGCCCAGCATTCCTCAGGAATTCTAGGAAAACCTAGGTGGTGGCTGTTTGTGCATAGGCAAAGGTGGAGGTGGAAAGCTGCTCACATCTTTCACTGCCTCGTCACTTCACCAAAATTTTCCACAAGTTTTCCCACAGGCACCTGGTTGGCCACTGGGAGAACAGGATGCTGGACCAGGTGGGCCATGGGCCTGATTCAACAGACTCTTCTTCTGTTCTTATATTCTTAATTTTCCAAATTATATAGTAGCTTTTCTGGTGGAGATTCAGATGCAGAGACTAATAAAATCCTAGCTCACTTTTCTGTGCTTCTGTCAATGGAACACATCCTTTCCACTCGAAGCATCTTATATTCTTGATGATTGGCATATTACTATATAGCAGAGAACAAGCGAGGCTTCCACTTAAATGGTAGCGCTCATCAAACTGAACCCATGAAGGCAGGTTCTTGCTATTACCTTGAAGCAATGCAGTTAATGCAACGCTACATGCTGTCGTTCTTGGCCATTATCTGTATATATGTAAATACTCCTTTCGTTCTACAAGCGTCAACGCATCCTTGTTAGTGTTGGAAACACCTTCTCCAATCCAAGGCTGGAGCAAGCATGTGACATAGAAGTGGGGGAAAGGGGCACACAGAAGAAGTTATTAATGCCTGAGTAATTGTGCTTGGTCATTGAAAACTGATTTGTTGAAGAAAGCAGTTGTCTTCTACCAAAGGTGCTGCTCTTTGTAGAATCCAGCTTTAGGATCTGCTTGCCGATGGTGACAGGGGGTCCTCGGCATACCAGTTGGTGTGGATCCCTCTGGCATGCCAAGGGAAGCTGGAGCAAAACAAGGTAGCAGTAACATAAAAAGAGCCTGCTGGATCAAACCCAGCATCTTGTTCTCACGGTGGACAACCAAACGCCTGTGGGGAACCTGCAAACAGGACCCAGGTGCAAGAATCCTAAAGGATCTTCACTGGCTCTCAGTATGTTTCCGAGCACAATTCAAAGTGTCGGTGCTGACCTTGGCCCAGTATACCTGAAGGAGCGTCTCCACCCCCATCGTTCAGCCCGGACACTGAGGTCCTCCTCTGAGGTTCTTCTGCTGGTTCCCTCACTGCATGAAGGGAAGTTACAGGGAGCCAGGCAGAAGGCCTTCTTGGTAGTGGCACCCACCATGTGGAATGCCCTCCCTTCAGATGTCAATGAGATAAAGAACTACATAAATAAAATTTATTATTGTAACTTTTAGAAGACATCTGAAGGCAGCCCTGTATCTGGATTTTTTTTTAAAGTTTGATATTTTACTATCAACTGGAATTCACGAGCAGAAGCAAGACTGAGCTATTATGGCTAGTAGGTTATCTGAGGAGAATGAGATGGCAAGGAGGTGTGGCTCCATTGCCACGGGGACATAGATATTTCTTTCCTTGCTAAGATGTCCAGATGTGTCAGGGATGTGCAATCAAGAATGGAGCTCCTATTGGGCATGTTCTCAAGCCCATCCCAGCTCTCTTGTTGCAGTTCAGGAATCGCCTTCAGCATAGTGTGGGCCCTTTGCCCTTTTGAAAACATGAAGCGATTTTGCAAAAGAAGCAACATGATTTCTTTCCCTGCCCATCTGCAGCGTTTGGTAGGTAGCCCAAAGGAGTCACCTTACCTGGAGAATGAGGCACAGGCTTTTTTTTAAATAATGGCACGATTGCTCTATTTGACTTTCTGGTGTGCTTTGCTCGATCTTGTTAATTGTGTGTACATAAGCTTAATAATGCATTAGCACAGTCACATCTTTACGAGTAACATGATAGATATGTTTACACAAACAATGTAAGTTGCCTTCTGCTCCCTTGACAGCCCCAACCTTAATTAATGCTATTATTGAACTTTATTAACAGTGCCAGCCCTGAGGCAATCCTTCGTTATGGAATTTGTAGCTCAACTGAATACCCAAAATATCATTTTTCTAGCAAGACAGTGGCTCCTTTTGCAGGCCATCTTTTTGCTCTGAGAGTTGTCACTTTGCTCTGTAAATGTTACATTCAACTGTTGCAAAAATTCTGGTATTTAAAACATTTTTACATAGATGAAGGTTGTTGTCTCCTAGCAGGAGGGCACCCTGCTCTGGTATATCTGTAATGACCAAAAGCAAGTTATAAATATTTGTGTTTCAATAAATATTTGTATTTTTTTAAAAAAAATAAATACATATAATTTTATGCTATTTTGTTTTTAAAACACAAATATGTATAACCTGCTTTTGGTCAATACAGATATACCAGAGCAGGATGCAGAAGATAAAATAAGAGCAACCAACCAAAGAATAAAATAAGCATCAGTGCATACTAAAGATGAGGTGTCAGAGAAACAGAGCAGTTTAAAACGACAGAACAGAAATCAGAGCACCTGCCCAACTCTGCAACAGATGATGGGAGGTTCGTAATTCATCAGGAACCAGTTTGGTGTAGTGGTTAGAGTGTTGGACTATGACCTGGGAGGCCAAGGTTCAAATCCTGACTTGGTCATGAAACTCTTACTAGGTAACCTTGAGCCACTCGCTGTCTCTCAGCCTGCCCTACCCTACAGAGTTTCTGTGGGAATTAAATGAGGAGGGGAGAACCTTGAGCTCATTGGAGATATAAATGCAACCAAATAAATAATAATAATAATAATAATATATTATTATTTATACCCCGCCCATCTGGCTGGGCTTCCCCTGCCACTCTGGGTGGCTTCCAACAAACATTAAAATACATCAAATATCACAGATTAAAAACTTCCCTAAACAGGGCTGCCTTTAGGTATTTTCTAAATGTCAGATAGTTGTTTATCTCTCTGACCTCTGATGGGAGGGTGTTCCACAGGGCGGGTGCCACTACCGAGAAGGCCCTCTGCCTGGTTCCCTGTAGCTTTGCTTCTTGCAGTGAGGGAACCTCCAGAAGGCCCTCGGCGCTGGACCTCAGTGTCTGGGCAGAAGAAATACTGCACATTACACCTTCAGATATTCAGGATGCAAGTTGGGTAGTCTGGAGTGAGGGAGGGAGAGATAATTTGAAGGGAGGGAGGCAAAAATACTCTCTCCCTTCTTGCCCTGGAAATCCTCTTTTATTTTCAGAGTGGACCTGAAACCCACCAGAAAGCAATGGATTCTGACACTCTTCTAGGAGTGCTTCTCTGCACCAGAAGCCATGGCTAGGAACGCCCCAGATTCTGACAAGGGCAATACTCCGCCAAATGTAGGTCACATACGAATTCCAAAAAAAGAAGTATTTTTTATATATAGATACTTTGTAATGTTAGAAGTGGATTTTATGAAACTCATGTACCCTAAAGGCATCTCTTGAAATATGCACTTTCATCACTCCTGCTATCTGCTTGAGACATAATCGGGAACAGTGAGGTGTGAGATGCAAAGGGGATTCCAGCACAGATGATCCTGCCTCTGTCGAATGATTTATTTTGTGGGATTGTGTTCTTGGGTGCATTAAGATCTCCATGTGGGGGAAGATATGTGTTTAACAGGACTAAAGCACATAGCGATCTCCATTATAGCAGCTATTTGGGAAAGCGTATTCACGATCACGAATAGGTCAAGCGTTGTCTCTTCATGTGTTCAGCCCAATTCACACCCTTATTTCAGCATGGAGTCAGGATTTAGGTATGGCCATGTCAAATTTGAACCTTTTTTTCTTCTTTTTTAAAATACATACACTATGTGAAAATTGGGCTGTGGGCTAATGTTGACTGAAACCAGGGGGGGGGGAGTGGACAAAGACAACAGATAAAAATGACAGGCGTGCTCTTAGGTGATGGACTCTGGCCTCTCTTAGCAACCTTTTCTCCGTTTAATGAACAAGAACGAGCTGCTGGCATTGTTTGCAAATTCAGTCTGAAGAACTTCGCCTATAATATAACCCTCTCCTTATCCAATGCATATATTTGTATGGTGCCGCTAAGATATTTATTTCCACTCTTGCCTGTTTAAATGTTTGAGCTTCTGTTTTGATAAGAGTCTTTAATAGTGGGAGAGCTCAACATTTTTCGTGAATGTTTCTTTTGCTTCATTATGAGGCTTCATTGGATTTAATGTTTTCTTAGTCTGGGTAGTGTGTACTTTTTCTCTCTTTTCATTTGTCTTTAAAGCTCCATGTTCCATTTCAATTATTTCTCCTGCATTAGCGATTCCTAAACTAGGGATAAATTAATACGGCCTGGTCTTTCTTTTCTTTTCTTTTTCTAAAAAAAACCCTATCCAAACTTCAATTGTGTCAATGCAATTACTTTATGTCAATAACAATGTGTGTTCTGTTCTCAGTTCAGCTACATCTTACGTTAAAGGCTGTCTTCATATAGCTGCCTTTCAGGGATTCAGAATTCAGGCTTCTGCAATATAAACAAACAATTATATTTTGTTCCAGATCAGGGCAGTGAAGTTTTGGAACACATGGACAAGTGGTTCAATTTCAAATGAATCACATTTTAAATGCCTGTTTATTTATCTAGTTACATCCAGGGCCGTAGGTATGGGGTGGTGATGAAAGCCCCTGCCAGGTGCACAGGTAAGCCCCCCCCCCAAAAAAAAATCAGCTTAAAAAAATTGTCCATAAATATGGAGGGCAAGCCGAGGGCTGGGCTGCCTGTTGTCGCTGCCTGCCTGCCTCCCTGCCTGCCTGCCTTGGGGAGGAGGTGGGGCTGCTGCATGGAACAGCATCTTCCAGGACCCCCACAGACCAAAGCTGAGGTTGTGGCTGCCCGGTTATCCCCTGGAAAGTGGAAGCACTGGTTCTATCCAGGCCAGGTCTGGCCATGCTGCTGAGTCTACTGGAGACTCCTGGCCTACCAGTTTTGTAGGGCAATGGCTCTGCAGTCTATCTACACAACTGGAGCTGCCCGTCCTGCCACGTGGAGGACCTCCTGCTGCCTGGCATACCTGCAATGCCCAAGGTGCCCCCGGGCTACCTGCTGGGGGATGGGAAAGTGCCAAATCTACCTGCCAGAGGGGCTGAACCCACCACCAGGCTGCTGAGTCTACTTGGGAGGAAGAGCTTATTTGTCCATGGCTAGGGGACACAATCTGGATGGTTCTGCCAGGGGTGCAAGATCACCTAGTTACGGCTCTGGTCACATCATCTCTTCCCCAACCTTTCAGGTACCCAAGCTCTTGAAAAACAAATAATATCTTGGCCAACCAGGCCCTTTCCCTCAAACCATGCCCACCTGCCCATCACATGACATCACTGGGGATTTCAGCTGATGGGTGGGAGGGTGTGGTTTAATCCTGCATAGGCTGTGCTGCCCTGTTACCAGCAGGGAACAGGATCACACAGCCTAGGAAGAAAGACTTACTCTGCTCATGATTACAGGTAGGTAGTAGTCAAAACAAAATAAAAAAATTCCTTCCAGTAGCATTCTGGAGCCCTCTAGATGTTGTTGTTACTGCAACTCTCATCAGCACCAGCCAACATGACCAGTGGTCAAGGATGATAGAAGTTGTAGTTCAGCAACATTCAGCCATACCTGCTCTGCTCCTTACTCTCAAACTAGGTGGATGCAATTTTTTGCACAAACAAAAGGAATTGCAATCTAGGAGTGATTGTCTGCAGGTACAGAGTGAAAGGTGATGTTTTTACCTGGACGTCTGGCTCTTTAGCAATAGTGTTTCACGCCACCCCAATCTCTGAGCAGTGTGAGATTGCAGAGGTTCCAGGCACTTCAATTTCCTTAGAATGAGAGACAGCGGAATTATATACTGTATGGTTTAGTTACACATAACACACATATATACAGCCTGAGCCTATGATGGAAGGACTTACAGCATTATCACGCCAAGAAAGTCTTGCTTCTCCCATAGCCACAGCCTTGGATCCCAGCAGAGATAAGCTCTGTCTCTCTACTGCCCAAACTACTTCCTGCTTCTACCTTCTAGCTCACAAACCTAAACTTTGACCTTCGTCTTTGACTACCAGACAGTTGAGAGAGGCTTCTTTCGTTACCTTAACGACCCATACTTTGGGCCCATTATGGCCCTTGCCTGGCTAATTCAGCAACTGAATCCCTGCTGGATCCGCAAATTGGAAGTATACTCAGACACACAGCCTTCCCTGGCCCCCAAAACTCACAACAACATCATCTTGGATGATGAGATTATGCAACATCTGGCAAAGGTCAGTTTTGTGATTAGCAGCTTGTCAGTCGGTTCTGGAAGGAGCGGGGACTGTAAGTTAAGAATGAAGATAAAAATCTACCATGCAGTTATCTCACATCCTTTGAAGACTGTGAAACTGATGCCAATTTAATTAACTCTAAGGCTCCAGCCTTCACTGCCTAAGACACTTTTGCTATGTTATATAATGGCAGGCACAGAAGTTTGGGAAGGGTATCCAATTATTGCCTTTAGAAGCCCAGATTCTTTAGGTTGGTTTGCTGGCTGCATACAGTAAAGGTGTGAAACCTTCAGCCTGCAGGCCAAATTTGGCTTGCCATGGGTCCCAGTATGGTCCATGAGGCTGTTTTCCCCAAACCACAGCCATCTGTCCCACACCTATGTGTGGGTCATAGTGTGTGAGTCCTATGTGTGGGGTCATAGGCAGCTGGATCAACATGGATCTCAGTCACACAGCTGATCCCTGTGGAAAGAACTCACTGCACACAGCTGCTGGATGGTGTGCATCCAAGTTTCCTGCGGGGAATTTGATCGCTCCGTTGATCCCTGCAGACAGCAGGATTGAATGGGTAGTGAGTTCAGTTCTGCTTTCTGCAGGCAAAGCCCCTTGAGCTGTGGTTCTAAAGCACTCAGCAACCAGCCAGCTGTCAGGAGCCTGAGAAGCACTGTGACATGCGAGATTGGCAGGTGGGTGAGACAACTCACTTGTCAATCATCTGATCCTATAATAACATTGGGTATTTGGCAGGTGTGTGCCATCGCAGCTACCTGTCAAAATTGACCCATGGTAGGTGGGGACTAATTGGAATCTGACCTGCTGGGTCAAATAGGTTCCCTCCACTTCTGTTATACAGCTTTCCTGTATATCTAAAGTGGTGCTCTGTGGTCCAGTTGAACTTGTGTAGTGTTCAGGAACACAGAGATTTTCCCTGATACAAAAAGACTGGACTCTTTGCAATGAGGAAAATGATGACAAAATGCAGTGGGACGTGCCGGATATCACTTACTTTGGCACAGCATCGTCTAAACTCCCTGCAAACAAATCAGAATTATTTTGTTTCTTTATTGCATTTATATCCCTTCCTTCCTCCCAAATCCTCACTGCCTAATCTCTCTGCATAGACAAAATCAAGATGAATGCTCAAGAAGCAGGTTACTTGGAAGCACCCGCCCTGCCTGTGTTCGAGATACCCTTTTCCTTTGTTTTATCGTCTTCCACTAACTGAATTTCCTCCAGGACAAAGTCTGTCTTTGCACCACACATTATGGAAGCATGCTGCGTATATGTTTATTGCAGATTTAAATTCGAGGCATAGCATCCCTCTCTCTTTCTTCTCCCTCTTTACAGCTACCTTGAGCAGAGGCACTGGCAGAAGTCTTAAAGAGAAAGAGGCCCTGCTCTTTGGTGTAGATGTGCTTCTATTTCCAAAGATGGGAGGAGCGAAGAGTTAATTAATTTGGGCCATCCAGTTATTCAGATTGCTCCCTCATTGCTTTTATATTCACATTTGCATTAGGTGCTGTTGAATGAAGATGTAAATGAATATATTTTCCTAATAAAGCATCGTAGAGGCAGATGTTTGCCCTTAGGAGCTATGCAGAAAGCAGAAGGGAGCAACAAATAAGCAAATAAAATACATTGAATACCATGGAAACCAGAAATTATAATTAAAAAACCACCTTTACGCTAGCAAGCATTTACTCCCTTCCTCCCCCATCTTTTTTTCAGGGCATAGAATGGTACATAACAGTTTTTCACGATTGAGATAGAGCAGTAACCAAATAGTTAAGGGCAAAACACATTTGAAAACAAAGCTTTGGGGAAAGATTTAGGACAGGCATCCCCAAACTTCGGCCCTCCAGATGTTTTGGACTACAATTCCCATCATCCCTGACCACTGGTCCGGTTAGCTAGGGATCATGGGAGTTGTAGGCCAAAACATCTGGAGGGCCGCAGTTTGGTGATGCCTGATCTAGGAGGGCAGACCACAAGCCACAGAATGCTGCAGACCTCCCTTTCTGCAGGCAGGCAATGGGATTTGAACCCTGGTCTCCTAGGTCCTCTAACGGTTACCTCACTGGCTCTCACCACAGCTTCCATGTGATAAGAAAACAAAAGCCACAGTTCCATTCACTCCATAATGGTTCAGGCAGCACATGCGCAGATGAATTTTGAAAATTCGGTGTGGGGAAGGACTTTCCTACCCCCCTGCTCTGTTGTCAACAGGAGTAGAAGAAAGCAACTTGGAAACACAATGGAGGGAGGAATGACCTTACAGAGTTTCAAGCTGTTAACATGAACATGCCCATTGTTCTTTACTATTATGAGCTTAAAGATGGAAATAGAAACGAAGAGCAATTACATTGCTTTTCCATGCTGAGTGTTTTTTCTGTGTGCATGTGCTGAATATTACATTGCAAAAGCTGCTTCTTGTTCTCCATTTTCCTTTTATTGTGTTTGTTGGGAGCGGGTATCATTTATGAAAGGGGGGGAAATTAGCTTTTGCATTTCCAACTATCTCTTCCATGGAAAGGTCTGGGGAAATTGGCAAATGTTTATTTAGAAAAGTCACCTGAGACTATCAAAGTCTTTAAAGATGTTAACTTAAGCACTCCATTAAGTTCAGGCTCATAATGGTTTCCTACGACAAGAGCAGCTAACCATCTGTTGACGCCATCTCTTGCCAGCAGTCCTGGGTTCACAGTCAATTCTGGTGTGATTGAAATTTCTTAAATATCATATGTTGCTTTTTTCTTTTCTTTTACCCTCTCCCTTCGAAAGTGGCAATTATTTTTTGCTCAGTCACTCTGGTTAACTTTGGGGCTGCAATTGCCTCCATGAGAGGCTAACAGAACAATTCCAGTTGGCTATAGCTTCATCTGAATGTCTGGAGCATATGCAGTCAACAATGTGCTCTTCAGATATTGTGGACTAGAACTCACATCATCCCTGACAATTGGCTATGCTGGGCAGTGTGGTGTAGTGGTTAGAGTGTTGGGAGACCAGAGTTTAAACCCCCACTTTGCCATGAATCTCACAGGGGTGACCAGTCACTGCCTCTCGGGCTAACCTACATCACAGGGTTAATGTGGGGATTACATGAGGAGGGGATAGCCCATTTCCTTGGTGAAAGTTTGCATTCTGAGGGCATAATCCACCGGCTAGTTCTACTGTACAAGAAACCATTCAATGTGCAGTTTCTATACATTTCAGTAAATTATATGCAGGGGGGCTTTCCAGTGGAATGTTTCACAAGGCTGCAATCCTAAGCATGTTTACTAGGAAGGAAGTCCCACGGACTTCAGAGAGACTTGCTGTGAATGAAAAAGACATTTGAGGATCAGCAAAGTGCATAACCACCCAACGGAAATCCCAAAGCAGAGAGAACAATCAGGAAGGAGGTGTGAGGGCTCTGGCAGGGTCCTTGAGTCCCCCTGCCTCTTACCCAAAGCCAAGCAAGGACCCTACCAGAGCCTCCGGCCTCCGCCCCAAAGCCTGGCTTAAGTTGATGCTATGAGGGCTGTGGGGAGGGTGTAGCATATTACACAGAGTAGCATATTACCAAGGTCTGTCCCTGATCAGAGGATCGCAGTGACAGAGGCAGAGCATAAGGAATCAGATGGCCTTTTAAAACTTATGCTAGGCCCAAGTTGTTGAGCTGTGTGAATTAGCACAAGAACCTTGAACCTAGCCCAGTAGTTAGCTGGCAACTACCGGTGGTACAACTCTCTCAGGAGAGGAGTAACATGTTGCCAGTAATTGATCAGCCTGGCCACTGCATTCTGCACTAGTTGCAGCTTCCATTCCAGATACCAGGTTAGCTCCACACAAAGCATGATAGATAGAGCCATCTATCTCTGTGTGCTTTTTTTTGTTTTTGTTTTTAATATTTTCGTGTGAGGGACAGGGGATATCGCGAAGTCCCTCCCCTCCTGAGTTCAAGCCCATCCCCGAGCACAGGGGAAAGCAGAGAGAGTTCCGATTCCAGTGGGGAAGCAGGAAGTCGTGTCCGAGGCTCAGGCAAGGTAGCGGAGCCAGGGTCCCCGGTGGGACAGGAAGGGGCAAATAAGGGGGGGAGACCCATCCCCCCAACTCCGGAATTGCGCAGAAAGAGGAGGGGAAAGAGGATGGGTCTACCCAGGCTTTTGTGTTGGAGAAAGACGCGCCAAAAGCCATTCGGAGGTTCTGAACCCGACTGAACACATAGCTCCTTGTAAATAGCAATGACTTCAGCACTGTAAATACGCAGCACCAATAAAAGAATAAAATGCAGAGCTGTGTAGAGTCGTTACTCTGAAGTAGCCCGCTCCGGCCCCTGTGACAGCAACCTCCGAATCTTTTTTTGGGCTACTTTGGAGTTGCCGGGATGAGTGCGTCAGAGGCGGAGAAATGGCGGCAGATCGCGGAGAAAGCCCAACAGGACCTGCAGCAACTGGCGCTGCAGGCACAGGGGGAATTAAAGGCAGCTAAAGAAGAAACCAAGAAGGTCCAGGAGGACCGGCTACAACTTGCGGAACAGGTGAGAGCGCTTCAGGAAAAAGAGCAGCAATTAAGGGCGGTGGCGGTAGAACTCCAAAACAAGTTGGATGCCGAGGAAAACAAGGCGGGAGGGGCCCCCCCAACTCCAAGTGCTGCCAGGAAGGAGAGCGGGGACCCTAGTAAGCAAGTTCAATGGAGACCCGAGGGAATATCATGGCTTTGAGACTGAGATCGTGTATGCTCTTGAGCTGCACCATGATGAGTTCCCTGATGATGAGCACAGGGTAGCGTTTATTGTGGAACACCTTACAGGGGCAGCCAGGGAGTGACTAAGACCGTTAATCGCGACAAAAAATCCTTGCATGAAGAATGTCAAACTATTTCTAGAGGCTTTAAAAACTATGTATGCGTCAGATAGCCATATGGACCAGACTAAGGAGGAACTGCATAATTTAAGGCAAAGAACAATGACAGTTCGCGAATATTGGGCGAGATTCACCATGCTAGTGCACAGACTGGGGTGGGAACTGCACTCGCCTCCGATGGAAGCAGCGTTCTACCTGGGGTTGAATGAGGATGTGAAAGATGAGCTCTCGAGAGGTCCAAAGCCCAGTAATATGGATCAGCTGAGCAAAGCGGCTCTGGCGGTGGGGGTGAGACAGGAATCCCGGTGGAACGACAAGCAAGCAACGCGCGCAAAGCGGGCTTGGTTCCCACGGTCGCAGGAGAAGCCACTCCCCCAACAGCCATCTCACGCCATGCCAGGGGCCAGCCAGGACCAGGAACCCATGCAAATTGATAGCGCACGCGCGCGGGCTTTTCAAACCCCAGCGGCGCCAAGACGCAAGGAGGGAAGGGGCGGGAATTGCTTTCTCTGCAACTCCCCCCAGCATCTCGTCAGAGACTGCCCACATCGCAGGGAGTGGCAAGGAAAGGCGGGAACGGTTGTGCCCTCCCCCACTGACGCAGCACCACAGCAGGGAAACGGGAAAGCCTGGTTGCAGGAGACAAGGGGCAGCAGCCAGGCGCAGTCAGCAGACAACAGCCCCAGCCCGCCCACCCGCACAGCGCGGAGCAGAGCCAGCCCACCCCTCCCAGAGCAGGAGTGGTTCTAGAAGTGACGCTAACGCTCCCAAATGGCTATCCCCTGACGGTCCTCGCCTTAATTGACAGTGGTGCATCAGCTAACTTCTTCTCGAGAAACTTTGCAGAAGAGCACAAGATCCAGCTTCTGCAGCTGGACTTTCCCCTGCACCATTGACGGCAGGGAGTTGCTGGGAGGGGCCATCACCCACCAGACCCCCCCCATGAGAATGACGGTGGGGAGACACTCAGAGACACTGGCATTCAACGTCACCACCATCTCAGACCCCCCCATCGTCTTGGGCATGAGCTGGCTGGCGCGCCACGACCCCTCCATCAGTTGGCACCAGAGATGCATCACGTTTGGGTCGGACTTTTGTCTGGAACATTGCATGCAGCACCAACCAGGGGAGGGGCCTCCAATAGCCACGGTGGCCACCATGCACGTCAAGGGGGGTGAGGCGATACCCAAACCATACTGGGACCTGCAGGAGGTCTTCAGCGAAGCGGAGTCCGACCACCTACCCCCACACAGGTCTTTCGACTGCCAGATCAACCTGGTGCCAGGGGCAACGATACCCCCAGCCAAGCTGTACGCCATGTCAGATCAGGAACTGGAGGATCTGCGTGCGTTTATAGACAAGAACCTCAAACGGGGGTTCATCAGAGAAAGCAAGGCAGCAGGGGGCAGCCCGGTCTTCTGGGTGGACAAGAAAGACACGCAACAGCGCCGTCTTGTGGTGGATTTTAGACGGCTCAATTCAGTAACAGAGCCAGTGGCTTTCCCCATGCCCAGAGTGGACGATCTCCTGACAGCAGCACGCAGGGGCAAGATTTTCACCAAGCTAGACCTGAGGGGGGCGTACAACTTGATCAGGATCCGGGAAGGCGATGAGTGGAAAACCACGATGTTCACGCCTCTGGGCTCTTTTGAATATCTGGTGATGCCCTTCGGGTTGCAAGGGGGCTCAGCATGCTTCCAGGCCTTCATGCACCACGTCCTGGGGTCCCTCCTCTTCAAGAACTGCTTGGTCTTCCTGGATGACATCCTTATCTATTCCAATGACCCAGTGCAACATGTGAAGGATGTCAGGGAGGTGTTGCAGCGCCTGAAGGAGAACCACCTGTATGTGAAGCTGGAGAAGTGCAAGTTTCACACCAGGGAAGTAGACTTCCTGGGCTACAAACTGTCAGACAAGGGGCTGGCGATGGACAAGGACAAGGTGCAGGCCATCCTGGACTGGCACAGCCCCAGGACGCGCAAAGATGCCCAACGCCTCCTAGGCTTCGCCAACTTCTACAGGAAATTCATCAAGAACTTCTCGAGGGTTACGGCTCCCATCACGGACTGCCTGAGAGGCAAGCAGAAGTTCAGGTGGACACCAGAAGCGCAAGCAGTGTTCGAAAGCCTCAAGAGGGTGTTCGCGTCAGACCAAAACCTGTTCCACGTGGTGCAGGATGCGCCCCTACGCGTGGAGACAGATGCTTCAGACAGGGCTTTGGGCGCCATTTTGCTGCAACTGGATGCCAACAGAGAGTGGAGACCCTGTGCCTTCTTCTCCAGAAAGCTGACCCAACCAGAGCGCAACTACACAGTGTTTGATAGGGAACTTCTTGCGATCCACGCTGCTTTCCAGCACTGGCGACACTTCCTGGTGGGCGCCAAGCACCCCATCCAGGTGTGCACAGACCACAAGAACCTGGAGTTCTGGAGAACAGCCAGGGTGCTCAACCAGCGGCAGATACGGTGGGCAGAGTTCTTCTCGAACTTCAACTTCTCCATCCACTACATCCCGGGGGAGCAGAATGTCAGGGCGGATGCCCTCTCCCGCAAACCAGAGTACATGGAGCAGGAGTTGCCACCAGCACCCAGGCACATCTTCCCCCCATCAGCATGGTCCTGCGGAGCAGCAGTGGTGAGCGAGGCAGAACTCACAGCACTGACAGCAGCTGATGTGTTTGCCACCCGCATCTTCAGAGAACTGAGAGGGGGGAGGGAGCAGGCAAAAGACTTTGCAGAACGCAGGGGGCTGCTTTTCTACAAGGGGGCACTGTACCTGCCCACCACCCAGCTTAGACGTAAGGTCCTCAAGCAGATGCACGACAACCCAACGGCGGGTCATTTTGGAAGGGACAAAACCGCTCACCTAGTCATGAGACACTTCTGGTGGCCAGGGGTGCGGGAAGATGTTAGAGACTATGTACGGGGCTGTGACACCTGCCAGCGGTCAAAGGTAGTCAGAGCAGCCCCAGCAGGATTGCTGGAGCCCTTAGCCACACCACACAGGCCGTGGGAAGTGGTGTCCATGGACTTCATCACGGACCTGCCGGCGTCCAAGGGCAAGACCGCAGTGTTGGTGGTGGTGGACCTTATGTCCAAAATGTGCCACTTTATACCGTGTGCCAGGGCGGTCTCTGCAGAAGAGACAGCCAAACTGTTTGTTGACCACGTATTCAGACTGCATGGATTACCTTTAAGGGTTATTTCGGATCGTGGCCGCCAATTTGTTTCCAGGTTCTGGAGGCGGCTCATGAACCTCCTGCAGGTGGAGGTCAGCTTATCGACGGCGAGACACCCGCAGACCAATGGACAGGCGGAGAGGGTCAACGCCATTCTGCAGCAGTACCTAAGATGCTACGTCAGCCAGAGACAAACGGACTGGGTGGATCGCCTGCCACTGGCAGAATTTGCCTACAATAATGCAGTGCACGTCTCCACAGGGGTGTCGCCCTTTAAGGCCAATTATGGGCGCGACCTCAGATCTTTCCCGGAGAGGGAGGGGGAGGAGGAGGAGGAGGGCCCACTGGCAGAGGATTGGGCAGAGGAACTGGAGACGGTGCACCAGCAGCTCAGAGAACACTTGGAGAGGGCCAAGGAAGCGTACAAGAAGGGGGCAGATCGCCACAGGCGACAAGGGGAGGTCATCAGGGTGGGGGACAAGGTTTGGTTGTCCTCGGAGGGCCTTCCCATTAGAGGGAGGTGCAAAAAGCTGGCGCCCAGACGGCTGGGCCCCTTCACGGTCACGCAACAGGTCAATCCGGTGGCCTTCAGATTGGCACTACCAGAGGACATGAGGGTGCATCCAGTGTTTCATAGATCGCTGCTGTCGCCGTACAGGGAAAGCAGCAGGCTCCGAGACAGCGAACAAACCCCCGAGGGAGGGGGGGAGAGGGAAGGCAGGGAGCAACTCAATGAGGCCACGGCCATCCTTGATTCACGGAGAGGGGTGGAGGGCCTGGAGTACCTCATGGCATGGGAGGATGCCCCGCCTTCCCAGAATGAATGGGTCCCAGCCACTCAGATACAGGAGGAATTCTTGGTGGAAGAATTTCACGCCCTCTTTCCCCACAGACCCAAGCCCTGGCACATGGAAAGGGAGGGGGAGGGGGAGGGGGAGGAAGTACTGGAGAGCAGTTCACCATGGGGATGGGAAGCGGAGTTTGAGGAACCAGAGGAAGAAGTATGGGCGTCGCCGAGATCCACCCAGTCAGAGGAAGAAGCAGACTGGCAGCACATTTTTACCCCCACCAGCTCTGACGCCACGGACTTTTTGGGATTCCAGTCCTCCCAGGCGGAAAGGGGGGGCTCGCAGGACTGGGGGGAGGTGTTCACACCAACGGGCTCGGAAAGTACTGAGTTCTTAGGCTTCCAGTCGTCACCGACACCTGGGGGGGACCTGGGGAGGGGAGAAGGGGAGCTTGGGAGGGGGGTGGATGTGAGGGACAGGGGATATCGCGAAGTCCCTCCCCTCCTGAGTTCAAGCCCATCCCCGAGCACAGGGGAAAGCAGAGAGAGTTCCGATTCCAGTGGGGAAGCAGGAAGTCGTGTCCGAGGCTCAGGCAAGGTAGCGGAGCCAGGGTCCCCGGTGGGACAGGAAGGGGCAAATAAGGGGGGGAGACCCATCCCCCCAACTCCGGAATTGCGCAGAAAGAGGAGGGGAAAGAGGATGGGTCTACCCAGGCTTTTGTGTTGGAGAAAGACGCGCCAAAAGCCATTCGGAGGTTCTGAACCCGACTGAACACATAGCTCCTTGTAAATAGCAATGACTTCAGCACTGTAAATACGCAGCACCAATAAAAGAATAAAATGCAGAGCTGTGTAGAGTCGTTACTCTGAAGTAGCCCACTCCGGCCCCTGTGACATTTCGCATTGCACTGATAGAGGTATTCATTAAATGGGGATCTGGATGGACGAATATTGACCATGTGATGAGCCAGAAAGACAAAAGGATTTCAGCAGCTGGCAAATGCAAAGTGTGTTATTCTACATTGCTCCTGCAGCTGCTGGCTACATCAATGATTCATGGAAATTTGACCAGCTGATGGTTCCTGCCACAATCAGCACCAATGTTGGACACATGTACAGTGCGGGTATTGGGGAACTCTTCCCTCTGTTTGTTTTCAAACTCTTTGGCTCACTGATTTGTTCATAGAAATCAAGCAGGAAAATATGAAATCCCTTGCACTAAGAATCTAACATTTATCCTGACTCTAGGAATAAAGCAATGGGAACAGGAGAGGCTCTCCTCTCTGCAATTTGATGGTAACTAAACGATGTCACTTTTAAAGCTGTGACAGCTAGAATTGTTTGCACATTAGGAGCAATTTGCAGTTGCATAATTGCACTTCATAATGCAAATCAACGTGCCCAACAATGCAGTGCTAAAGTGATCAGTGGCGCAGTTTGGCAATTTCAGATCCTGTATTTAATGCTCTTATCATCAGAACAATCCCTCTTTTGATGGTAATGTATGCTCCTACACTTCCTTTGAAATACGGGGGCAGGGAGCTCTGGGCTTCTCTCTCAAAATCCTGTCCTGAAAGCACCAAAGTGAAGGTGATAGCCAATGAAAGTGTTGCGAAAGCAACTGTTAAGAAAATGTTTAGGCGTTAGCACAATCATATCTCCGGATCTCCATTTGGATAAGGGCATGCAATGATTCCCTCCCCCCCCTCCATTTTGTTACTCCATTTGTTGTTGTTATGAAAAACTTATTGGTTCGGTGATTCATAGTTGTTCCCATCATTATTTCATTCCTTTTCATTATTCCCATTGATTTTCATTTCCCATCGCTTTCCATGAGAGACCCCACAATTTTTCTGCTATCTGTAACTTCGGTATTTCCAATGGACATGAAATTTTTAAATATTCTGCTCTTCCTCCAAAGGAGCAGACCTATCAAATTTCAAACAGACAGAAGGGTCTGTAAAAGGCACACAGACAGAGATCCATAGAGATCGGACTAACTACTAACTAATACCTCTCAGTTATATAATGCAAATAAGTTTACCCAAACAAACAGGAAAGGTAGGGAAGGACAGTGTGTAATGGATTGCAAACATTTAATTGTAAAAGGTACTGAATGAAAAAGATTTTTGGAAAAAGAGAAAGCTAAAAACAAAGCACATCCCAACAGGAACCTGCAAAAGGATGATTTTCCAAGGAGGAAGAACTCAGCTGGGTAAGGCAGCAGCCTTCATCTCTGGCTTTTATATTTTCATAAGTGCCTCCCCTTCCCATCATGATTGACGGGTTCTGTGTCGAAAGAAACACCAGAATGCTGGATGCTGTTCGCTAAGCTGTAGATCTGTTTAGACTACAGTCCTGCACATATTTAAAGGTAAAGGGACCCCAGACCATTAGGTCTAGTCGCGGATGACTCTGGGGTTGCAGCGCTCATCTCACTTTACTGACCGAGGGAGCCAGTGTACAGTTTCCGGCCAGCATAACTAAGCCGCTTCTGGTGAACCAGAGCAGCGCACGGAAACGGCGTTTACCTTCCCGCCGTAGCGGTACCTATTTATCTACTTCCACTTTGACGTGCTTGCGAACTGCTAGGTTGGCAGGAGCTGGGACCGAGCAACAGGAGCTCACCCTGTCACGGGGATTTGAACCACCGACCTTCTGATTGGCAAGCCCCAGGCTCTGTGGTTTAACCCACAGCACCACCCGCATCCCACACATATTTACAGGAGTGTAAAAGCTCACTGAATTCCGTGGGACTCTCTTCTAAGTAGAAAAGCACAGGGTAATTTCCCTTTCCCTTCTCTTCCTCCCCTCTTTAGCTAATCTATTGCGGGTTGGGGGAGGGGATGGAAGCAAAATTGGCACCATGTCAGAACTCTGCCTTTAATTTCTCTCTGATGAAATGGGCCCAACTCATGTTCATTTTCTATTCATACTGTATACTCTGAGTAGTCATTGTTATTTCCTCTTTGGCGTTGTTATTTTCCCCTTTTGCAATTATCCATGGACCTATCGGAAGAAAGTGATGGAGCACTAGCATGGCAATGCGATAAATAATTCAGACGTGAAGTATGGAGAATGAATTATTCACTCCATTTAATTATATGCCCTTCCAACCATGGATTGCTGCATGTTGAGCAGAATTGGAAGGCCATAAGGTAAGCAGATCCCAGACAGTTGGCTTGCACCTTTTCTTTTGTGGTGAAGTGGGAAACCCAGACCTGACTAGTCACTATCATGATCCCACACTGCTGAAGGGTAGCAATAATGGACTTAATTTAAGGGAAAGGTATTGCTTCACAGATAATGCCATAGAACATTTTCTGCACACTCAGAGATCTGTTATTCCAACTTCCTCTCAAGATGCTTTCTGTTGATTGCACATTGCTTTATTTCTAAGGTAAAATCTACAGATTAGATCAAGTTGTGTTTTGCTGATCTAAACAGATTTTCACACACCAGTGAGCAAGCCTTGTGTCTTGCTGCTCAACCGTAGCTGCTCAAATCATCAGCCCAAATGTTTCAGCATCAGCTGTGTTGCTATGTTTCAGAAGTAGCCCTGTCAAGCTTGTACCTAGGGCTGGAACTAGGGGTGGAAAGATCTGTCAGTTCTGTCTCTCTCAGTTTCTCATCTTTCCAATCTTAAATTCAGTTCTCCACCTTTCTGCAGAATTTTTCTCTTTTCTTTTCTTTTAGTGCTCACAAAAATTCTGCAGCATTTTAGTGTGAGTTTCTCCTAATGAACCCATTTTGTATGCTGTTTTGACTAATACACGCATTTTTGCAAGCATTTCCCATAATATAATGCATTTTTGAATGTTCCTTTTAGCAACCTATTCATTTTTATATATATAAAAAAATCCTTCCAGCAGCACCTTAAAGACCAACTAAGTTTTTGTTTTGGTATGAGCTTTCGTGTGCATGCACACTTCTTCAGATACACTGAAGCAGAAGTGTGCATGCACACGAAAGCTCATACCAAAATAAAAACTTAGTTGGTCTTTAAGGTGCTGCTGGAAGGAATTTTTTTGTTTTGTTTCGACTATGTCAGACCAACACGGCTACCTACCTGTAACTATTCATTTTTATGCATACCTTACCTTAATATACACCTCTCTCTTTTTTGTAAACAGTGGTTGGAGAATTTAATTTTGACAGAAAGATGTGCCTTGGTTCTCAAATTGTTTCAGAAAGTGCACAGTTGATAGATCTGGCTTTAAATAAGAACTGAATCTAGTCCACCCACACCCCGACCCCTAGCTGGAACTGATGAAGGCTTCTTCTTCTCAAATTTCAGCAACAGGCAAATTCAAATATGATGTAGCAAATGAGAAGGCATGGTCAGTTGTTAATAACAGGTAGGTTTTCATGTCCCCTTCATGGATCAATGCCTTGTCGTGGCGAAGGGGCTTGAATAACTCAGAGAAGCTATGAGCTATGCCATGCAGGGCCACCCAAGATGGACAGGTCATAGTGGAGAGTTTTGACTAAACGTGATCCACCTGGAGAAGGAACTGGCAAGCCACTCCAGTATCCCTGCCAAGAAAACTCCATGGACAAAGACAACAGGCATATAAAAGTTATGACGCTGGAAAAACCACTGGGCCAGTAAGATACAATCTGAATCAAATCCCTTATGAATACACAGTGGAAGTGAGGAACAGGTTTAAGGATTTAGATTTGGTGGACAGAGTGCCTGAAGAACTATGGATGGAGGCTCGTAACATTATACAGGAGGCAGCAACGAAAACCATCCCAAGGAAAAGGAAATGCAAGAAGGCAAAATGGCTGTCCAACGAGGCCTTACGAATAGCGGAGGAGAGGAGGCAAGCAAAATGCAAGGGAGATAGGGAAAGATACAGGAAACTGAATGCAGATTTCCAAAAAACAGCAAGGAGAGATAAGAGGGTCTTCTTAAATGAGCAATGCAAAGAAATAGAGGAAAACAATAGAATGGGGAAAACCAGAGATCTGTTCAAGAAAATTGGAGATATGAAAGGAACATTTCGTACAAAGATTACCATAATCAAGGACAAAAGTGGTAAGGACCTAACAGAAGCAGAAGACATCAAGAAGAGGTGGCAAGAATACACAGAGGAATTATACCAGAAAGATATGGAGGTCTCGTACACCCCAGGTAGTGTGGTTGCTGACCTTGAGCCAGACATCTTGGAGAGTGAAGTCAAATGGGCCTTAGAAAGCACTGCTAATAACAAAGCCAGTGGAAGTGATGATATTCCAGCTGAACTATTTAAAATTTTAAAAGATGATGCTGTTAAGGTGCTACACCCAATATGCCAGCTAGTTTGGAAAACTCAGCAATGGCCAGAGGATTGGAGAAGATCAGTCTACATCCCAATTCCAAAGAAGGGCAGTGCCAAAGAATGCTCCAACTACCGCACAATTGCGCTCATTTCACACGCTAGCAAGGTTATGCTTAAAATTCTACAAGGCAGGCTTAGGCAGTATGTGGACCGAGAACTCCCAGAAGTGCAAGCTGGATTTCGAAAGGGCAGAGGAACCAGAGACCAAATAGCAAACATGCGCTGGATTATGGAGAAAGCTAGAGAGTTCCAGAAAAACGTCTACTTCTGCTTCATTGACTATGCAAAAGCCTTTGACTGTGTCGACCACAGCAAACTATGGCAAGTTCTTAAAGAAATGGGAGTGCCTGATCACCTCATCTGTCTCCTGAGAAATCTCTATGTGGGACAAGAAGCTACAGTTAGAACTGGATATGGAACAACTGATTGGTTCAAAATTGGGAAAGGATTACGACAAGGTTGTATATTGTCTCCCTGCTTATTTAACTTATATGCAGAATTCATCATGCGAAAGGCTGGACTAGATGAATCCCAAGCAGGAATTAAGATTGCCGGAAGAAATATCAACAACCTCAGATATGCAGATGACACAACCTTGATGGCAGAAAGTGAGGAGGAATTAAAGAGCCTTTTAATGAGGGTGAAAGAGGAGAGCGCAAAATATGGTCTGAAGCTGAACATCAAAAAAACCAAGATCATGGCCACTGGTCCCATCACCTCCTGGGAAATAGAAGGGGAAGAAATGGAGGCAGTGAGAGATTTTACTTTCTTGGGCTCCTTGATCACTGCAGATGGTGACAGCAGTCACGAAATTAAAAGACGCCTGCTTCTTGGGAGAAAAGCAATGACAAACCTAGACAGCATCTTAAAAAGCAGAGACATCACCTTGCCGACAAAGGTCCGTATAGTTAAAGCTATGGTTTTCCCAGTAGTGATGTATGGAAGTGAGAGCTGGACCATAAAGAAGGCTGATCGCCGATGAATTGATGCTTTTGAATTATGGTGCTGGAGGAGACTCTTGAGAGTCCCATGGACTGCTAGAAGATCAAACCTATCAATTCTTAAGGAAATCAGCCCTGAGTGCTCCCTGGAAGGACAGATCGTGAAGCTGAGGCTCCAATACTTTGGCCACCTCATGAGAAGAGAAGAATCCTTGGAAAAGACCCTGATGTTGGGAAAGATTGAGGGCACTAGGAGAAGGGGATGACAGAGGACAAGATGGTTGGACAGTGTTCTCGAAGCTACGAACATGAGTTTGACCAAACTACGGGAGGCAGTGCAAGACAGGAGTGCCTGGCGTGCTATGGTCCATGGGGTCACGAAGAGTCGGACACGACTAAACGACTAAACAACAACAACAGGTTTTCATGTAATCCAAGATCCAGGAATGAAGAAAGTGCTTTCCCCCCTCCCTTTCAGAGGCTGAACCATTGGGGGAAGTGGGGAGAAAGACGGGCTGATATATTTATTGGCACTGCACAAAGATTCCTGGAAGGCAGATTTATAGAGTAGGGCCCCAAAATAAAAGAGCTCAAAGAATTGTACATCTCTGTACAATCCCATCTACTCAAAAACACGTTCCATTCACTTCAGTGGTGTTTAGCCCCAAGTAGCAGGATATAGCAGTTCAACCTAAGGTGATACTGGCAGTTTTAAATATTGAGTGGGGCAGATCTTCCAGGCTCTGCCCTATTTGCAAAATATTGGATGTAGATTTATCCTCTTTGGCATGTCCTGTACTACTTTTTTCATTGCTGCAGTTGAAACAGAGCCTCGGGATCGTGCTGTAACACCCTGTTTATCAGCAAAGCTCATTTAGCAGATCAGGAGGCCCAAAGCTCACAAAGCAGGGAACGAAAAACTGCAGAGCGTGTTCTGATCCCCAGCTACCCAGAGTTGCATATTTTGCAACAAATGCTATGAGCAAAGAGCATTTCAAGCCATGGAACGCCCAACTGTCTGGCTTTGTCACTTCTCTTAAACTATTTTAGAGATATTTAAGGCGTATGTTTCTGCATCAAGTAAATTACAAAAGCTATTAAACCAAATTGAATGTGCCTGACTTTATTTATTTATTTTTCAAAAAAAAATACATATTTACAAAACAGTAATGAGTTTGCCAGGCAGACGAGGGGATCTGATTTTGCTGCAGTGAGCTGCATCCCAGAAATGTGAGATGAAAGCATTGCAGCTGAAGTCTTGGGGTGAGATGGGAATTTCTGTGTGACGCCTGAACAAGCCTCAACAGGTCAACACAGGGAACAGAATCCAGTGCTTTTGAACTGCTAGGTTGGCAGGAGCTGGGATCCTCTGCCAGATCACCCTGTGGATTCAAACCGCCAACCTTCTGATCAGCAAGCCCTGGAGGCTCAGTGGCTTAGACCACAGCGCCACCCACTCCCGCATGGTAATACATAGTATTGTAGGAACACAGGAAGCTTCTTTTTGCTGAGCCAAACCATTTGGCCATCTAGCTCAGCATTGCCTATTCTCACCAATAGCAACTCCAGACAGGGGACATTCCCTGCACTACTTTGCAGATGTCGGGGATTGTACCTGGGCCTTCTGTATGCCAAGCAGATGCTCTTCCACTGAGCTACAGCCTTTCTGTTTTACTGACTATATTCTCAAAAATGTAAGACAACCAAAAAGCCCTCTGAGCTTACCTTTAGTTGAGTAAACAAATTGTTGAGTATACCTCTAAAACTTTATCAGAGCTATTCTCACTGAGTCTGCTTCAAATACTACAAAAAAAAGCAACACCACAATCGTATCCTATCAGACCAAACCCTGGGGTCTATTATACATTTGCATAATCTGTTCTGGGCCTGACATTTCTGGTTACACAGGGACATGCCCTCCAAGTGTCCCAATTTTCCAGGGACAGTCCTGGAAATATGAAATCCATCACAACTTCAGATTTGATCCCAGAATGTCCCTATTTCCCCTGCCAGTGCTGCTGCCTCCAAGCTCGCGGAGGAAGATGAACCAGCACTTGTCCCAAACGGCAGCAAGAGAGCATCCCGTGGCCTCTCTGTGCCCTCTGCTGCCAGCCTCCTCCCTTGGGCAGCTCATAGCATCTGCTGGGGAGTGAGTGAGGAGGAGGAGGAGAGGCTGTAGGGTCGCCACGCAGACTGAAGAAACTTCGCCACGCAGCAATAGAGAAAAGGAAAGTATATTTTATTGTTTGCTGACAGCAAACAATGGCTCAGAGGATACTTCCTAAAGCCGAGCCCAGAACATCTCAAACATGCATACCTTTTGGGTAGCCATACAGCCATACAGAACAACCAATCACATTGGCTCATCTAGAACAAAGAACTACCAATCGGTGAAGGCAAGGCCCATTCTGTTTACCATTTATGAATTTCATCTCCTCCTTCTTAGAAGAGCTCATCCCCCACCATATTTGGGACATCCGGGATTACCCCGTATTGGAAGAGCTCATCCCAACCTTATTTGGGAACATCCGGGGTTACTGCAACACACTAAGTTACCTCTGTCCTGGATCCTGCATCTCCTGAAGGGCAGGCGTCCAAGGCAATTTCAGCTTGGCCTATTCCTATGACTAAACGTCCCGGACATTCTATAACCAGGTGGCTTTATGTAAACATAGGCAATGCTGACTTTCATAGGGACAGTATCTTAGTAGGGCAAAGGGAGACAGAATATAGGATTTTTCAGAAAGGCAAAATGGCTTATATTTCTGAAGTTATATACCTGAGAAGCATAGGCCCATTTCTCATACCCATAGCCTATGCCCATTCACTTCAGGCTGCTAGCATTGAGGCCAGCCCCTTGTGGTGTGTTGGCTCTGGGGCAGGGGCGCCAACTTGGGCCCCACACTATGGCTGCCCAGTGTGCCCTGCCCTGTAATGTCATGGCTGTGTGGCATGATGACATGATGTCATGACTCAATGTCATGACAGTAGCTGGTGATCGCCAAAGGGATGTGTGAGGCAAAGATGCTTCAACCCGCACGTCCCTGGTGGAAATCACCAGTGCACCTCCTGGAAAGGTGCTCTGGCGATCCTCAATGGAATGTGTGGGGTGAAGGCAGTCTCACCGTATGATGAAGCAATGCAAGAGGAAGCAATACTTTTGGATCACGTTACTATGCAAAGCACACATGAATGCAAGATCCATTTAAAGGAATACAAGATCCAGTCAAAGTAGATGTGACCTGCTCACAACTAGCAACTGCCGATGATGAATAAGCATAGTGAGATGAATAGCGTAATCAAAGGCTTCAAGAACAATGACCTTCTGTAATGAGCTAGCCACTCCCAGTGTCTACTGGGTGAGAGTTTCATAGTGCCAAGTTTGCAAATTATTTCCAACTCAGCAGCTTCAAACTTCAGCCTCCCTTTGAAGCTTTCGGAAGGCTGGCAGCTCACAGAGGAAGTAGCATTGCAGACCCTCCAAGTGTCCCTATTTTCCAGGGACATTCCTGATTTAGAGAAGCCGTCCCAGTTTCTGATTTGATCCCAGAATGTCCCAATTTTCCTCAGGATGTCCTTATTTTCATCGGAGAAATGTTAGAAGGTATGGAGTTATCCAACCCCGAGCCGTCTATAGACCATAGAGCCACAGCTGCACTGCTGTACCGACAGAATTCTCACATCAGATTTTGATCACTGCCTGGAGACCCTTATTTTGCCAGGAGTTGTTGACATGGGTTTTAATGAGGCAGAAAAGCCATGATAACTTTTGAACCTCTGCTCAGAAGTTCGCAAACCAATGAAGAATCACTTTCCTCAACACGCCTAAATAATGTACACCAGTACTTTATACCAATAGTTTATACACCTCTTCAAAAGCTTGGGGGAGAGTGGTAAACTAAGTGCATTTGTTTTCAGCACACTTAATTTGCTGTACCTTCAGCCATTTTTATCAGATCCGTTTGAAATTTGCAGATATCCGGTAAATTGTGCATGCAACATTTCAATTTATTAGTTTAACAGGTTTCATTTTATAAACAATAGAATTTTAAGGCTTATAAGGCTTTTTTAAAAGTTTACACCCCACTTTTTATCTTAATATAATAGCCAAAACGGTTTATATGGGGGGGGGACACCACAGCATCAAAAACGACAGCAGTCAAACATCACAATATGTTTACTCCATTGAGAATGATATCAGGTGTGGGCACTGACGTAGCAGGGGGGCAATGGGGGCAGGCCGCCCCGTGTGCCACCCTGGAGTGGGGTGATACTCGGCGTGCCCCACATGACTCCCAAGCCAAGCGGCGCTGCTTCAGCGCCGTGTGGATGGTGCCGGGATCCAGAGGGCAGCCGCGAGCAGAGGGTCCCGGCGGCGCCCCCATGCGGCGCTGGAGCGGTTTGCCGCCACCGCTGTGTAGCGTGCATGATTCATGCGTGGTGATGCTGCACATGTGCACTGTGTGGCGGCCCCCCACCCCCAGGTGCTGCTCCGGGTGCTTCCTCCGCCCCCGGGGTTTGAGTGCTCACCATTCAACTGAGCATAGGGTGGAATCGAGACACATATAAAAATGCTGTGAAAATGGTTTTTTTTAATTTTTTGAATTTGCCACAAACACACTTAAAACATTATATATGCAGCTGTATAACTGAGCCGTAGGTGTAACTTCTAGAAAGTCAAGCCAGGCGTTGTGTCTTAAATGGTGAATGAGACATTTTATGTATCAGTGGTAAGCAGATCTCAGCTGTGTTGCCAATATGGCAGAGTAGACAGACCCACACAGTAATGCTACAGAAAGCAACAGAAGGATATAGTGCAAATCTTCCTCTTTGGTGGAAATTTTATACTGTGAAGCAGTATGGCAACTTCATCAAAATGTCTTAATGTGGGTGATGAGCAGGGCTTTTTCTCAGCCAGAACTCACCGAAACTCAGTTCCGGCATCTCTCAGGTGGACGCCATTGCCATTACAAGAGAACAAGGGAGGGGTTCGTGGTGAGGTCTGGCACCTCTTTCCCTAGAAAAGTAACACTGGCTGGTGAGCTTTACAATAACAACATAAAAATTACTGTCTGTTGCTATGTAACCCATCCAGAAGATTAATTATTAGAGCAGCAATAAAGTTACAAAGGAAAAGGTGTTTCATTAGTGAATCACACGGTCCATATGAGATGCCTTCAGATCAGGATATGAACAAATTCTTGCAGGTTTCAAGGAATTCACTAGATGAAACACTTAGTTTGCGTTTTTATCCGTACTGTTAGGAGGAGAATGCTGCATTCCAAATCCTGTCCTTTTCAACTTCATGACAAGGTACCTACCTCTCTGGCTGAGTGACTGATCTTAAATACTATATTATTTGTTTATGTACTACATTTACTACATTATGTACTACATTTACATGTTACTTTTCCTACAAGGAACTCCAGGCAGCACAGATGGTAATTCCCTCAAAGCAACCCTGGAAGGTAGGTGAGGCCTGTCCCATCTTTGCTGGGAAGGTGCTGCCCTGCACACACACCACAAGGCACCCGTGTCTATCCTCTCCTTGCGGCCTCCACCAAAGACTCGCTTACTCGTGTCGCATGGCTGTGTCTTATGGGTTCTGGCAAGATCTTGTGAGAGCCCTGCAAAATTACACAGAGGCTGCCACAAGATCTTGCTAGAACCCTGAAACTGCTACACCCACGTTTCCTCATTTCTCCGGCAGCTGCAGTGGTGGGTCCACGGAGGCGCCCTTTGGACTCTGCCAAATGAGGTAGCTGCCTCAGTCTGCCTCTTTGTCGAGTCAGCCCTGCAAAGAGAAAGTGACTGACCCAAAGGCATCCAGTAAGCTTCATGTCTGAGTAGGATTTTGAACCCTGGTCTCCAAGGTCCTAGTCACACTGGTTAATAGTACCCTGGCCCACTTTATTAGTGAGATTGTAAGGCTGTAGATAGGCATTATGAGTCTCGGTGCTTTCTTTTGCCCCCTGCCTCGTCATTTTTGTTGGGACTTTGATATAGGACAAGAACTATGGTTTAGCTCCCGAGTTGCCTTTCTCTAAGCAGAAGGTCTCTTCCATTTGTTAGGAGGCTTTTGATACAGCAGAGGCTCCTGCTGGCAGAATAGGTTGGGAATATTCACGTCTTCCCTCACTCCTCTCTGCAGGCCCCATTCACTATGTCTGGTACCAGCCTTCTCCAACATTATGTTCTCCAGATGTTCTGGACTCACATCACCCCAAACCAGCAAAGTCCATGATGGTGGTGGTGTTGATTAATTATTACATTTGTCGGTCACTTTATACAAAAGAAAAAAGGATCAAGATGACTCAACAAGGTGACACTGATTTGGGATCCGAGGAGCTATAGTCCAAAACATCAAGGATATCTGTGTGTGTGTGTGTGTGTGTGTGTGTGTGTGTGTGTGTGTGTGTTGCAAGTTAGTTTGTTTATCTCATCCACCTATCAGTTGCATCTTATAAAACCTCTCAAAGCAATGTCACAATACCAAAAAAAATTATCCAAAGCAACTACATCTATGAAAGCAGTTTAAAAACATTGTATATTAAAAAAAATCCAGTTAAAACAATTACAGATATGATTACAGGAGATTGTCCTACATGGTTCAGGGCTGTCCCCACAACCCACAATTGCAGCCTTTGTGGGGAGGTGGATGGGGGTTTCAGGGAAGGGAGCTGGCAAAAAGTGCCCTCTCCCTTCCATCACTGGGCACATCCAATGAATGGTGCTCTGCTCAACAAGCCTTATGAGGAACAGTTGAGGGAGTTGTGTATATTTAGCTTGGAAAAAGAAGAGACCGAGTGGAGATATGATAGCCATCTTCAAACATCTAAAGGGCCATTACATGGAAGATGGAACAAGCTTGTTTTCTCCAGAAGAACTTTCTAATGGTAAGAGCTGTTATAGACAGTGGGACGGACTCCCTTAGTAGGTGGTGGGCTCTCCTTCCTTGGAGGTTTTTAAGCAGAGTTTGGATGGTCATCTGTCATGGATGCCTTAGCTGAGATTCCTGCATTGCAGGGGGCAGGGCTAGATGACCTTGGGGGTGCCTTCCAACTCTACAGTTTTATTATTCTGGGTGTTCTATGAAACTTCCTTTGCTTTGGGAGATATTGTATGGCCTGAGAGAATGTCAATAATTATATATGTTAATTATGCCTAATATGTATTTAAAAGCTATTGAACGTTGGCATAAATAACCACCACCGATCAATTGTATCTGACAGCAAGCCTTGATTAGATTAACTATATGTTATTTCTGCCAGTCAGTGCAAACATCCACTTGATATTCCAATCCAGCTAAGGTCTGTGCATTTTAAGCCTTCTATAACCATGTTTCTTGCTGCAGACAAAAAAGTAATACTTGATTGAGATGTGGAAAAGAAAATCAGAACTGTACAGACAGAGCCCCAGTCGGATTGTTGTCATAAGTGGTGGTTGACTCTTTGGAGGGTGGGGAGCAGAGGGTTTGGTGCCCTCACTGATCATCTGTTTGGGACTGAACGTATCCTGTATTGGCTACTATATAGTGCAGAGGTGGATAATCTATGGCCCTCCAGACGTTTTGGGAATTTAGCTCCATTAGGCTCAACCAGGATGATGAGAATTGGAGTCCAACTGCATCTGGGCAGGAAGCGCGGTGCTGCTGCTTTAGTAGAGCTAATCTTGTGACTTCATTGTCAACCTTCCCCCACTGCCCCACTAAGTGGAAGCAGCTCTGTTTTCCGGAGGGAAGCAGGCCAACATCTGCCCCTCTATGCCATCCACTCCTGCATTGGTGGGGAAGGGGCCACAAATTAGACACACATAGAATAGTGGGCTCGGCATTTTGCTGAATCAGTGCCCAACACAGTATACATGTGTATAACAGGCCTGGGGCCTTTATAATCTTAGAACTTTTAGCTACACAATACTTGGTGCTGACCTTTAAAGCCCTAAATGACCTCGGTCCAGTATACCTGAAGGAGCGTCTCCACCTCCATCATTCTGCCCGGACACTGAGGTCCAGCACCGAGGGCCTTCTGGCGGTTCCCTCGTTGCAAGAAGCCAAGTTGCAGGGAAATAGGCAGAGGGCCTACTTGGTGGTGGCGCCTACCCTGTGGAACGCCCTCCCAACAGATGTCAAAAAGGAAAACAACTACCAGACTTTTAGAAGACATCTGAAGGGAGGCTTTTAATGTTTAATAGATTGTTGTGTTTTATTCTTTTGTTGGAAGCCGCCCAGAGTGGCTGGGGAGACCCGGCCAGATGGGCAGGGTATAAATAAATAAATTATTATTATTATTATTATTATTATTATTATTATTATTACTACTACTACTTCTGTCATGATATGATATGCTCTACTCCAGGCTTTCCCAGATGCTTTGAATTTTTAACTCCTATCATCCATTGGTGGCTGCCTGCCTGTGGCTGATGGAGGCCACCAAGTTTGCAAAGGCTGGTAAGAAAAAGTTTACTCCATCAAAATCTTGCCAGAGATCCGGAAACTTTTCATTCCTTTTATTTTCTCTGACAACACTAGAGGAGTTTTGGCATTATTAATGCTTTCACAGGAGCACCTTTGTTCTTTACAAATCATCTGTTGCACAAAAGTGGAGGCTGTTTGTTTTCAATTATTCATCATAGCATACATGCTTTACGTTTCACTGTTAAATAGAACCAACAAAGCTGCACTAATTCTTCTGCAAAAGAAACTTGAGAGGCAATGCCTTTCAGGTGTCTCTCATTGTGGGGGGCATCTTGCATTGCTTTTTGCTTCACAAAGATGCCCTGTCTTCTTTCAATGTCTGATTATGCCCATTTCAATGTAACTTTCAACCACCTGAGATTTCTTCAATGCCGAACAGATATTTCTTTAAATAAGGGCAGCTCCACATTTCACATGACAAACACAATTGCTATGCTGGTCGTTTCCACAGCAGAATCCCGAAAGTTCTCTCCAGGTGTTCTGAATTTGTATGTGTGGTGGATGTGAGGCACTATGTGACCTGGCCCAGATCTGAGCAGGAAGGTCTGAAGAGGGATTGTGAGAACAACCAGTAGATTGTGCTTCCAATTCTTCCTCTGATGTGGAACACTGCTCACGCCTGTACTGGACATTTATAGCAGTACAGTATCATACCACTTCAGGAGGTAGGACAGGGGAAAAAACCTGGACTTCCTTGCAAGCAGGGGTCCTGGAATTGAGTTTTGTTTTTGACCAGAGTGACCCTGACTAATTCCCAGCAAGTGTTATCCAGGTGTTATCCAGGACTAAGACGACAGAGTATATCCCAGAAGATGAAATGGGACATGGTGTGGCCTGGTTGTATGCATGCATGGAAAAACTGGTGCTTATTGTTCCTGTATAAAAGGATGCTGGTCATTAGGTGGCCATCCATTGACTCATGTTACAGTCACTCAGGGACTTCCTGCAACCAGGAAGTCACTCTGCAACCTGGGTCATTGGAATGCACATCACCTCATTTTCTTTAAGTGCATCCCAAGCGACTGTTTGTTATGAATCAGTGCTGAAATCACACGGCTTATCCAGCCCTTTGGAACTGAAGTTATTCTAAGAGATAAGTGATAACATGTTAGATAGAAAGCTTCCACACAGTCTGTATCTCCAGATCAAACAGTATTATGAAAGCAGGATATTAAGTCGTTCTGTCTAGATCTTTAACTTCGTTCACAGGAGTAAGTGTGAACGGATCATTTATCCTCTAAAATTTACACAGTATCGACACTAAAAGATAATAAGTACTGCACAATCAAAGAAGAAGAAAAATGGGACAAGTATCTGATGTGGATGAATGTGTTTATGTGCAGAAAGGGTGTATTTCTCCTCTACTGATGTTCTCACTAGCAAAAATTATATTTAATTTAGGGAGCTAAGAAATCTCTCTGATGAAAGGGCAGGGGAAAAGATAAACAGTCTTATACTTCTGTTGACTCTGCTGAGTAATTAAAACAGAGAGAATATTGTCCTCATGATCAGCCTTGAGATAATGGGAAATACTAACATTTAAGTTAATCAATCTATTACACCAACAATACCAAAATTTCAGACACATACTCACAGATAAATCATGGCTATTTCAACATTGTGAATAATGGCATTTATTTTTATTAAGCCTACTTCTCCCTGAGAAATACAAATCTTTAAAGTGCATGTGGGAGCTCACAGTTTGCTATGACTCTTACATTTATATACATTGCTCCATATAGAAAGGAGAAGGCAAGAAGAGACCAGGTCAAAGGTCCATCTGATCTACCATCTTAATTCCCACAGTGGCTGGGCAGATGCTTCCAGCTAGAACTCTTCTCCCTAACATCTACCGTGTTTCTCATATTATAAGACATGTCTTATATTTATTTTTTCCTCAAAAAAACACACTATGGCTTATTTTCAAGGGATGTCTTATTTTTTTCTTCCTCCTCCTGCCACAGCCAGCATTGCTGCTGCGCCTATCACTATGTCTTATTTTCGGGGTATGGCTTATATTTCTTGAATGCTTAAAAATCCTGCTATGGCTTATTTTATGGGTATGTCTTAAAATATGAGAAACAGGGTAGTTTCTGGTGTGGATGATATTTTGTGCATTGAGTATCCCTACAAAATCTTGTGAAGCCCACAAGCAAGGTGGAATGTGAAGATCAGACAGGAAGTTTACCATCTAGGCCTTCCTTGCAGAAAATATGTGGTTGCAACTCAGCTCAAAGAGCATTATTCAAGAGCTTCAATTGTGTACCTGAAACCCATTGTATTCAGTGGAACTTATGACCATCTACATTTCTCTAAATTGCATTGGAGATAACTCAGAGTCGTTAACAGTCACTTGTACAGTTATTCACATATCACATCCGTACTGTCTTTGTACCTGTGTGTGCAATATGTGAACTGTACACATCAATTCAAATCAAATCAAATCAATAACCTTTATTAGGCATGACAAGTTCAGGAGCTTCAGAATAAGATTATGGATAAAACATTCACGTTATAGACTTCATGAAATAAAATACATATTAATTAAATTAATATTTTAGAATGATATATCAATTTTCAATTAGCATCCCCTGGTCCTCTCCACAGTGGCCCAATCTCTCTGCATAAACCGAGCACAAAAACTCAGCCACCACTGAAGTAACTCCATCATTATTATCCGAAAGTAACCCCTGAATAGTTGGCATTGCCGCGATCCATGCATCCACCTGCAAAGCACCCAGCAATCACCTTCTCGCATTAAAACCATAATTGCAGGAAAAGTGGTTGAACTGTACAAATTGACGTGTATAATCTTTCATACATGCACTTAGGCAGGAAGAACCAGCTGCACAAACATAAGATGGGTAACACCTGGCTTGCCAGTAGTACATGTAAAACAGATCTAGGGGGTCTTAGTAGACCACAAGCTTAGCAAGAGTCAACAGTGAGATGAAGCAGCAAAGAAGCTAATGCTATTCTAGGCTGCATCAACAGTATAGTGTCCTGATCAAGGGAAGTCATGGTACTGTTGCATTCTGTCTTGGTCAGACCACACGTAGAATACCGTGTCCAGTTCTGGGTGCCACAATTTAAGAAGAATACTGACAAGCTGGACTGTGTGCAGAGGAGGGTGACCAAGACGATGAAGGATCTGGAAACCAAAACTTATGAGGAATGCTTGAGGGGAATTGGGTATGTTTAGCCTGGATAAGAGGAGACCTGAGTGAAGATAGGATAGCCTTATAAAGGGCTGTCATGTAAAGGATGGAGCAAGCTTGTTTTCTCCTCTTCTGGAGGCTAGGACCCAAACCAATGGAGCCAAAGCAAGTTACAAGAAAGGAGATGCTGGCTAAACATCAGGAAGAACTTTCTGACACTAAGAGCTGTTTGGAACAGATTCCTATGAAAGGTGGCAGACTCTCCTTTCTGGGATGATTTTAAGCAGAGGTTGAATGGCTACCTGCCAAGTATGATCTAGTTGAGATTCCTGCATTGCAAGGGGTTGGACTAGATGACCCCTTCCAACTCTACCATTCTATGATTCCCACAAGTCCTGAGGCTACATCAAACCTTCCTACACTTTGTTCCCCTTAGATACTTCCTGACACACTGTTTATCATCACGATAGAGAGACTATAAACTGATTTCAGGTAGTATGCTTGGCATTTCTGTGGTGTCTGGATTTGGCCCTTATCAGCCGTGCGCCTGAAAGCTCATTTCTTTCTTTCTTTTTGAGCTACAAACCAAGAGCTAGCTAATCTCTTTAACAACAATACCATCTCTAAACCCCTGATAATGAAATAGAAGCGGTTAACTTCGACAAGGTTTTACAGCCTATTCCATTTCTTTTCCAGAGAAACTTTTAAAAGAAGAAACTGCAATAAAGCAGGGATGTAATATTGCCATTCTCCTTGTTTTGAGGAACATCTTTATATGCGCAATAAAAACTGGCACCAACCTCTAGCTAAAAGCTTCCTACAGCCCTTCTACCTTATTATAAAGTAATAACGCCCCCCCCCCAAGAATGAAAAAGAAGTTTTCATAATCCGCTGCAAACTAGTTCCCTGCAAATCCTTTCTGTTCATTCTGGGATGGCATTATATGATGGGTACAGTATATTGTTCTTTCTGAAAATTCCTTACTCAGCAAAGGGTTATTACCATTGCTAGATTAGCTTAATTTCTTAATTACTTTGTGTCTTAAGATCTGTTTCTGTGAGGGCAATCTTTTTGCTTTTGTTCATGTCATAGGGTTGGTTTTTTGTGTGGTTTTTTTGCCTCTTTTTTGTTTAAACAGAAGCTCAAAAACAGAGCTAAATTCTAAGAATTCTAATTGCTAAGAATTGGAAATCGCATATACTACCAATGATCGATGACTGGCAGATGAAGATGATGGAGTTTATGGAACTGGCTGAGATGACCGGAAGAATCCGCAACCGGGGAGAGGAAGCGACAGAAGAAGAATGGAAAGATTTTAAGTTATTGTGAGGGACAGAAGCTATAGACAGCCGCCTCCCATCTTAACCGCAAGCTCTTCCCCAAGCGCAAGTGGGAGCGGGGAGGGGGATGTCTCTAGCGAGGAATCAGGAAGTAGGAGCCAGGTCTCGGGCAAGGTAGCCGAGCCAAGGCGCCGCTTGGGAATGGAAGAGGGAAGCAGGGAAGCCGCGGGAAGAAGACCGATCCCAGCGACCCCGGAATTGCACAGGAAATGTCGTGGGTGGATATTCAGTATCCCCAGGCTACTTTGCTGGAGGAAAACGCGGGAATCTCCATTCGGAGGTTCTGCACCCGACTGACAACATGTACATAGCATTGTTTCAGCACTGTAAATAGACTGCACTAAATAAACAGATAAAATGCAGAGCTGTGAGGAGTCGTTACTCTAGAGTAGCCACCAGTGCCACTGTGACAGTTATATTTAAAAAAATAGCAAAAGTGATATATTAAGATCAGAATTAGGTTGTAAATAAACTGTGGAATCTATGAATATGTTAAATGAAAGGAGTAAAATAAGATTATACAAGGTGATTATAATGGTATAGAATTTGCTAAATTATAAATGTGCTAAAGAACCACAGGGGAAGGGATTCCCGAGGGAGTCCTTTTATACAATGTTAACAAACAAAGGAATAAGAATCTTTAATTGTGTGTTTCTCTTCTTTTTTTCTTTTCTTTTCTTCATTTTCTTTATTCTATTGTGTCATACCTATTTTTGTATTTTGGAAAATTCTAATAAAAATATTATAAAAAAACAGAGCTAAATTCTAAGGTTTCAATAAGGTAAAGGGACCCCTGACCATTAGGTCCAGTCGTGACCGACTCTGAGGTTGCGCGCTCATCTCGCATTATTGGCCGAGGGAGCCGGCGTATAGCTTCCAGGTCATGTGGCCAGCATGACAAAGCCGCTTCTGGCAAACCAGAGCAGCACATGGAAACGCCGTTTACCTTCCCGCTGTAGCGGTTCCTATTTATCTACTTGCATTTTGACGTGCTTTCGAACTGCTAGGTTGGCAGGAGCTGGGACCAAGCAACGGGAGCTCACCCCGTCACAGGGATTCGAACCGCCGACCTTCTGATCAGCAAGCCCTAGGCTCAGTGGTTTAACCACAGCGCCACCTGGGTCCTCCAAGGTTTCAATATAATCATGCAAATTCCGACTTCAGGAAAGCTGATTTTCTGTGTTTGATCTGAGCATTTCAGTTCATGCCACTGAATACCCACTGAGCTAGAACCGGCACAGTGACGTCTCTCTGGTGGCACCTAGATTACAGAACTCCCTCTTCTCTGAGACCCAACCAGCCCTCTCGTTAATTGAATTTGAAGGGTTATTGCTTCTTCTGCTGCACTTTCAGGCAGTTCCCTGCCCCCCTTATTTTTATGTCCCAACCCTATTTTGTGAAGTTTTGATTCTGTTTCATCTTTTATGTTGTTGTTGTGCTGGTGCTGGTGGAGGAGATTGTATTGTAGGCTGCTTTAGCTCATGCTGGGTTGGCCTCGATGCTCATGATGCCCGAAAGATGATATAAAAATATTCTAAATAGATAAGTTCAATGTAATGGTTGACACACATTCCCCAGTGTCAGCAGGGGCTGATGGGAGTTGTAGTCCAAAAATATCTGAAGGGCACAAGACTGGAGAAAGGTGACCTGTGAGGTGCTGTGGACATGCTGGGAGGACTAGTACCCCATGTATAAAACTTTCTCGTTTTCTTTTCTTCCCAAAATGGCAACCTCTATGTCCTAAGTAATTGTTACATAGCAGTCTTTGCTACTTAAGTGCAAGAATGCTTGGCTAATGCTTACAGAAGATACCCATCCTTCCTTTTTGCAAAAAAAGACATCTTGTAAAAACACTGGAACATACATTTTGCATTTGGTCCCTCTGGGCTGTAGTTCTCTCTGACTTTTGGAAAGGGCCAGTGCGTTTCTGCGAAGGACATAGCCAATATTTTCTAGAACAAAAGGAGAGGAATCATTTTGCTCTCACCAAACTATAAGCCGCTCAGGCAGCAAATTACAAATGTCTGAGCCGGCACTGTTATTTAGATGTACATACTAGATGTTCTATTCATCCATCATTGCTAACTCATGGCAGGGAGTTATATATAACATACTTTCTCTATCACCTCCCACCTTCTGCTCGGAATTGCCAAAGTGAAAAGCCTTGATAGCTCTTTTCTCTCCCCCGGACTCTAACTAGATAACAATGTGAACGCCATTGATTTTTTTTTCCTAGGGCTCTTATTGATTTTTTTTTCCTGGCTAGGAAGGGTTACAGGTCGGTTAGTTTTTAGAAAATGCAAAGTTGGAAAGTGGCGCAGCGATCCATTTTGGAGCGACTCCATTAGGTAGCCCCTGTGGGTTAAACCACTGAGCCTAGGGCTTGCTGATCGGCGGTTTGAATCCCCGAGACGGGGTCAGCTCCTGTTGCTCGGTCCCAGCTCCTGTCAACCTAGCAGTTCGAAAGCATGTCAAAATGCAAGTAGATAAATAGGAACCGCTACAGCGGGAAGGTAAACAGTGTTTCAAGTGTGCTGCTCTGGTTTGCCAGAAGTGGCTTTGTCATGCTGGCCACATGACCTGGAAACTATACGCCGGCTCCCTCGGCCAATAATGCGAGATGAGCGCGCAACCCCAGAGTCGGTCACGACTGGACCTAATGGTCAGGGGTCCCTTTACCTTTACCTTTAGCACTTGACTAGCGATCGCATAATGCACACACTCCAGGTAGCCCACAATCACTAACAGCAGAACAGGGGGTAAACCTGTGTCTAGACTGCACCACTTCAGACTGCAGATGGGAATGAATGGTTATTTTAACTGTCTTATTTTGATATTTATTATAATTTTCTTGTTCCCCCCCCCCAATACTGCTTTTGTTGCTATCTTGTAATGAATATTGCAGAGCATTATGTGAACCACTTAAGAGATCACTTTTGATGAAGTGGTATATAAATCTTGTGAATTAATTAATGGTGTCTATTTTATACTTGGGGGGGAGGTATCCTGCACACCACTCTGATATTTTATAATGGGAACCGTTTATAAATATTTTAAAAGAAATAAATGAATGTTGAAATGACAAGAACTTCTACATTTGCATTTATAACATAACTATTAACATATGCAAATGTATGCAAATGTGTATCTTTTGCTCTCTTTTTGGGTGATGTGTCTTTTCCAGCAATGATGATGTGGCTATTTTGCCTGGAGCTGAACCTGCCTAGGTATCTGTAACCATAGAATCATAGAGTTGGAAGAGACCACAAGGGCCATCCAGTCCAACCCCCTGCCAAGCAGGAAACACCATCAAAGCATTCCTGACATATGCCTGTCAAGCCTCTGCTTAAAGACCTCCAAAGAAGGAGACTCCACCACACTCCTTGGTAGCAAATTCCACTGCCGAACAGATCTTACTGTCAGGAAGTTCTTCCTAATGTTTAGGTGAAATCTTCTTTCTTGTCGTTTGAATCCATTGCTCCGTGTCTGCTTCTCTGGAGCAGCAGAAAACAACCTTTCTCCCTCCTCTATATGACATCCTTTTATATATTTGAACATGGCTATCATATCACCCCTTAACCTTCTCTTCTCCAGACTAAACCGCATTGCTTCAAATTAATCTGCTGTTCTCATTGCCTCTCCCTTTCATATATCCCCTTCCTGCCATAATGGCAATCACAATTACTTCTCCTCCTCCTTCCAAATCACCATGTGGAGTTAGAACACTATTTCAATAAAACCATGCAAAGCAATAATAATAGCAAAAACGGGTTGCTTTAGCAAAGTACCAGGCAGTGCTCTTTTAAAAGAAGAGTGGGAGTTTTCAGAGTAGCAGAGCTTTGCATTCTCACCAACACCACTGCTAGGAGGACTTTTTTTAAAAAAATAATAATAATCAATGCTAGAGAACAAGAGTGAAACGGGGGCATTCTTCAAAGAGCCCTTAATTACTGAGAACATGTACAGCTCTGACATGTTGCATGACCCACAGAAAGTACTGGCTGGGAACTGTTGCTGTTCACAGTTGTCTTTAAAATGTGTATCAAAGAGCACTTGGTTGCCTTATTTGCATGCACAAGGCAGCTGGGTTAAATTATTTCATATAGCTGCCTAGGTAACCAATCCAGTTATGCCCAGCAATAAGCAAAGGCATCACAGCAGGATGAATAATCTGCCTGTGAAGATTGCCTCAGAGCTCAAAGCAACTGTTGGACTGAAGTCTTAAGCATGTTTTCTAAGTTTCAGAGAACCAAGTAGGATTTATCTTGGTTTTGAGCAAACAAACTTAAAGTCAAAGTATACATTTCATAGACTCATAGAATTGTAGAGTCAGAAGGGACCATGAGGGTCATCTAGTACAATCCCCTGCAACGCAGGAATCTTTTTGTCCAATCTAGGGCTGGAACCCACAACCCTGAGATTAAGAGTCTCATGTTCCGCCAACAGAGTTAGATCAAGGGGACTTAAGTTGATCATCATGACTAACCTAAATATTATTTATTTTAGTTTGATGTTTAAATGGGGCACAAATCCCAACATTTTATTTATTTATAAACATTTCTAGTCCACCTTGGAGGGCATATCCCATACAAGGTGGCTTACATATTGCAGAAGCATAGTACAACTAGACAATTTAAATGACAGCAGTACGGAATTATTGAAAAAACACAGACCAGTTAAAAAGAAACAAAGCAGAAGAATGGATTCCAGCAGCTAAAAAAGCCATACATTCCAAAATAGCTGTCTAATTTAATCCCCAAGAACTGGAAAAAATAGTTTTCTAGTATCGCTGGGGAGAATAATTCCTGGTATGGTATGTAATTTCTTTCCTAGCTCTGTATATTTTGCACAAAGATTTAGCCTTGGAAACTTTCAGCTTAATCTACTTTCCATTTAGTTACTGTGAAAATATTATAGACACCCAGGAGGTAACTTTAGGCATGGATGTG
Organism: Zootoca vivipara; assembly: GCF_963506605.1. Taxonomy (NCBI): domain Eukaryota; kingdom Metazoa; phylum Chordata; class Lepidosauria; order Squamata; family Lacertidae; genus Zootoca; species Zootoca vivipara. Next base: position 75,977,893 of record NC_083279.1, on the reverse strand, counting down.
TCTGTATAGGTTTTCTATTGAGCCTCAGATGTGCTGATCTCCAGTCACCCAAATGAAAGTCTGGGTGAACTGTAGGGCCAGGACAAGTGAGAAATAGCCTGCATGGAAGAACATTGTCAAAAAACAAACCTGCATAGTATTAAGGACAGGGGTGGGAGGAAGAGATACTATTTCATACACTTGCAGCAATTCTATTAGCACTTACAGTAATGCAGCACAGAAAGTTCTTGTGTGGACACATGCCCCATGGAATCCTGATTCTGTCTGAGATTCTTTCATAGAATCATAGAATTGTATCTCGGAAGGGATCCCGAAAGTAATCTAGTCCAACCTCCTGCAATGCAGGAATCTCAACTAGATAATGCATGGCAGATGGCCCCCCTACCTCTGCTTTAAAACTTCCAAGGAAGGAGAGTCCACCACCTTCCAATGGAGCCCATTCCACTGTCAAACAGCTCTTACTGTCAGAAAGTTATTCTGCCAAGAATCTCCTTTCTTGTAACTTGAATTTATCAGTACAGGTCCTACCCTCCAGAGCAGGGCCGGCTCTAGGTAGACTGTGGCGTGGTGAGCCAGGGCTCTGGGCCGGTAGGCCGGGCGCTGCGCGGCAAAGCCGCGCGAAAACCATGCTGCACCCTGCAAGGGCGGGGGCGCCGGAGCGATCTCCGCCCCTCAGCGCCAGGGGGGGCCGACCTGCTCGAGACTGCCCTGCTCCAGAGCAGGAGAAAACCAGCTTGCTCCATCTTCCATGTGGCAGCCCTTTCAATATTGAAGATGGCTATCCTATCTCCCTCTGAGACTCCTCTTATCCAGGTGAAACACTACCCAACTCCCTCAACCAATGAGAACAGCAACAATGTACATGAAGTAAGGTCGATATGGTTTAGTTTGTGCTGATGGTGGTCCCATCCCACCTTTCTGTAGCTCTGCTTTTACAGCATTTTACAGCTCCTCAGCCATGCCTTGCATGGGTCCCAAATCTCCAACCATTGCTTGGTGTACTGAGCCCTGTAGATTTTGCTAATGAAAAAGTTAAGCAAAAAAGGGCACAGCATGTGATTCAAAGGATGGTAGTGGATAAACTCAAGGCTGAATCCAGACTATTAGTTGGACTTAGTTCCTACTGAAACCACTGGAATTTCACTTGCTCATTACTAACTTGTCCCATTAATTTCAATGGGTTCAACCAACCATGTCTACTCAGATATAAGTTCTATTGAATACCATGGGGCTTACTTCCAGGTAAGTGAGTTTAGGCCTCAGTCAGGATCCAAGCCCATGCTTCTATTTGTTACTAGCAGCCTTGTAACCTGGCATTCTAAGACACACACACACACACACACACACACACACACACCAACAAACCCAGTACACTTTTGAAAGGTCCAGTCCACTGTCTTGACTCTCAATACCATCCAGCTGTACCTAAACACAGACAACAACCTGCTTCTTGATTTCAAGAACCATGATGGTCATGGTTTCTTAAAAGCTGCACAGCGAACATGCAAGCAGCTTTCCTAAATATATAGGACTTTTATCCTCTGTGTCTATCCTGCTGTTATTTGGAACAAATTAATCTACCTGCATTTATTTGAATTTCCCTGACCCCACATGAGTGGCCATTTATTACGTTAGGAAAACTCTCGGAACTGTGATATAATTTGTTTGTATATGACATGTTGCTGGAAACGGGAATTGTGGGGGTGCTCAGGGCTGTTCTTTAAGTCTCCTGAATTATAAGCTCCTGCCTGTGCCCATTACAGGTGATCCTAAAGTCTAACACCCCAAAAGGCAAGTGGGATTTTGTGTGTGTGTGTGTGTGTGTGTGTGTGTGTGTGTAGGAAAAAAATGCAGAAGTTTATATTTGCAGCTTACTGGTGAGAAGTTTTACCTTGATGAAGAATTTTAAATTTTCAGAATGAATTAAGCACAGGACAACATTTTGGCACTTTGAGAACGCTATCCTTAAGCCTGATGGCGATGGCAAAACAAAGTTTGCCTGGCATTGAAATTCAGCTTAGCTCAGGCTTCCTTCTGAGCTGATCTAATCACTGCTGGCCAGGATCCTTTCTTCTACTTGCAGCTCAGTGCTAGGTCATGACAGGCAGTTGAACTGCCTGTGGTCATTGTCGCTGCTTTCTTTATTTTGCAATTTACTCCCCGACTCTTTAATTTATTTTGTCCCAATTATAATCAAAAGTTTCCTTCTCTATGACAGAGGGATGGCTTGCCAGACAACACAAAAACAGCTATCCCAGACCCACTAACAAAGTCAACTTCTCTTTCCTCATTAGTCCCTAATTTGCCATGCCACGGTTAGTTGGCAGCCATCACTTTGCCCTCTCAAACTGCTAGGGCTCACATAGCTGGCAGTAACTGGAAGGCAAAAGATCTCATAGCAACCCTTGTCAGGGGAAATTAATGGTGAAGTACAGGCTGGGTAATCCCAGATGTATTCTCGATATTCTGACCTGTCACTATCCTTCGCCTATTAACTTGCTGCATTGTACATTATTGAGCCGCTTTTTAAAACCTGTTAAGCAGCAGGTCTGTACCTTTGTCAACACCGCTAAACAACTCTGCACAAACTGCCTGGGCTCCTCTCCATAGCTGCCAAGTTCTCCCTTTTTTTAAGGGAAATTCCCTTATGCTGAATAGGCTTCCTCGCGAGAAAAGGGAAAACTTGGCAGCTATGCTCCTCTCTTTGATAGAATCATAGAACTGGAAGAATCCCCAAGGGTCATCTAATCCAACTAATCTCAACTAGATCACACATGACCAATGGCCATCCAACCTCTGCTTGAAAACCTCCAAAAACAGGAGATTCCACCACCTCTGTTCCACTGTCGAACAGCTATTACTGTCAGAGGTGCATATGGATCCTTATGTAACCAAAATGGCACTTGCCAGGCACAGCAGGCTTGGGGCAATTCCAAGTTTTCAGATGTAAAATAAATCTTTAGAAGAATAAACCCTAGGAGGGGGTGCCCAAAACAACCTGATGATGACTAAAGCCTGCCACGGAATACTGATGACTGCTGGGTGCAGGGAGGAAACATTGACTATGCAAAAGCATTTGACTGTGTCGACCACAGCAAACTATGGCAAGCTCTTAAAGAAATGGGAGTGACTGATCACCTCATCTGTCTCCTGAGAAATCTCTATGTGGGACAAGAAGCTTCAGTTAGAACTGGATACGGAATAACTGATTGGTTCAAAATTGGGAAAGGAGTATGACAAGGCTGTATATTGTCAGGGCCGGCTCTAGGGGTAGGCTGGGTGGCGCGGGGCACCAGGGCGCCGGGCTGGCAGGGGGGTGCCTCGTGGCAAAGCTGTGCGGAAGCCGTGCTGCGTGCTGCGCCCGCCCACCAGGGCAGGGGCGCCGGCGCAATCTCCGCACCACGGCGCCAGGGCGCCCAACCTGCTTGAGACGGCCCTGTATATTGTCTCCTTGCTTATTTAACTTATATGCAGAATTCATCATGCGAAAGGCTGGACTGGATGAATCCCAAGTCGGAATTAAGATTGCCGGAAGAAATATCAACAACCTCAAATATGCTGATGACACAACTTTGATGGCAGAAAGTGAGGAGGAATTAAAGAACCTTTTAACGAGGGTGAAAGAGGAGAGCGCAAAATATGGTCTGAAGCTCAACATCAAAAAAACTAAGATCATGGCCACTGGTCTATCACCTCCTGGCAAATAGAAGGGGAAGAAATGGAGGCAGTGAGAGAGTTTCCTTTCTTGGGCTCCTTGATCACTGCAGATGGTGACAGCAGTCACGAAATTAAAAGACGCCTGCTTCTTGGGAGAAAAGCAATGACAAACCTAGACAGCATCTTAAAAAGCAGAGACATCACCTTGCCGACAAAGGTCCGTATAGTTAAAGCTATGGTTTTCCCAGTAGTGATGTATGGAAGAGAGAGCTGGACCATAAAGAAGGCTGATCGCCGAAGAATTGATGCTTTTGAATTATGGTGCTGGAGGAGACTCTTGAGAGTCCCATGGACTGCAAGAAGATAAAACCTATCCATTCTGAAGGAAATCAGCCCTGAGTGCTCACTGGAAGGACAGATCGTGAAGCTGAGGCTCCAATACTTTGGCCACCTCATGAGAAGAGAAGACTCCCTGGAAAAGATCCTGATGTTGGGAAAGATTGAGGGCACAAGGAGAAGGGGACGACAGAGGATGAGATGGTTGGACAGTGTTCTCGAAGCTACGAACATGAGTTTGACCAAACTGCGGGAGGCAGTGCAAGACAGGAGTGCCTGGCGTGCTCTGGTCCATGGGGTCACGAAGAGTCGGACACGACTAAACGACAACAACAACATTCTGCAATAGGGCACGGCAAAGTGAGTGGAACAGTGAACCAGAGCACTCCTATATGTTTTGTTAGAACCTGGAATGGATATACTAATGTAGAAATGTGGGGAGTTCAACACACTAAAGAAAAATTAGAAGGGGTGGTAGTGGTTTCTAAATGGGAGGCACCGGAACTCAAAACTACCAGCAAGTAAGTTTGCTGCCTTTTATGGACAGGTAGTTTCATGACAGGTAGAATTCAGTAGTGGGAAATGCTGCTCAATATTGCAGCTCCTTAATGAAGAGAAGAAACCTTTCCCTTTCCATTTATTTGTCCAGCTCTTACCAAACAGCAAATGAAGTGTGTGTCCATTTCATAAATACTTTCCTCTCACGGTTTCCATACATACCATGAAACACATTCATCTCCTTTGGGTGGTTTGCGCCCCCCCCCCCAATCTTTGAGAAATGGTGAAAATGGATTCTTGTTCTTCTGTTAATGCATCACCTAATTTATTGCTAGTGAGAAAAAAGCAGAAGGTTGGCAGGTCTGCATTCTGCTCGGAGAGCTAAAAGCAAACTACTGTCTGCAAGATAAATGCCAAGGGATGAGGTGAGCATCAAGTGATCCACTTGAAATTCGACACTCACCGTTACCTGTGTTTTTGTTCTCCAAAAATGCCTTTTGTTTGTGGAAGGCACACTCTAAGTGCCCTGGGCTCTGAACATTTCCCTGGTCTCAAAATCCGCCCCCCTCACTTTTCTATCAGAATAATGTCACACAACAGACAAGATTCTGCTACACCAAGGTGGCTTCTGCTTCATTTGAGTTCGTTGACGTCCTGTCTCATAAACATATTTATTATACCACAAGTCTCACAAGCAACTTGAACTGCAGTTATTTATTTACGACATTTATTTTCTGCCCTTTTACAAAAAAAAAGTCTAATTCTCTTTAAAAGCCATCTACATTCGTGCCTCCTGTGGAAGTGAGTCACATAGATATGTCACACACATAACAATGTACTGTATGAAGAACCACATTCTTTTATCTGTCCTGAATCTTCCAACATTCAGCTTCATTGGATGTCCATGACTTTGAGTGTTTTTAGAGAGGGGGAAATCTCTTTTCTCTACCCGCTTTCTCCACAACATGCAGACTTTTATACACTTCCCTTGTGTTGCTTCTTATTTGCTCCAAATGCTGTAACCCTTCCTCACAGGAGTTCCTCCATCCCCTTGATTGTTTTGGATGCCCTTTTCTGAACCTTTCCAAACTCTACAATATCCCTTGTGGTACTGGTGCCAACTCTGGGGGACCTGGGAACCCATGAAAAATTGGGTTGAGGGTGCTCAGCACCCACTCCATGGTGCCTTGGACATGACTTCTGGATGCCTTGGAAGTAGCATCCTAGGTCTCGCAGGGCCTCCAACACCACTTCCGGTTCCTCATGAGACCCCATCCGAGGCGCCCCGTGGGGTCTTGGAAGTAGCATCCTAGGCCCCATGAGGTCTTGGACACGGAGTCCTAGGCCTTGCAGGTCCTTGAAAGTGGTGGTGTCCTAGGCCTCAGGGTCTCCAATGCCACTTCCGGTTTCTTCCAAGGAATGTGATGTTACAGGTTCCTCGCAAGGTCTTTGAGGTCCCGTCTGAGGCCTCATGGGGCCTTGGAATTGGTGTCCTAGGCCTCACAGGAGCTTTGACACCACTTCCGGAGGCCACGTAACGTGACGTCATGGTGTGACGTTATGTTGGCGCCGCTGGGCACGCATGATCTAGGGCCCAAGTTGGCAACTAGAATTTTGCACAGTGTTCCAAATGCCACAGATTTGTATAATGGTATAATGTAAAGGTAAAGGGACCCCTGACCATTAGGGCCAGTCGTGACCAACTCTGGAGTTGCAGCGCTCATCTCGCGTTATTGGCCGAGGGAGCCGGCATACAGCTTCCAGGTCATGTGGCCAGCATGACAAAGCCACTTCTGGCGAACCAGAGCAGCACACGTAAATGCTGTTTACCTTCCCGCTGTAGCGGTTCCTATTTATCTACTTGCACTTTGATGTGCTTTCAAACTGCTAGGTTGGCAGGAGCTGGGACCGAGCAACAGGAGCTCACAGCACCACCCACGCCCCATGGTATAATGTACAAGAACATTATTGTGTAGCAGCATTATTCTATAATGGCATTCAATGGATGAGATTGGGGATTCAGAATCAGAAGGGAAATTGCCCTTAGGACCAGCCCCAGTAGCACTTCCACAAGTTGAAGCTATGGTGCCAACTTCATCCTGAAGAGACACTTTTCGGTGAAGGTGGGACTTGCACCTATATAGGGCTCAGGTTATGGCTGACTGCTGCTGAAGCAACACCGCAGCTCTCCTTTCACATACAAGTCTTGCCTGTCTTACCGTGTTTGCAGTAGGACCTGCAGGTCCTTAAAGAACAAATCCACTTTCAATTTTGGGAGATGAGCTAAAGGCTATCTGAGAAGCAAAGTAGGAAAAGCTGGGTCTATCCTGTCTGCTAGAAATATGGAGCTATTAACTTTTGATTAAAAAAAGAAAATTGCAAGTTGCTCTTTTGCAATTTCCTAATTGCTCACACATAGAGCCAGTTTCTTTTAAATAATAATCTTCAGCTGAGCATCTCACTTTTTGTGGAGATTAGCTCAAAGAAGACATAAAGCAGGCATCTCCAAACTTCAGCCCTCCAGATGTTTTGGACTACAATTCCCATCTTCCCCGACCACTGGTCCTGTTAGCTAGGGATCATGGGAGTTGTAGGCCAAAACATCTGGAGGGCCGCAGTTTGGGGATGCCTGACGTAAAGGAATATAGTTGCACCCACAATGCTTTGCCATGTGATGCTGATTATTTTGAATGCCCACTTATTTATATTAAAACTTCTCAAGGAATAAGTAGCAGAAACAAGGATGAGGAGCTGCTGAAAGTAGGGCACAGTGGGAAGGGAGGTGAAGCAAATGGAGGCAAAGCTTTACTATTTGCACTATTTATTTGCTTGTTGGATAAATTGTTAAATTTAGCAATCACCAAATTCTGCCACAAGGTACCTGCAGTAATGTACAAATGTGTGAGAGGAAACCCATAAAGGCATTTTTAAAGGAATTGTGAAAACCACAGAAGGTATAATAAATGTACAGCAACAGGATATTATCATATATGTATTGAGCATCTAGAAAGTATTAAATGTTTTCAGCTAGAGGCTAAGGTCCACTCATGAGGTGGCTTGACAGACCTCCTTGGGTAACCATTTCCAGGGATGTGGTGGCTGTGAAGGAGGGAGGAGATTTTCATTTTTAAGCACACCAACACATTTACTAGACTAGTACATGGACTGGAACAAATTTCACACTCCTGTGAATTTTGCATTACAGTTCTTGGATCAAAATGTGTAAAGAAGCACATCTTTTGCGATAAAATAATTTTAATTTTAGAAATACCTGATTCAAGATAGAATGCATATCTAAATCTGTATTTTATACCTATTTTACATATGAGTTTAAAATGCTTCTTCAAATGTGTAAAGAAGTACATGTTTTGGGATAAAATATATTTAGAAATATGTACATTGAGATGAAATAAACGCTTAAATGTGTATTTTGTGGTGAAATGTGTATCAAAGTATACCTTTGAATATGAAATTAACTGAATTTTCATATGTGTTTTATTTACTAAAACAACCCACAGATGGATGCAAAAAATGGTACACAAAAGGACTTAAGAATAAAGACATGCAAAACCGACGCAGACCAGAAACAGAATGATCCACCCATAACCAGTGGATATTGCTGAGAATATCTCATCTCAAGCCCCACAGTTTTTCGCACAAACCAAAAATGTCTCCCCAAGCAAAGCTTCTTCTCAGAAAAGATGCTCCTGACTATCAGCTAATGCAGGAGTGCAGTGCAGCTTTCACGAGCCTCCTGCAACCTCTCTTCAGAACGTGACACATTCCACACAGGTCTAAAAAACTTTCCAGTAACTGATATGGGAAGCGAAGGCGAGGTCTGCTACTAGTATGTGCATTTGGGTGTCTGTATAATATACTCAAAGGATCGAAACGGCCAATGCAAGCGACAAGCCAGGGCAGACTGAAAAGCCTTAGTTATATTAAATCATGGTTAACGAATGCGGTGCCCTGCTGGTGTTTTGGAGCACAACCATCCTGGTCGAATCATGAACTCCAAACAGAATCAGGCCTCCTTCTCCCCCCTGTCCCAGCTCGCTTCATGTTTACTCGGGGTTTCAAACCTGATTAAACATGTGGTCAGAAGAGGGGAAGGAGGAGATGCAGGCAAGCTGCCCGCACCTCATTCTCCCCTCCCCCTGACCACAGATTGAATTGAGGTTTAATTTAATGCAGGGCATCCAATTTGGGGCCTGGATCACATCGGGTCAGCCCCAGATCATTCCCATGTCAAATTGGGCCCTCTCCAAATCACAGGATCAGGCCTAGATTCGGATAAGGGAGCGAGCACAGCCCAATTTCGGATTCCTGACTCCCACCATCCCTTGCCGTTGATCATGCTCGCTGAGGCTGATGGGAGTTGTAGTCCGCCGCATCTGGAGGTCGTTGTGTTGTTTATCCTGAGCTAAACCATCTTCATGTAGTGAGGGAATGAGTCGGTGCCTTTAACAAAGCATATGACTTTGATCTGACTGTGCAAAATGGCCTTGTGCCAGTTTGCTTGTCTCCTTCCACAGCTAAGAGCAGAGTCAGTGCCTTATAATTAAAACTATTGATCAGTATGTTCACATTGTATATAGCGCCTATTACCGCTTAACTGTTTTACCCATATTATTCACATTTCACTGCCACGTTTTCATCGCCTGCTTAAATTTCTGCACAGAGCTCTGTTCTGTTGCCACATTAGCCCAGGAAAATGAGAAAAGCCATAAGGATATAGGCCTGGAGATGCAGCAGGAGCAATATTTATAGCCATTGCGTTTTAAAGCACTAGAAGGAACCATGACTATTGATTTACATTCAGCGGCGTAGCTAGCCGCCTGGCCGCCTGGGGTGCCAAACCCAAAAGCACCCCGCCAGAGGGGGGTGTCCGCCGCGCGCATGCGTCATGATGCACAACGCATGTACACGCAGGAGGCATGCGCTGCGGCACTGCGGCAAACCCCACAAGCAAGCCGTGGAGTGAGGCAGTCTTGCTTGCATTGGGGCTTCTCCTCGATGGCGACGGGCGCGTCACGCAGTAGTGGCGGCGGCAGCCATCAGAGGTGGTCAGCCCCATTCAGCCTGCGGCCCCCGCCCAGCCTGCTGCCTGGGGCAGCACCCCCCCCCATTACTACGCCACTGTTTACATTTTCCTCATGCATATTAGATATATATGTGGTGGGATCTCTGCTCAAATGCCCAGCTGGGTTCTGCTTCTTTTTTGAATGCAAGTAATGAGGGCGAGTTAGAAAAAAATAATAATTAGGGTTAATGGTTGACCTTTAGGAAAAAATGTCAAATGCTTGCGATGGAAATGTTCTTGAGAATGAAAGTGATTACTCTTCGGTAAATGGTGACCTTTTGATAAACTGGGTTATTCTTTAAAAAATCACTCTGTAAATACACCTATCAATTTAAAATATATTTTTTAAATGTTCCAGGGTTTTCTAAGGACCTTTAGTCTTACAGTTCTGTAACCTTTAACCTCCTAGAATTGTTCTAAGGAAGTTCTCAATTTTCTTCAGGTGAGCCTGCAGACACATGCAACTGCAATCGTACCCTCAAACACCTTCATCTGTATGGCTTCTCTGACTGTTTTTTTCCCACAAAACTAGCCTCTCACGTTTTGAGCTTTTGGTCCCTGTCATCAAGGCTGTGGACATCTTTGGAACATCCAAGAACAAAGGTTTTCCTGATTAAAAGGTGGAACTCTCTAGCCGAGGAGCCCTTTTGGCTCTGTGGTCCAGATCCTTATCCTTGTGATCCTTATCCTTGTGATCCAAATTTAACAGGTGGACAGAGCCACCCACAAATGACCTCAGGTGATGTGGTGCCTTGAAGTCCCAAAGCTGGGGTTTCAAAGCGTGTAGCAGGCAGCAAGACAAGTTGCCCTCGCTTCGTTTCAGCAGCTGTTCCACTATAAACCCCAGCAATAAGAAAGCATGCTTGTTTTCCTGCAGTAAGGTTTATTTTCTGTAAAGTTATTATGGTAATGTGTAGAGCAAGACTGAGTGCTTATTGTTAAAGGATGAAATAAAGAGATAAAGAGATGGGGGGGGGAATCTACACCAAGTTACCCTTTACTCTTTTAAAGCACTTACTAGGTTCACAGTATAGCGGATATTTTCCTCCTTTTTCTTGAGTATTTGATGGCAACAGATGAAAACAGCCTCATGGGACTAGAACACTGCTGGGCACACTGCACTTAGCTGACTGCTTCCTAAGCTGTAACTCAGATCTCCCCAATGTGCGCAGCTCAGGGTTTCAGGGCAGGAAAATCAACCCAGCAACCAGTAAAAAAAGAAAAGCCAAGTGCTTTCCACAATTAGTTTCCAATCATTTAGTTAGCTCCTTATATAGCAACCAGTTAAAATGTTTTCCCATGATTGTCCATCAATAATTATATATATATATATATATATATATATATATATATACACACACACACACACACACACACACACACACACACACACATACACACACACACACACACACCCCACCCTCAGAGCAGCTAACAACAAGTAAAAATAGCACAGTGTACATAAAATAGCACAGTGTACATAAAATCACACAGTCAATTAATTAAAATGCATTCTACAATCAATACAGAATCAAATTAATGGCAACCATTGGGCTAGAGTTCTACGAGGATTACAGAAGGAGAGAGGGGGTCAGACTGTGCCTTGGCCAAAGGCCTGGTGGAACAGCTTCATCTTGCAGGCCCTGCAGAAAGATGTCAAGTCCCGCAGGGCCCTAGTCTCTTGTGACAGAGCGTTCCACCAGATGGGGGCCACTGCCGAAAAAGCCCTGGCTCTGGTCGAGGCCAGCCTAACCTCCCTGTGGCCCAGGATCTCCAAGATGTTTTTATTTGAAGACCGTAAGGTCCTCCGTGCATACCTGCCAAGTTGCTGTCCGAGAAATAAGGGACCGGGCCGGAAGTAGCAGACCGGAAGTAGCGCTGCCACCATTTTGGAACTGGGCGGAGCATGCTCAGAAGTGACTTTTGATGCTGCTTTGCCCAGTTCCAAAATGGCCACCACGCCAGAAGTCGCACTGCAGCCATTTTGGAACTGGGCAGAGCAGCATCAAAAATCACTTCTGAGCATGCTCCGCCCAGTTTCAAAATGGCCGCCGCGCCAGAATAAACCGGGGGAAAACAAAAAAATCCGTTTTTTCAGCTAGGAACAGCTGAACGGGGATTTCCAGGGGAATGCGGGAGACTTGGCAGCTATGCCTCCGTGGGACATAGCAGGAGAGGCGGTCCTGTAGGTACGAGGGTCCTAGGCAGTATAGGGCTTTAAAGGTTAAAACCAGCACCTTAAACCTGTACTCCATCAGGAGCCAGTGCAGCTGGTATAGCACCAGGTGAATGTATAGCACCAGGAACAAGACTAGACTTAATTGCCTGACCAGGCGGTGACAGCCCCAGCCCCCCAAGGATCATAAGGAAGGAATAAAGACTCTGACAACGTTTTATAGAATTAAAATTAGGCCACAACTTCATTAAACTTCCGAATGTAGGAAAACCTTGGCGTAGGCCTTGGGCGTGTATCCCTCCCAGCCCCCCAGCCAAGGGGAACTGGGGCTCATTAGGGTAAATGGGATATGGGGGTGCTCTGCAAGATGTAAGTGTAGCAGGCTGCTAAGCCCATATCCCCTCAAGCAGGGTGGTTCAATGACGACCTTTCAGTGTATGACCAGTGACACCCATATATATAACCCCTTTAAGAGGGGGACCCTGGAATTGCCGCCACAGGGGTGTGTGTCACAGGGCTGTCTTAAGCTTATCTGGCGCCGTGGCGCAAGGATCCCTCGGCGCCCCCCACCCCCCCCACGTTTAAACGCTTGGGATATAAGCCTGATCCACAGAGGCACATTCCTGATGTTTCTAAAACAAGTGCCGCAATACGCTCATGTTTCTGCTGCAACAGACTAACAAGAGTTTGATTTCTTGGAATAAAGAATTCTGGCGCCATTGTGCAATGGGACGGAGTACAAAGCCAACTGGGAAGCAACAGCTTCCTCTGCTGCACATCTGGGCACTCCAGGGCAGGCCCAAGACATTTTGGCACCTGAGGTGGACCCCAAAATATTAATAATTTTATTTATTTATTTATTTATTTATTTATTTATTTATGCATGCATACATACATACATACATACATACCCCTCCCATCTGGCTGGGTTTCCCCAGTCACTCTGGGCGGCTTCCAACAAAAGATTAAAAATACATTAAAACATCAGTCATTAAAAAAATACCTTCAGGTGTCTTCTAATAGCACCCCCCCTCCCCCACCAGAGAAGATCTACATCAGGATCAAGGGGGAAGAGATCCTGCCGCCTGAGGTGGTCACCTTTCCTTGCTTCCTGATTGGGCCGGCCCTGGGCCAATCCAACCCAGCTATACGCCTGCCACATCTTTTTAAAAGAAATGTTCTACCTTATTTTGATTGATTTGACATTGCACAAAAGAATAAAAGGCATTACCCTTTAATTAGCTGGGATTATGTTATTCACAGTGGGAAAATCCTACCATGTTTTACATTTCTAAGACTGTCTAAATTGGGGGCTTGTCAACTGACATATTATCCAGATGAATGGCAGGGGTAGCATACATTATACATTTCGTGGAGCCGTTCTATGTTAACAGATATAAGACGAAAGCTTTTGATCTTCACAGAACTCCTCATACCAAAGAAATATGTCTGCCTCTGTGTTTTGCCCAGTAGATCTTGCTGCATGGAGATAAAAAAAAAATCATTCCTACTTTCTAAGCAAATTTGCAGTTCAACTTCAACCCTCTTCAGCTTGTACTGCTGTAAATTGCAAATGTTCTGCATATTTTTTTCCAGGACGTTGTTCTCAAAAAAAAGCTGAAACGTCTGCTATGGCAATCATTTGTCCTCAGTGGCCATCTGAATTGCTTTGCTGTCCCCATTTGAGAACCTGAAAGCAGAACACAATGAAATGCATTGAGTATAAAATACATTATACACGAGAGCCATTAAATTCTATTACACTTTGTCATGTGTTAGGAAGCCTTTGGTACCCTCATTTATTTGGCGGGGGGTGGTGCAGCTAAAATAATCAGCCACAGGTTCAACGGTATCAAAAATACAGGTAGAGAAATAAGCAGCCAAGGAATTATTCCCTTTGTGTGTGACATTCAAACAGCTGCAGAGACTATGTTAGGTGGAATTCCATCATTATCGCACACAGCACGTTTCTTCCTACTAATGCTTTTATAATGTACAGTCACATTTCTGGGTCTTTCCAGAGCAATTGCAAGGTCAGCTCCAACGCCATAAATATCCCACATCAGCACTCCCATGCATATGACCAAGAGCCTTTCGGAGAATGCCATGTAACAATGGTAATCCAAAATGGGCGGGGGGAGAGAAAAGGCAGACGCTTCGTACAGCTGGTGCTCCCTGTGTCCAGAGTCAAGGAGCAAGAGGTTCAAAGTGTGTTTCAGCTGCATCAATTTTCGCACCATTCTCAGAAAATGAATACCGTGTGACAACGCATTCAAGAGCAATATTGAGCATGAGTCGCCCTCCCTCTCTGCTGCAGAACTGCAGAGCTCTTAATGCATATTCTCTGAAAGCAGAACTGGAAATTATGCAAGACTTGGAACTGCTGTTTGACCCATGTCTCTTTCTTCCTCTGCCCACTAATGTCTAGTGTAACACAACATAGGAAGTAATATATTACTACTCTGCAGAGAGCCATTTAGACCAGGGATGGCCAGTTTCTGTATTCTGGCAGCATAGTAGCCAACTCCTAGGGGCCGAGTCGGTATTGCTCCCCCCCCCAATAAAATATTGGAGGTGGCCAAGGGGGCAAAGTTGATGGGCTTTGCCATTCAAATACAGTGTCTGTGCACCACATCATGTGATCAATTATGCCGGGTAGGGCTTACTTGGTCCCCCTTTTAAAAATATTTTTTTTTTTAAAGATTTTTATTGAAGTACGAGAATTTTTACATACATTATATTCTCTCCTTCCAATGTTTAATTTCCCGTACCATTTTTTCTTTCCCTTCCCACCCCCTCCCTCACCCATAATCCATTGGAAGGGTTCAAACAGTTGTCCTCAGCCACGGGCACAATGTCTTTAATTTCCACTGAATGTCTTCTGGTCCAGTAGTTGTTATCCATTGAAGATAGGGGTTCCATCTGGTCCTTATCGCAGTAGACTTGGCCTTCCATGTCATATCCTGTGACGTTACTGCCACGATGTCTGACTGAATAAATTCAAACAGATAATTAGTCCAGACCTCTACTGTCCATTTTTCTCTATCTTTCCAACCTAGAGCTATTGTTGCCTTTCCTGCTAGTATCATTGCTTTGAAGGTATGCTGGTCACCTTTCTCTATGGCCGTGTTTCCTAGTATACCCATTGTCATAAGATTGAAGTCTATAGGTAGCTTCACTTTAAAAACTTCATTAATAACCTTAAGGATTTTATTCCAAAATCCCCCTACCTCTGGGCATTCCCAAAACATATGGGAGAACCATCCCTTGGCTTGTTCACAGTGCCAGCAGTTAGGGTTCAATCCTGGTATCATATTAGCTAGCTGGGCTGGAGTTCTATACCATTTTAGAAAGAATTTTAGTTCGAGCTCCCTAAATTTGCTTACTTTAATCTCATCTATTCCTTTCATTATCCTTTCGACCTTTGATTCGCTAATTTGTTCTTCTTTACTCCACATCTTTTGAATAAGTTGGGTTGTCAGTTCTTTATTTGTAATCATCCTCTTATAGATTTTACCTGTCATTCCTTGTTTAGCTTTTTCCATTTGTTTATATAGTTCCTCTATTGGCTCTTCTAATCTCATATTTCCTATCTCTTGAGCTTTAAGAATTTTATTATATAGCCCTCCAATTTTTAGCCAGTATTGGTTACCTATGTTCTCTGTTACTTCCTGCAATGACTTTAAGGACTCTCCTCTATACATATCTTGGACTATGTGATATCCCTTAGCACTAAGAATTTTCCACCATTTGGGGTCGTCTATTGCCTCGTATATGCTTTCTAAGGGTGCCCACAGGGAGATCCTTTTTAACCATATAGGTTGCCATCTCTTCCATATGCCTAATGCCAATTTCCTGGGTCCTATTGCAGATTTCAGATCTTCCTTAACATTATTTGTGAAGATTCCAAATCTTCCTGCACCATTGTTGGCCTCGTCCTCAAATCTGATCCACTTTTGTTTATTTTTTGCTCCAATTTCTAGTAAAGTTTTTAATTGGACGGCTTCATAGTAATTATAAATGTTGGGGAGGCCCCACCCTAATTCTGATTTGTGGTTATACACAAACCTCTTTTGTGTCCTTGATTTTTTACTTCCGAATATCCATTGTCTTATCTCACCATTCCATTGTTCCAATTGCTGTTTTTTTATCTCTAGTGGGATGGCTTGGAAAAGATAACTTAGCTTGGGGACCCAGAACATTTTGGTAGCCTTGACTCTAGCTGTAATGCTTAAAGTTTTGTTTCTCCATCTTTTCATATCCTTTAGTATTTTATTCCATGTCTTCTTATAGTTGAATTCTGCGGTCTTGTTAATATTCCTATAGAGTTCAATACCCAGGTATTTTATTCTTTTAGAACCCAGGCCCATACCTGTTATGCTATTTATTTCTTTTTTTTCAGGTAGGTTTACATTAAAGTACATTATTTCTGATTTTGTTATATTCTCCCTCCCCCTTTTAAAAATATTTTATTCAAGTTGGCACCCCTGTCCAGCATGTATCCCTGAATTACTGATTTGTGAGCCAGTAATGCATTTTCCTACACAACTCTTACTGCTTCTGGATCTTGTATGCTTTATAATAGGGGTACCCATGTGTTTCAAAACAAATGAAGCATTTGACGTGAATAGGCCCACTTTGCTCAAGTTTCATTTCTTCCAAAATGAGTATATAGGGGACCAAATAAGTACAAGTGACACTGCTCTATGGGACTCACATTCATGCCCGCTCATGCCATTCTGGGTGGGAACGGGGGTGGGAGGTTCTTTCTGGCAGGGTAGCAGCAGAGCTAGGTTCTCCAAGCCAGTCTCTTGTTTATTTACCTAGGCATTCATATTCAACTCTCTCCCACAGGAGGCAGTGGTGGCCCCTAACCTAGATGCTTTTAAAAGAGGATTAGATAAATTCCTGGAGGAGAGGGCTATTGGTAGCTAGAGGCAGCAATGCTTCCGAATACCAGTTGGTGCAAACCACAGGAGGGGAGAGTGCCCTTGTGCTGGAATCCTGCTTGGTGATTTCTCATATGCATCTGGTTGGCCACTGTGAGAACAGGATGCTGGACTAGATGGATCATTGCCTGATCCAGCAGGCCAAGGAGGAAATGAACTCCAAAAAGGACAAAAATTTGCATAGAAATTGGCATAGATGCACTTTTAGAAAGAATTACTGTGATTTAAATAGAAATAAAAACACATCTCACTGTAGTGGGAAAGACTTGTGACCTGTGCGCCTTCTCAGTTTGCTGTTGAGATAGTAACTGTTGTTGTCTCTCCTTTGTCTACTTGACTTGAATTGGGACAGCCTTCAAATACAGTGGTACCTCGGGTTACAGACGCTTCAGGTTACAGACTCCGCTAACCCAGAAACAGCACCTTGGGTTAAGAACTTTGCTTCAGGATGAGAACAGAAATCGCCCCATTAGCTAAAGTGGTACCTCAGGTTAAGAACAGTTTCAGGTTAAGAACGGACCTCCAGAACGAATTAAGTTCTTAACCAGAGGTACCACTGTAGAGGACTGTCCTCTGTGTTCTTGGCACCCTAGACATGCAGAGTTTCTGAGACATGTTTCTAAGCTAGGTGTGTCAGACTGACAGTTCCATCATATTTTTAAAATGTGGGTCTTTCACCATTTCCGAGAGAGAGAGAGAGAGAGAGAGAGAACATTTGAAGTCTACATGTGCTCTTTCAGATCTGTTATTTCCCAACTCTGAGATCTTGACTTTGAAATTTAAGTAGCGATTTTAATTTATATTTTCCAGTTGTAATTACATACAGAAGCTTAACCAAAGTCACTTGAAATCATTGCTTTCAGTTCTACCAGGGTTGAATTTGGCTCCAGGACTCTTTGAATAATAATGTCAATGCATAATGCAGACTTATTTTCTCTGTTTTTCTTCCCCAATTTTCTGTGGCTCTGATATATTTGTCTGCCAGATTCATTGTGCACAGTTGAATACCTAATCGTGGCTAATATGCTTTTAATCGCTATCCTCTATCAGAGATGTTCTTTTAAACCAAAGTATAGGAAATGTAAAATAAACATTAAGCAATTTTTAATATTGTTTAAAATTGGGGGAAAAGATTAATCACTTTTAGGCATGCAATGGAGCTATTTTCTTACTATGTTTTTTAAAGGAACACATTGTCTTCTTAATTCTCACTAGGTAAACCAAATTTGCTTACACCAGAGAAGGGAATGTGCATCTGTTTCCACCTGTGATTGTGATAACCCAGAACTTGTGGGATAAATCAGCCATATATAACCGACATGTTTCACACTAATTAATGCATGGATGGGACCATAGGGTAAGCTGTCATGCCAGGCTTAGCTAAACCACTCTCTCTCACCTTGGAAGGACTACCACTCTTTGTTCTCCCACTTTCCACCCCACTTCCATCATGTGAACCTGACCAGTCAGGATGTCAAAGCTGCATGCTCCAAGCTTAGACCACATGGCTTTAGCAAGCCATATTGTGTTTATATAGAAATAATTTAGAAACTCTTATCATTTTTGGAACTAAGTTGTACTACCTGTCTTGTCTTGCTGCTATGGTATATGGAAAAACACATAAATCTGACCTCTGAAGAGTTTGTAAGTAAACCATTTATAACTTACCAAATGCATGGTCTCCGTCTATGCTAAGTGGGTAACTTTGGAAGCAACTTAGAAGGTGCTGTTTTAAAGGTCAGCAGCCTATATTTCCATGCTTTAGTGCTACATGTTTTCTGATTTTATATCTCTGCTGGGGTTCTCTCACCAAAGAGTACTTGCCCCAAACCTGGATCCAAGCATTCAGGGAATTCTTTTTTTATTCTACCATATTTCCTCTTTAAAACCAAATATCTATACTATTAAAACCAACAGAACTTTTTATCAGAAAGCAGCAGCTCCTGAGCAGCCAGAATATCAGGAGCTGCTCTTCTGGATTCTTTTGCTTATCTGTATCTATTTTCTCATCACTACAACAGCAGTGCCTCCCTTATCCAAACAGGGCTTTGAGTGAGTGCACGGTGTCAGGTGGCTTGTATGCATGAGAGGATGTCTGCTTGAGAGATACTGGCTCTCTCCTGTGTGGTATATGGGAATAAGTGATATATCATTATCCCCTGTGGCCTATTTTCATATCTCTCCCCTCTTTTGATAGGTGATGGGCTGAGCCCTAGTGAGAACAAACAAGGGCAGGAGATGCAAGAAGGGAGGGGCAGATTGTCTTATTAGTCTTCGTCCCCCCCGGTGAGTTCAGGGCACAGATGGGAATATGATGGCACATTTAGGTGGAGTTTCTGCTTGTGAATGGGATGCTTAAGTCATAAATTGTCTTTTGATATGTGTGGATAGTGTCTTATCACTAGATGGCACTGAACTTATGTCTGGGTGAAGCCAGAAGTTTCCTCTTACTGTTTTGTTTTTGTCTAAGGGAGACAATAAGATTCTGCTCTAGCTTCCTGACTGGCATGTTCTTCTCCATTCCCCCAGTCCAGCCAGACTTTCCCTTGAAGCTCTAAGAAAGCTGTCGCTTCAGCAGTGAAGCTCTCAAACTGGGTCTTGTTGTGTTTTTTTAAAAAATCATTCCAGTAGCACCTTAGAGACCAACTAAGTTTGTTATTGGTATGAGCTTTCGTATGCATGCACACTTCTTCAGATATCTGGTATCTGAAGAAGTGTGCATGCACATGAAAGCTCATACCAATCACAAACTTAGTTGGTCTCTAAGGTGCTCCTGGAAGGAATTTTTTAATTTTGTTTCGACTATGGCAGACCAACATGGCTACCTACCTATAACTGGGTGTTTCTGTGAGAGCTGTTCCAGGCTCATGGCCAGATCCTGATCCAGAATCCCTGCAGCTCCTTCCTGGCTTGCCATCTCCTCTGCTCCCGTAGCACTTGGGGTGATACTAACTGAAAGTTACAATCTGTGGGGTGGAAACTACCGTACATCATTGGGGAAGGCTTCTAGGGCTTTAAACCATATGCTTCTTGGACCTGAAGAAGAGGTCTTGAACTCTGGGCAAAGCCTTTAGATGTTTTCATTTCATTTATGTAGACATTTCTATCCTGCTTTTCTGGTATCTCTGTGTTACTACTCCAAACTTGATGTGCAATGGCCATAAGCCAGCAAGATGTTCTGCTAAGCATCTGAGGAAGAACTAATATGAGAGAACCGATATGTGGTATGGGGAAGTCAGAGAAAGGAGTGCAGCAGTTCATGCAAACATGAATCTGGGTTTTAGCAAAGGAGATGGAGGAGAATGGGTAGACTTTTGCAACACTGCAGAGAAGAAGAATACGACAGCAACTGATTGAATACAGGGAGGAGCAAAGGAGAAGAAGACATTAAAAACAAAATTGAGGGTGAGAGCCCAGTCAATTGATGTTGCCCTTGGAAAGATAGGTAGCCCAATGTTGGACATGCAAGCTCTTTTTTTCTTTTCTTTTTTAATGCTTCACAATCCTATAGGATATTGTTATGCTATAGTCTAAAACGTTCCCAGAACACAATGCAGCTGCGTCTGAATCCTGGGAAAAGTACAGACCTAGGCATTCATGTAACAATCAAAGAAAAAGTACTAATAAGGAAAAATGTGCATTGTTCATCAAGTTCTTAAGAAGTGCTTACCGCAAAGAAATCCATAATGGAAAAAATAAGCTAATACCATGCGTGAGTGCTGTTAGGAAGATATTCTCATTTGTAAAATGGCACGTAGGCACATACGATGTTACAGCATGCTATAAATTAAGATGTTTTGAATAGAAACTCTGGACTGCCTGAGCTTTGTTTCCCTGTTTTCCAATTTAAGGCCATTAGCAATGACTGTACTAAAGGGCTATTGAATGACTACCTTTTGTCTGCTTGATTACTTGCTAATGGCCAAGGATTATTGTTTGATATTTTCTTACTGGAAGCTGGTAGCAGGAGATGTTTCCTTAGTGATCAATCTACCTTGGCGCAGGGTCTGCGTTCTCTATGTGCGAGATAAAGAGACAGATGGAGAGAAGCAGTCTGTATGAAATTTGGATTTTCCTGATCTCTGGATAATGCAATCAGGGAGAAAAATCCATCTGAATAGTATTGTTGCCCAACGTTGGGCATACTGAAGTGCATTGTTGTATGGACATGTTTTTTGCTTTGTTTTGTTTTTACGCACGTGGTGATGTTTTGCTGGATGCCATCCATCACCACTCCAACTTCTCTGCATGAGGGGCAGGCGGGGCCTGGCACAGCACACGCATATTGATTTTATTTTTTAACCTGCTGTTTGGTGCCAGTGTGGTATCCTGAAAAATTTCAAAAATGGGGTGGGAATTGGCCATTACACAGGTAAACAAATACCTGTTTGCATTCTACACGATGTATCTCAGGTTTCCAGAATTCAGGGAGGGTGGACAACACATGCATGTATTACAACAACAACAACAACAACAACAATAACAACAAACCACTCCCCACTATTTTGTGCAAGTCTGGTATCTAAACTTGTATCTCAAAAATAAATGAAAATTGGTTATGTACACAGGCAGACAAACAGCTGCACACATGCCTACAATGGACCTCAAATTTCCAGAACTCAGGGTGGGGAAGTGCTAATTTGAGGAGAGGGGACGGCAACACTCCACAGGGATGCATCCCATTAAGCAACTCTCACTAGTATGAATCGGCGGCATTGAGGGTAGCTTCAACTGAAAGTGTTCATGTGTAGACCAATGTGCACAAAAGAAGACATGGAAGAATTGGATTTGTGCCACCCACGTGTGCTTTAATACTCTTGTGTGAAATAATAATAATAATAATAATAATAATAATAATAATAATAATAATAATAATTTTATTTATACCCCGCCCTTCCCAGTCAAGACCGGGCTCAGGGCGGCTAACAACAAAAATATCAAAACAAGCATAAAAGAAACAATTCAATTAAAATACAGATTAAATACAATGTTAAAATTCAAACATGGATACAGTCTGAAAACATGGATACAGTCTGGGTTCCAATTGTTGCTTTTGGGAAATCTAATGAAGGATTAGTGGTATTTCTTACTGCTTTAGAAGTCTCATTGCTTCCCATATACTCAGCTTTATGGAGACATCCAGCCTGGTAGTTCCAGTGTTTCTCAATCTTGGGTCCCCAGCTGTTGCTGGACTACTGACCACTGGTCCTGCTAGCTAGGGATGATGGGAGTTGTAGTCCAACAATAGCTGGGGACCCAAGTTTGAGAAGCATGGATAACCTGTGCCAAGAGGATAAATTGTGTCCTCCCTAAAAGAGGGCACGTGTTGCGATGAGACCTGGAGACTGACCTCCTGGTTGTGGGTTGGTTTATTGGATAGCCACAACACCCGATTGGTAGGTCCCTCATTGCTGGGTTTAATCTGGCCAATGGGGTGCAGTCTAAACGGATCGAGGGACCTATATATACCTAAGCACATGACCCAGAGCTTCCTCTTTCGGCTCGTGCATCAGAACACCTGCCCACCTCTCCCTACTTTTAGGGCTTTTGCGCTTGACCTTGCTATGCCGTCGTGTGTCGTCTGGCATTGGGACAGGGGCATGGCAGGAATTTCCCCCACTTGGCTGATTGGCTGTTGCCATTTGGGTTTCGCCTGCCGCGTAGGAAATCGTCACAACTTGTAATAGGCACTGGTTCAGGTGATAGGGATGGGAGAACGCTCTCACCATCCCTATGTGAAGGGTATTCCGTTAAAGGAATCCAGGGGCTCAAATGGTTTGGTCAACCCCTGAGAGGGGGTTATGCCCATGCCTGAGTCCAGGGGGAGATCTGGGTGGCGGACGTAGTCTGTTCCCGGCTTTCCAGGTGTTCACCCTTGGCTGACCTATGCTGGTGCCCTGGGTCAGCGCTACCTGCAAGGGTGCAGGGAGCTAGTCGAACCAGAGCCTATGCAACCACTCACTTTTCTGTGATCAATAAAGTTGTGGCCTAAATTCTGCCAAAAACAAAAACTAAAATTTGAGTCAAGTGTGAATTTATTTAGGGGGGAGGTCTCTGGGTCTGAACACGCAAAAAAGCAACACCAGTCCAACAACAAAAGCCACTTCTCCCTGAAGAGATCATAAGGCTTGCAAGCATACAAGTGAGGGCAAAAGCTATATGACTGTGATGAAAGTTGAGAAGAATTCAGTGATGCAAAGCTTTTGCTAATTACTTCTCTCATACTTATTTCAAATGCTAGAGATGATTTTTGCAGTGGTAGGAGTGAGTACAATGGCAGAACTCACACACCCTAGCAATATGTTATTCAGTTTAGCTGAAAGCGGGGTGGGGGGGTGACTCATGGGTGTTTTAATAGATTTTAAAAAATCACAAGTCACCAAGGCATTCTGTTGTCATATGCTGGCAGATTTGATTTGGTACATAAAAGCAGTATGCTTTTTATAATGAATACTGGAGGTGTGTGGGGGGGTATATATTTGCGGTGCAGCAGGTTCTCCCCTTAAAGGAGAACACGGGTTGCGGAAGGGTTAACAAGACATCCCAGGGTTGGTTGGGCGGGTCAGTTTGGATGGCCACATATGTGATTGGTGGGTATGCTGTTGCTGGGGAATTTAGCATGTAGCAAATGATTGATTGACAGCCTTAGCCCTATATATGCTTAGCGAGCAGCTTTTAGTTCTACTTTGCTGCTCGCAACAAATCTCCCGCCCGCCCTCCTCTAATTTTAGGCAGCACCGGCGCTAGGGCTTTTTGCGCCCTAGGCAAAATCAACTTCTGGCGCCACCCCCCGGCACATGCGTCATGACGCGTGCGTCGCGCATCATGACGCACGTGTCATGCCGTGTGCACAACACCGCTGACGCCCCTGCTTCCCCTCCATAGGCGGGAGGGCGCTGAGCTCTCATTTTGGCTCCCGCGCCTCCCGCCTATGGAGGGGACGCTGTGAGCTTTTAAGCGGCGGCGGCAGCGAGCGAGCGGCAGCAACAGCGCCCATAACTGAAGGCTTCAGCTACGGGCGCTGCCGCTGCCGCTGCCACCGCTCGCTCATTGCTGCTCCATAGGCGGGAGCGCGCTGTGGGAGGGCGGCGGCGCGGGGTTTTTGCGCCCCCTCCATTTACGCACTCTAGGCAAGTGCCTAGTTTGCCTAAATGGATGCACTGGCCCTGATTTTAGGTGGTCTTTGCATTGACCTTGCTGCGCCTGTCATGGGGGTGCCTGTTTTGGATCAGGGGCCTGGTAGGAGTTTGCCCACTTGGCTGATTGGCTGGTGTCAGGTGGTTTTTGCCTACTGCATAGCAATAAGTCACAACTTGTAAGGTTGCGCTTAGGCATTGGTTCAAATTGAATGGTGGAGGGGTACAGATTTTGGTTGGGCCTGCCCCTCATGGTTGCTGCTGCCTTTAGGGGTATTCCGTTAAAGGAATCCTGGGGCTCCACATGTTTGTCCGTTTATCCCCGCTAGGGGCCAGGGCCACGCATGAGCCTCAAGGAGCATCTGAGGGATGAGGTGAAGGACTTGGGCCCCTGCCCTGACCTCTCTCAGATGGTGCTCACCTACTGGCTCCCCTCCTAGGCTAGCAGGAGTCAGATCTGTCCCAGGTGGGGGACAGATGGCGGGAACCAATGCCTAAGCAACCACTCACATCAGTTGTATTTAAATAAAGTTGTGGCCAAAATTAATGCCAAAACCCTTAAACTTAAATATTGTGTGTAGTGTGAGGTTTTGGGGGGGGATGTCTTGGTACCTCGGCACGCAATCACAAGTATCAGAAATGAATACAATAGGAAAGGGAAGTGCTCAATGGATTCTGAAGTACACATTCAGAAAATGAACATAGACATTTTTATATAGTTAATGTGTAGCCTCTCTTTCTTTCATATATGGAATGTGCTGCTTCATTCAAATGCCTCCTTAAAAACAGACCACTGTGTCCATTTCTGTATCTCAGGGCTAACATAAAAATCCTAACTGTAGAAATCCAGTGTAAATTACTCCAGCGTAAATTATCCTTATTCAAAACTCTGTTCAGGAGGAATTGGAGGAATGTTACTTATGCCAGCCATGTTCCATAGATTATTAGGTCACATGACTAGGCTGAAAGAGGTTTGGAATAGGCATAAATCTCTCCTTGCCGTCCCACCTATTTTGGGGGTACTTAGACTGGTGTAAACCACACTGGCTTAAGTTACACTGCCTGAGACCCACCAGAGCTGGATGAGGGCCTTATGCTTCCATATCTCCAGCTCAGCCAGGGTAAGGGCCTTATCCAGATGTAATTGTGACTGAACCTTGGCTGATCTGAAACAGCATAAGATCTACCAAACCAGACTCTCTCATCGTAGCAGATCTTTGATTTCTTTTGTGCTGCAAGTTGTTCGCCCATCACCCTCCTGCAATATGTCCACATAATTCAGAGCACAGCATGCCACAGAGAGCAGGTGGGTTGCAGGTGTTTGTGGAGCAAGGGGTTAGTTCCAGTTCTGTCCCGCTACCAGCCTAGACTTGGATGGTTGCATCACAAGCATTCAGATTATATTGTGCTTGCGGCGGTGAATTCTCCAGTACTGATTGGCTGAGCTGCTATAGGTTTAGTGTCATGCATAGGTGCCAACTTCCAGATTGAAAAATCCAGGATCGGCAGCGGCGCGGAACCGGAAGTCGCGCTGCGGCCATTTTGGAACTGGGCAGAGCAGCACTGGAAGTCGCTTCCACGCATGCTCTGCCCATTTCCAAAATGGCCGCAACACCAGAAATCGCTTCTGCGCATGTCCAGAGACTCCAGACATGTGCAGAGGGAGCCTCCCCTGGCCGGTAAGAATCCGGGGGATTTACGGGTTTTTTTTAAATCCGGGCTGCCAGCTGGAAATGGCTGGAAAAATGGGGGTTTCCCAGGGAATACGGGAGACTTGGCAACTATGGTGCCATGGTATGTTCACAAACCTTCCAATGCTCAAGGAGAAGAGTTTTCAGAATATTTGCAATCCAACTTCTGTCGTGAAAAGGGAAGGTGTCATTTCCCCCCCTGCTTAAAACAAACATTTCAAAGGGCAGATCCTTCTGTGTGTATGCAAGATCAGCTCTCCAAGGTGTGCAACTGCTAATCAGCAGCTAATAATAGGAGAACAATTAGATATTTTACCGTTTGCTTTGACAAGTCATTTACTAACATTCCAAACTGAATGCGAACAGCAGCTTGGAATGGAAATTTTCCCCCTCCCGAGTCATTTCCAATTGTGATCCTATAAAGGTCTGACGAGTAGGTGTACATTGGTATTACCTTCTAATTTCATGGTGCTTGGTTGAACATAAGGCTATAATTCAATAGTGGGTTTCCCCCTGATGTTCTAAAGAGCAAGAGCAAAGCTCATTTACATTCACAGTATTCAAAAACAGTCACGTAATATTTATAAGAAAAAGGATTTTGCAGACACCTACTCATTAGGTTATTTAAAGTCTGTCACGCTGTAGGAGAAGAGTTAATCCATGAGATGTAGGAAGAAAGGGATTACTGTGCCTGAGATCTCAAAGGGCAGAGATTACCAAGGACAAACATGCTCACAGCCAGCTCCCTTGCAAGGAACAATCAATTGTATATAATACTGAACAGCATGTCTGTCTATTTAATACACACCCTCCCACCTATCTCTATATATAGATAGACCCGGTGCTTTAAAAAAATGAAAATAATTGTACATGTGTACATACACAAAAAGGAAGGTACGCTAAACAGCGTGAAACCAATTATACACACATTTGCCAACAACCTATGGCTCATCAGCTCAAACATTTAAATAATTACGTCGCAACTTGATTGCATCTCAATCTATTTTCCTTATAACAGTATTTAGAACAAAGGAAACTCCAATGTTTCCTTGTATTCTGCCATTGTGTTGTGCCACATTTATCCCATACAGCGCAAGAACTATGATGCCACTTTAAACAGAGTTTAAGAATTCCCTGGGAAGAGGGGTTAAACCATTCTGAAAATAGCAGTTCTGGGAAGGGAATAGAGGTCCCCCAACAATTCCCAGGCAGTGCAATCACCATGCCCCCCACCAAAGATCTGCTTGATGTTTTGTTACACAGAGAAGCACCTACATGCAAAGAGGGATCCGGCCAAAGACCCCCTCAAAAAGGACAGGAAGTTGAAAGGCAAGTGCATACCCTCCAACATTTCGCTGATGAAAATAGGGATGTCCTATTCCAAGATAATAATTTGACAATCTATATTCTGCTCACCTGACAGGGTTGCCCCAGTCATTCTAGGCGGCTTCCGAAATATGTAAAACATTATACATTTAAAAAAACACTTCCCTATACAGGGCTGCCTTCAGGTGGCTTGGGGGTCGGATAACTCCAACAGGCATAGGCAAACTCGGCCCTCCAGATGTTTTGGGACTACAACTCCCATCATCCCTAGCAAACAGGACCAGTGGTCAGGGATGATGGGAGTTGTAGTCCCAAAACATCTGGAGGGCCGGAGTTTGCCTGTGCCTGCTCCATACTCTTCAACATTTCTCTGATGAAAATAGGGAAACCTAAGGGAAATTGGGACTTTCCTGGATCAAATCAGAAACTGGGATAGCTTCCGTAATTAAATTTAATATATTTTCAACTAATTTAGGAGTAGTTTAAGTGATTTACTAGTCAAGTTGCATCTGCTTCCCCGCTCAGAGATCTAAGTGGAATTTGTGCATGCATAAGCCCCAATGAGTTCAACTAAACCCCATACCTGCCAGTACCTATTTCCCAACCCAACCATCACAAGCAATGATATAAAAATAAATGTGAAGGGAGGAAAAACAGTGGTCACCTCTATCCTACCAGCCCAGCAGTTCAAGTTCAAGGTAGTTCCGAGTATGCTCACTTCATCATTTTGGGCTAGAATCAACTCTACTTCCTATTATCCCTGTGCAAAATGTTGGTCTGGGCAACAAGACAAAGGCCCACCCTCCTTCCAGTTGCTTTATCTTGTGAAAGGGATGGGAGCAATTCAGTGGTTGTTGACACTTTTCAAAAGAATTCATTAAAAAAAACCCAAGGGTGTGAAATTAATAAAACAGATGCCCCAAGCACACGCCACAACCATTTTTGAGATGCTTATCCATCACTATCCTTTATTTTGTGCAAATGCCAAAATAATTTCCATTTTTAACTGATGCAAAAAAAAGACATAAATTTTCACTTGCACAGATCAAGACATTTGCCAGTGCCTGAAAACTTTGAGGACTTTAAAAATCAATAATGCCATTACGTTATGGGTACGTTTATTATATGGCAGTAGCAATTCATCAGAACTACAGGATGGGTTTTTTACAGGAAGGACGTGCTTTCCCCATTCTAGACCTTTATACAAACAAATCGCAGGAACCAAGAAAGAAATTGAATCAATAAACATTTATGTTTTGGGTGCAAACTCTAGATGTGCGTTCCAGCTTTGTTGTTTCTCGGTGTTATTTTTTTTGAAGGAAAGGAAGTACTGCAGACAGTATTCTAAAGCAGCAGAAGATATCAAGCTGAATAAAATAAAGTGCAAAACAGTTCTTTTCTTTCCATCTTGTCACGCTGTAATAATTATCACTTCCAAAGGGTTGGCAGTTGATAGTCCCACACATTTGTAAGGAAGGAAGAGTGAAAGCCGGCTGGCTCCTAGCTTCAGGCTGCATCTTCCAGCCGGCTAGCATGATAAGCAGGCCTTGAGAGGACAGAAATGTATTAACATCTCATAGTCCCTGGCAAGAGTTGCCAGGCATTGTTTTTACATTTATTTTCAATTCTACAAATGGAATCTACAGCCACAGCAAAACTGTTCCTTACCATTGCCAACACTCCACTGTTTTGATGTTAAACGTTTCCCCCCTCCCTTTGTGCTTGATTCAGGAATTTCAGGAATGCTCAAAATACTGAGGAAAATAATAGCACCTTCAGGAAAGCGGCATGGCAACACAAACACCACACTAAGAGCAAACTAGGATATTGTTTCGTGCCACCGCAATCTCCAACTGGTGCGAGATTCCAGGTTCTTACCCAGGATTCGTGTTTCCTTTGGGATGAGGTACAGCAGAGACTGTGGTGTATTGATGACATATGGTTTATTTACACAAATGCCCGAGCCCATGATGGAGGACTTCGCAGCATTAACCATAGCTGCAGCCTTGGTTTCAAACAGAAATCAAACATTGCTCTAGTTTTCTCTGTTCCCAGATTGCTGCTTTCCCTCTAGCTCACATCACTCCACTTTCCACTCTGGCCTTTTGTCTTTCTATCCACCCCCATGTTGAGGGAGGGGCCCCCAACCCATTTGCCCTCTCACACAGAACCCCTTTCCTTGTTCCCCTTAATTGCCCAGGCTATCACCTCACCAGGAAGCTAGGTTGACTAATCCAAGAATTAGAAACAGGCCCAAGCATTCAGCCTTAACCCCCCCTCATCACATAACAATATTGTCTTTGCTCTTGTCTTGTGCAAGCCACAGGTTGGGTTTGGATGAACACTTGTTGTTTGGTCGTTTAGTCATGTCCGACTCTTCGTGACCCCATGGACCAGAACACTTACTGGGCTGCAAATCCTCTATGCCATCAAAATCTGTGGTTTTTCATGTGGGAAGTGCACATCTGATGCCAGCTTGAAGCCTTATTTATTTTTAGTCTATTGAATTGCTTGTGGCTATTGTTGAATAGATTTTTTTTTGTATTTAAAAAAAAGACTACTGAGAAAATATTAAATAATGCTACAAAGAAGCCCCCCAAAAGCGTTGAAAGAAAATGAGATGCCATCTATTTGACAGACTGCCTTGCTATGACATTATTAAATGGAAAATAGTTATGAAACCTTACTCGTTTCCTTTGCTTTCTTCTTTTGAATGCCTTTCTCTTCTGAGTCAGTTACTGAGAGAGGGATAATTACAAGGTTCAGGCGGGGGTTAGAGTTTTTTAAAAGTTGGTTACATAACTTTAAAGATTTTAAGTCCCCTTTTGTTGCTCTGAATGGCTTTCACGTTTTGTTGTATATTAGGCCAAGATCTAGGTGTTCTTCTGGAAAACTCTTCCCCACCCCCACCCCCACCCCCACTGTACTTCTGACTCAGAATGCTCAGGCAATTCAGAACAGATAAAAGAAAGTACTTCTTCATGCAGTGCAACACTGAACTATGGAACTCACTTCCTCAGGGGGCAGTGAGAGCCACCAACCCAAACAGCTTCCAAAGAGGGTTAGGGAAATCCATGGAAGAGAGAGTCTATTGATGGCTAGTAGCCATGGTCAGTGGCAGAGCTTCATGCTCCAGCACCAGGAGGGGTGGAGAGCAGGCAGGGGTGGGGATGGTGCATGTCCCGGGGGGGTGGCGCCACCCACAGGGGCGTGACACGCGTCCTGGGGGGCGTGGTGCCCAGTGCGGGCGGTGGACAGCCACAATGGCACCCCACCGGGATCACGCTGCCGGGGGTGGTGCACTCCCTCCCCACTCCTCTTCCTCCACCAGTGGCCATGGTGGCTATGCCCTGCCTCCATAGTTAGAGGCAGTAATGCCCACAGGCATGTCACTGGGAGAATAGGATGCTGGACTAGAAGGATGCTGGACTGATCTAGCAGGTTCTTCATATTTTCTTACGTTCATGCAAGGTTTGCTTCCAAATATTCCCTTGTTCAGGAGGAAGAGTCTTTTCTTGTCCAGAGGATGGTTCAATCCCTTGTTTCTCCCATCTGAAACCTTGGAAAGTTGTCCATCGTCAGTGTAGCCCAGCCTTTGCTCCTGTCAGCAAAGTCAGGGATGAGGGGAGATGTAGTCCGAAGTATCTGGAGGATAACAGCTTCAGAAAATCCCTGTCTCACAGAAATGTTGATCTAAGTTACTGGTTTCACTCAGCCACTATGTTCTTCTCAAGGTAAACAGTGAGGCAAAACAGTTTTGACCTTAAAAGCATCCTAGATTGATAGAGTTGTTAACTAACCAGGAAAAAAAACTGGTCCGACTGCTTTCTTCATCTTTGTCAGGCAAGTTGCCATGATTTTGTGTGTGTATAAACCAGCTATGTGGACTCTTCTCTGAATTTTGTTGAGAACTGTTTGGTTTAACATTATAGATATAATTTTTACTCAGGGCCAGCCCTGCCAAATAGGCAAACTGAGACGGCTGCCTCAGGCATCCGAGGCAGGGGCAGGCAGCCCTCTTGCCTATTCGTCCTAATACTCCTGGCCATTGTCATCCTCCTGAACTGACACCCCTTTAGCAGTTATGTAACACTTGCTGCTGACATAAGTTGGCTGAACGCCACACTAAGTCACTTTCTCCCAATATGTCACAGGGAAGTTGGAAAGGCTCTTGACTGAGCTAGCGGGTGGATCCCTGGCCACACACTCCAGCAGGCATTGTGCTTTTTTGTTCATGCATTGCTCTGTTCAACTGGCACATCCTGGCTCAGCCATTGTGTTGCAGGATTTGCCTGAGTGGGCTGTGGAGCTGAAAGCAAGCAATGGTGAGCTGCTGAGAACAGAGGCTTATGTGCCTTCTAAACTAGCCAGCTGCCTTTGGGTATGGTGGAAAACCCATGTCCCATCACTACCATACCTGCCAAGTTGCTGTCGGAGAAATAAGGGACCGGGCGGAAGTAGCAGACCGGAAGTAGCGCTGCCGCCATTTTGGAACTGGGCGGAGCATGCTCAGAAGTGACTTTTGATGCTGCTTTGCCCAGTTCCAAAATGGCCACCGCGCCAGAATAAACCGGGGGAAAACAAAAAATCCGTTTTTTCAGCTAGGAACAGCTGGAAAAACGGGGATTTCCTGGGAAATACGGGAGACTTGGCAGCTATGATCACTACTGTGATCTACTGTCAGGAATGCTTTGATGGTGTTTCCTGCTTGGCAGGGGGTTGGACTGGATGGCCCTTGTGGTCTCTTCCAACTCTATGATTCTATGATTCTATGATTCTACTGTTGGAGTAAAATTTAACAGCCAGTCCAGTCAACTTCTGTTTTGAGAAAGGAGGGAGGTACCATCATGTCCTTGGCTGCAGGCAGCAAAATGTTTTCCCTCGGTCAGCCTGCTTGAGTTATGCATCCCCTAGATGTGTGGGAAACAGCAAGGCTGCTGAAATTAGCCACAGTGCATCACTTTGTGTGCTGCTACAGGATGATGCAAGTGCTCACCACTTCCCACAGAGTTCTGTAGAGCAGAAGAAGGCAGACTGAATGCTAGTAGGGAAAGATCAGGCTTGGGGGTTCGCTATAGTTCAGTTGGTAGAGCACATGCTCTGCATGCAGAAGGTCCCAGATTCAATCAATCAATAAACTTTATTTGCATAGCCGACAGCCATAGCAACAGAATACAAGCAAAATACAATTAAAAACAACATGTAGAAAAGGATCAGTCATATGACTATGATTATTGTTCAAAAGGTAGCCCTTAGTCTCATTGCACCCTCGATGAATCTGGCGACTTTTGTTGTTCTCAGGTCATTTTGATCTGACAGAAGAAAGAACAACGTGGCCTCAGTTGGGCGGCCTGGGATAGTTAGAAGTAGTGGAGTAATGAGATTGAGCCGCAAGTCTTTATAGAGGGGACATGACAGAAGGATGTGAGCCACTGTTGTGAGCCCAGATTCAATCTCGGGCACCTCCAGCCAACAGACCCAGGCGACACCTGCCTGTGTCCTGACGCCGTAGAAGGCAGCTTTGCATATGTCCTTTGGGAATTGCTCTTAACCCCACTTCTTTGCAGAGCTCTTTTACCTTGCAGCAGAACCCACAGGCCCAGCCCCATTGTACGCAGATGGCACCCATGTTGTGGAATGCACTCCCTGCTGAAATAAGCGAGGCATTCCAGCAATATTGCCATTCCACCAGCTGTTGAAGACATACCTGTTTGCGCAGGAATGCCCTTCATCTCTCAATCTGATACTAACTGTTGTGTTGTTTTTTTATGGGATTGTTTTATTGCATATTTCAATTCTGTCTTTATATTTTAATAGGATTGTTTCGATGTGCATTTTAGTTATGGATATTTAATGTTTTTGCAACTGGTTTTTATGCTTTGCAAACTGCTTAGAAGCCAATTTAATTAATTAATAGTAGTCAGTGTGAACCACAGAAGCAAACAAAAACCTGCTGCTGTTAGCCCTGCTCCTGCTGAGGTTCATAAGACCCCACCCATTTGCATGTCCCAAGCCCCACTCCTGCCCAGACCCCAGAGTCACTGATCAGCTGTGGACCATATGTAAGCTGTGTGGAAGTCCTTCACTGGAGAGCAACATAAAATAGAAAACAAACGACAACTGTCTGATACAGAGTTAACAGAATTATATACCTGGAGATGTACCAGATGGATGTTCTCTCAACCTCAAAGGAAACAGCCAGAGATGAGTCGATGGCAGAACAAGAAGCTTCAATTAAAGATTGTGGATTCTGGCCATATGGTGCTCACCTGGAGAATCATATGTACTTTGTGAACCCTGTGGGTGAATTTAGCCATATCTCTGGGGAAGAACCATGTGCTTAACTTCCACAATGATTTTCACACTGAGAATGAAATCATGAAGGCCCTGGGATAGATAGGAGGAAATGGTGAAAAAGGGCATAGAAAGAGGGAGGCTAGCTTCTGAATGCAATAATGGGAATCAAAGCAGAGACTGGTGTTAGTTTGTTAATTATTTGGTTAGTTGAATGCATGCATTTTCAGTCCAGATTCCTGACACCGGAAAGACTGCTTCTATCAGCCTTCTCTCACACTTCTTTGGAGAGGACCCTGCTACCATCTGAGGTGTGCTATATGGGCAGGACCTTCTTTATAGAAGGTGATAGAACTCCTTGCCATCAGACATCAAGTGAGTCCTCTCAGTACTCAAGTAAGTGCCTTTCAGTACTCTTTGCTGCCTCCAGAAGCCACTTTCTACCCAGTAGGCATATATTTTTGAAAGAAAAGGTAGGGTTGATTTGAGGTTTGTTCAGGCACACAAATCCACTTTCTTCAGAAAAAGAAATGTGGGCACATTCATGTTTCATATTCTACTTATCATCAACACAAGTCTCAGAACATGTACAGTCCATAAAAATATGGATGAGGAACAACTCTGTAAGAAAATTCCTTCAGTAGCACCTTAAAGACCAACTAAGTTTATATTTTGGTATGAGCTTTCGTGTGCATGCACACTTCTTCAGATACACTAGAAACAGAAGTGTCAGACCCTATATATATACAGAGGGTGGTGGGGGTGGGTGGGAATGGGAGATGGGCTGATGGGAGTGGTAAACCTGTAGATGGGTGTTAATGGCTGCTGATGGCTGCAATTAGTCCTGGGCTGAGGTGCTAAAGAGAGCTTGATCATGCATAATGAGATAAGAATCCGATATCTCTATTCATCCCAGGTGCTTCCATGAATAGAGATATCGGATTCTTATCTCATTATGCATGATCAAGCTTTCTTTAGCACCTCAGCCCAGGACTAATTGCAGCCATCAGCAGCCATTAACACCCATCTACAGGTTTACCACTCCCATCAGCCCATCTCCCATTCCCACCCACCCCCCTCTGTATATATATAGGGTCTGACACTTCTGTTTCTAGTGTATCTGAAGAAGTGTGCATGCACACGAAAGCTCATACCAAAATATAAACTTAGTTGGTCTTTAAGGTGCTACTGAAGGAATTTTCTTATTTTGCTTCGACTCAGACCAACACGGCTACCTACCTGTAACTAGATCAACTCTGTGACTTACTTGCATCTTTCAGTCCTTTCAAATGCACTGCTCATTGCATAGAACTGAGGTTAAACGTCTTTAAAAAGTCTCAAAATGAAGACGATATAATCCATTGTCTCCTGACCTACTGGGCTTCCAGATGTGTGTTGACTCACAGGTCTCTGGTAGGATGTAACAGGCGGTCTATGAATCAGTAGCCCAAAGCCAATGTTCAATTAGGAGTTTGTGTGCTATGCAATTGTTGCAGAATCCTGCCATGCCACTGAAACTCCATCCATGTGTTGGGAACAGCTGCAAGGCTTTGATAGGTATCTGATAATGGAAACAAATGAGGGCATTTTCAAAAAATGAGATCCAGCTTTTCTCTTTACCTGTGCATTCTAAGGCCACATTCACGCCATACATTTAAAGCACTTTGAAGAGTCATAGATTCCCCCAAAGAATCCTGCAGTTTGTTAAGGATGCTGAGAGTTTTTAGGAGGCCCTTATTCCCCTCACAAGGGACGCGGGTGGCGCTGTGTCTAAACCACAGAGCCTAGGGCTTGCCAATCAGAAGGTCAGAGGTTCGAATCCCTGTGACGGGGTGAGCTCCCGTTGCTCAGTCCCAGCTCCTGCCAACCTAGCAGTCCGAAAGCATGCCAAAGTGCAAGTAGATAAATAGGTACCGCTCTGGCGGGAAGGTAAATGGCATTTCCGTGCGCTGCTCTGGTTCGCCAGAAGCGGCTTTGTCATGCTGGCCACATGACCCGGAAGGTGTCTGCGGACAAATGCCAGCTCCCTTGGCCTATGCAGCAAGATGAGAGCCGCAACCTCAGAGTCCTCCATGACTGGACCTAATGGTCAGGGGTACCTTTACCTATCCCACCTCACAGTGCTGCAATTTCCAGAGTGGTTTACCAATCAATTCCTCTTCACAGTGAACTCTGGGAATTGCAACTCTGGGAGGAGAATAGGGGTTGTCTAACAATTCCCAGCACCCTTACCAAACCACAGCTCCCAGAATCCTTTGGGGGGGAGTGTAGCGCTGTAAATGTGCACTGAGATCATGGCCTAAAATGGAATAGTCTCTTATGCACCATATAGAAAGGTGGGTGTGTTTTTCCCTTGCTGTCTCTATTCCGCTTTCAAGAAATCCACTGTTTTTCCTCCTGCTACAACTGCTAGCCACTAAAGCCAAGTCATTATGCTCCAAGTAGCCACTTCATTAAGCGATATTGAAAACAGTTTCAGCAGGAGCTTAATAAATCTCTCCCCGAGCAGCAATACTGCAAGGAGAGAAGAAAGCACTTAATGGTATCGGTAGTTCATCCTGGCTATATACTGGTAAATAAGCATGCTTCCAGGGTTAGCTAATGTCCAGTTTATAAAGGAAGAATTGGACCTCACCCAAAGGAGAATCCGTCTGTAAGCATGGGGGAAATGGCTTGGCAAGAAGGGTAAATTCAGAAAAGCAATCTGAGCTTATGGTGCTCTGGAGAGTTTGCCTGCTAACAAAAGGGTTGTAAGTCTGAATTACTTTGAGCCAGAAAAGCAGAGCACTTAAAAATATATAATTCATGGAAGACCCTAAAAACTGCAGATCTTCATATTTTTATTAATCCTGCCGCTCAGTATTTATATCAAAGTGGAATAGTTATAGAAAAATAATAATTCAGGAGGGCACCCTATAAAATCGATATTTACATTCTTATTGCTCTTCAGTATGTCATAACAGGGAAACAGGGAAATGATGTCAGGAAACTACATAATAAGAAAGTGATCCGAAAGCACACAATAAAAAAAAAACTTATTATACAGTGTGGGGAATGGAAATAGCTCTGCAAATGAAACTGTCAAGTCTTTGGATATGGGTGGAAAAACTGTGGCAGCAAAAACTGTGCCAGTGAGTTCAATAATCTAGCGGAGATTCGCATTCCCAGTAGGGTGGGTCATAAAAAAACTTTTTTGGGAAAATGTTTCCTCCCTTGATCTTATATCAGGCGTATGGTATAAACATAGTCAAATTTCAAATTTGGGACAAATCGGTTAATATTTAGACCCTGCTCCTACAGATTGAAATTTTGCCTCACTACGAGTGATGAAAACATAGGAATTTGACTCATTTATTCTCAGTATGTTAAATTGTGAACTAATAAACATAAAATTTAGGTTTTATGTAGAGCAGTAATAGTTGCATACTATTATTTTCTGCAATATTTATTTATTTTAGATAAAACATGTTGATAATGTACATGAAAAACCAATGGTTTTGAACAAATTATATGGAACAATTAAGCAAACGGTGTACTAAACAAGTAAACATAAACAAGAAACAATACAACACCACTCATATTATGTGTTTCGTCAAAACATCGCATTATACTTAATTACTTAGGTATAAATTGTACTAAAAGCTTACATTTTAGTCAGAAGCCCCTGACTGTGAAACAGCTCAGTTACTTGTATTACGTCCAACTAACTTGACTATTTGAATGTCCACTGGTCATGAAAAGAAGACTGGGGGGGATCTAAGTTGTGCTGGAGAGAGAAATGATAAACCACTGTTGTGTAGTGGTTGGTAAGTCAGACTAGGAACTGAGAGACCAGGGTTCAAATCCCCACTTGGCCATGAAGTTCCAAGGGTGATTTGGGGCCGGTCACTGACTCTTAGCCTAATCTGCCTCATAGGGTCGCTGTGAGGATTAAATGAGGAAGGAGGAATCATGTATACCTTTTTGAACTCCTTGGAGAAAAAGTTGCAAAGCAAAACACAGGCATCCTTTTAAATTTGCACCTTTCTGAATTTTGCAGCGCCATTCACCGGCCAAGTAATGTGTACAAAATGCATATACTGGTGTAAAGTGTGCATATACAAGCATTATATCAGGGAAATTGCTTGCAAAAATGTGCATGTTGCTCAAAACTGCATACAAAATGTTCCTTGTTCCTTGGGAGAAATTTTCACTAATGTGTTTATGAATATTCAGGAAGATTCTTTTCACTGAAATTTGCTAACTGTCACAGAAATGTGGAAAACTGAAGGTTGGAAAAAGGAGAAACGGAGAAAGCTGAAATTGACAAGATGTTCTCTGAAAGTTGCAATTGGCTGATCTCCACAACTCGGCATGGAAATACCCATTCTAGATAAACTCGTGCAATTCAAATCTGCTCCAAGCCAGAAGAAAAGCCATTTTAATATGTGTAAACAAATTATACTTCAAAACTAAAATTAGGGTTGCCCAGCAACAGTTCTAATTGCCAAACTCAGTATAAAGCCTTAATAAATCAGGCTTTTATTTAGGGAATAAAAAGGAATTCCTTCGCAAGTGAAAGCCCTCAAAGAATCTGTCAAGCATTAACAGGATGTAAAATGGCTTTATGGATTTGTTACTGTTCTTAACCCCTTCACACCGGCATTCGTAAAGGGAGGAAACACTGGCATATAGGGTATTATTTTGAAATTTTATTTTATGCTTTAGTATTATTTTTATTTTGAATTGCATATGTAGAGGGACACTGTAGTCTTTTCAGCACTTCGTGCCTCTAAATGTCTTAATCCGGCCTTGGGTAAAAGGGCATGCCTAGTTGATTGGCTGAAGCTCTCCTCAGAAGCACTCCATTCACAATGTTGTGTAGCAGCTCTCGTGTCAATGAACCTAAAGTGTGCTTCAAACTATATTTAGAGAGAGGTCTGTTTAATTTATTGACTTCTTGGTTAGCTCGGTTTCCCCCCACTACTGGTGCTATACATCAATACTAAGAACACAGAGAGTGAGAAGGTTTGCTGAGGGCAGGAAGAGTCCATAGGCCTGGTCCTGATGAAAAGAAACGATTGAAGTGCAGACATTTGATTTTGCTATCATTAAAACTTTACACGTATTGGAGGCCAGGAAGCAAGGGATAAACTGCATCTTTGTCTGGCTTTCCCTAGTCTTGATAAATGAGGGTCTGGATTTCCCTTTCTTTACCGAGGCCTCTTAATCTCCCCTTGTGTTATTCCAGTCCTTAAAAGTTGGGCCGAGATGGGAGTGGGATTCATGCAGGCCTGATCTTTCCGCCTCCGATTCGGCTGAGTTCCACCCAGGCATTCTCTTTCTAGCACTCTTGCTGCAGAGCTACTACTGACCTCTCTCCCTTCTCTTGCTGATTGAGGCCATTACTTCTTTATGGCTGCATGCTGGAAGAGAGGTCATCTCACACATCAGTATTAAATGAAATTAATTATCTGCCTTGCTGGGTCTGTAAACTCGCTGCTATTACAGTATGTCCCTAGCAATAACAACCTGCCGGATTCTGTAGCAGGGCAAGGATGGAAGTCATCATGCCATTGCAGCCCCCTCTGCTGCATTTCCCGCTTTGTTGTGTAATGACCTGATGTGATAAAAAGCAGTGACCTTTGGGGATGCATCACATAACAGCAGCTTCACAAGTTCATGTTATCATCTGTCATTATCATCAAAATAACGTACAGTGTGAAGTTGTCCTAGGATGTTATATACACAGAGTTATATGGACAGAGTGGATCTTACACACCGTGGAAGAACAGAGGCTGTCATTTACCACTTATCACAGTGGCCATACAGCTGTGCAACATCCAACAAGTCACCCCAGATCTCTTAAGCAGGGACTTGAGAAGCAGGGCCATGGTGCTGTAAGCCAGGGATGGGGAATCTATGGTCCTCTGGTCATTGTTTGATTACATCTCACATCATCCTTCATCCTTGGCTATGCTGGTTGAAGCTGATGGACATCCAACAACATCTGGAGGTTCTGCAGCCCTGCCTTACATAATAATAATAATAATAATAATAATAATAATAATAATAATAATAATATTTATACCCCGCCCATCTGGCTGGGTTTCCCCAGCCACTCTGGGCAGCTTACAACAGAAAAATGAGATAAAATAATCTATTAAACATTAAAAGCCTCCCTAAACAGGGCTGCCTTCAGATGTCTTCTAAAGATCTGGTAGCTGTTTTTCTCTTTGACATCTGATGGGAGGGCGTTCCACAGGGCAGGCGCCACCACCGAGAAGGCCCTACACTGGTTTCCCTCAACCTGGTGCCCTCCAGATGTTGTAGACCACAACTCCCACCATTACCATTGGCCATGCTGTCTGGGGTTGATGTGAGTTTTCATATAAAATATTTTGAGGGCTCCAGTTTGGGGAAGGCTGCTGTACACTACTTTGTTGTACTACAGGCTTGCTCTGCAGATGACCCAAAGGGATCAGGTGACACAAGCAGCCAATGGGGCTCCATCAGACACTATGAATCTGCAGTCTCTGACATAGATTTCCTTAGCTTTAGGTGGCCAAATCTGATACATCCACCAAAATCTGATGCATTCCACCCTGGCAGCACTTGATTTGAAATCTAGCATAGTAGAGTAATGATAACTTCTACCTCTCCTAGGGGATATGTTGAACTGTAAACTGTAAACTTTGTCCTGTACATCAGATGATAATTTAATTTAATTAAGTTAATTTAAACTCTTCAAATACTTATAGTCAAATAGTACATAACCACCTTCAGTTTCTCCAGGCACTTCTGTTTACACACCCATTTTGACTGATCTGATTATTCATGTAGAATCTCCAAGCATTCTTATTAGTGGTTTGATCCCGTACAGAAGGTGATATCTATAGGATTTTTAATTTATTATCTCAAGCTGCACAAAAAGACTTCAATAATTGTGGGTTAAGATACCGAATTTTGCAACAACAAAAAACATACAAGGAGGAGAGAAAGCAAAATAAACAGGTAACATTACTACTTTAGGGATGGAAAGGTGTTATTTATTTGCTTATTTGTTTATTTTATATTTCCCTCCCCACCCCCCAGTGCAGGACCCAATGCGGCTTGCAGAATGAATTAAAACAGAAACAACTAAAAACACACAATAAATATAAGTATTAAAAAGTAACCCTGTTGAAAGCACTGAAAGAAAAGTACAGCACACGCCCTCAGGAGATCCAGCTGCAACAGCTAGTTAGTAGCTGAAGGCCTGTAGAACAAAAAAGTCATTGCTTGCTGGCAAAAGGAAAGCAGAGAGCGGGGTAAGACTAGCTTCCACTTGTCAGCCCTAGCAGGCATGGCCAGTGGGCAGGGATGATGGGTGTTGTAGTCCATCAACATATTGAGGGCCAAAGGTTCCCAGCACCCAGTTCGTAAGGTATTTACACAGTAAGCCTAATACTAGTCACTGTAACCAGGACAGCATAACAAAATGTGACTCATCCTGCCCCCAGACTGGATGTACTGACTTATAGCAGTTTGCTGTACACCTGACAGTGGATGAATTACAGGTGAGAGTTTAGCTTTTTCTTTTTTCTTTTTTAGAAGACTACAGGCATAATTTGGCTAAAATCTCTGGCATCTCCAGTTAGAGTTGGGGAGAAAAGTCCCATCTGGAACACTGAAGAGCCGTACAAGACAGCTTCCTGTGTTCCAAGCCACCTTCTCACCTCCATAACAAACAATACATTATATGTATCCCTCCCTTAATAAATAACCATCCATCACTGATTCCATTCAGTTTTGTTAGCAGCTGTGTGGGAAAACAGGATGCAAAAGCCGATTAAAGTTACTGTATATCAGGCAGCATCCTGGTGAACTTGAAGATCCTGGCTGTCGATTTAACATTTCTATGGCTCAAAACATTGATGCAGCCACCGCTTTTTCTTTTTTAAAAAAAGCAATTCATTGAATTTTCCAAATAAACACACAAAATAAACGCACACAAAACAATAAACAAAACAAACATTAAAATACCCACATATAATTATCTTTTTAACAATTCTTCCCAGTTCTCTCATTCTAATGCTCTGCCGAGCTTGACTTCCCTCCCCCCCCCATCTGGTTTTCTTTTCAACTCTTATCTCGCAGTTCCTTTATTCCATCCATTTAAAGTCAATTCGTAGGATTTATTTCAGCCCTGCATGTGTCTTTAAACTTCTACAGTTCTTTTCCATCTAGTCCACAAATTTACTCTAGTCTTTTTGGAACCTTGCTTTCCCCTGGTTCCGAATCCTGCTAGTCAGTCTTGCTAATTCTGCATAGTCTATCACTTTTGTCTGCCACTCTTCAATCGTTGGTAGTTCCTGAGTTTTCCATTTTTGGGCAGCCACCGCTTTTTCTGCCCCACACCTGCCTTGGTCCTTTCAGATACCCCTTTCACCTACTGAAACAAGCAGGATCGTAATTTTGCGCTCCCTCCAGTAGGTATGGGAGTTGCAGGACTAGATGGTACATTTGAGTCCATTACATCCATAAGTATATAATCTCAGGAAATAAAGAATATATGTATTCAATTTTGCATTTAGCAGAATCAGTGCAGGTTTTCTTCAAGAGTATCATTTGGCGACACATTTCAAGCTGCAGAGAAAGATAATACTTTAAAAACAGCCTCTCATTCTCTAGTCAATGAAAACCTTGCAGCAATTTAGATTTAAGCACAAGGTTAACTCATCCATTGAAATGGGATTTAAAAGTGCTTATCTTTGGCTGCACCACACTCTTTGTAAACGGTTAGAAAAAAATACAATTCCTGGGGATAGATATTATCCGATTCGCCAAATGTTTGTTGTAAAACCTATAACACACCATAAGCGCCTGATGTTTATGTAGTCTCATTTATTGTCATTAATTTCCAAAGGAAGGCAGTGGTCCCTCCCACTTATTTACAGAAATTGCTTCATTTGAGGAGCTACTATTTTTATGCCCCTTTTCCATTACTGTTGTAGCTGTTGTTGTTGCCGCTTTGCTTTCTATCCCGATAACAGCCTGTTTCTGTAAGATGACCAAAATCCACCTTCTTTTGTTAACTAGTCTTGTCTACTTATTCTTTTTGGGGGGAATCTTGGCGGAATAAGAATAAATCTTCTGACAGCCAGCTAATCCAGATAAACCAGGAAGGGGAGAGCATGCTTTCCAAAAGCCTTCTATCCTGCAACTTGGGTATCTTAAAGTATGCAAAGCACTCACAGCCCTAAAGTGTCCCTGTTTCTATCTTCCCCTTCAGTATGGGGAAATACTGTAGATCTTGGCTCAACAACATGCTTTACCACTCGGGTGGTAGCCTTGTCTCCCATAATGGGATATGTATGGAAGTTGCAGGAAGGAGTCCACACATGCACAACTGTAACAACAAAACTGTTATGTTGCTACCATCCAAACACACAACTCACTTATTGGTGATTATTTTCAAACATGAAACACAACTAATAGGAACTGGAGACAGATAGGTCATGTAATGTAATGAGAGCAAGACGAGGAGGACTCTCCATCACCCATAGGCACTGGCTCCTAGGGGCTGAAGCACTTTCACCCCCCGTAGCTGTTTTTTTGAGGGGCTGGGGCCCCTCAATATTCAGAGTGCATTCAGCTCTGCCCCCCTGGCTCTTTGCAACATTATGTGTCTGCCATTGGGACATTGTGTGGAGTCAGGACATTGTGTTGCACCCCTGAGGACATTGTGTTGCATTATCCTGAGAAGCTGGCACTTCTTCCATCACCCATCCAACCAGGGCTGAAAGCTTGCAGTTTGCCTATGCCTTTGTCACTGGAACACCAGCAGCAAATGGTGTTGTAGGGTGAAAATGCTTACCTGACCTCCTGGCAGGTGAGTTGCTGCTGCACACTGCGAGGGGGAGAGGTGAGGTGGCAGGGAGGACATCACAGTGCAAGTACACCAAGAGGAGGGCAAGGTTGGCTTCACTGGTGCATTTGCAGCAGCAACTCACTTCCCAGGAGGTCAGGTTAAGTGCCTCCACCCTGCCACACTCTCCACTACAGTTATACCTTGGTTCTCAAATACCTTGCGACTAAAACGTTTTGGCTCCCAAACGCCGCAAACCCAGAAGTGAGTGTTCTGGTTTGCAAACAATCATTGGAACCCGAACATCCGACACAACTTCCATGGCTTCTGATTGAGTGCAGGAAGTTCCTGCAGTCAATCGGAAGCTGCGCATTGGTTTTCGGACATTTTTGGAAGTTGAATGGATTTCCAGAATGGATTCCGTTCAAGAACCAAGGCACGTGTACTGTTGGACACCAATAAGTGTGACAGAGCAGCTTCTCAATATCCTCCTTGAT
The DNA here is from genome assembly GCF_963506605.1 of Zootoca vivipara. Lineage (NCBI taxonomy): Eukaryota > Metazoa > Chordata > Lepidosauria > Squamata > Lacertidae > Zootoca > Zootoca vivipara. The sequence goes on along the minus strand of NC_083279.1, from coordinate 75,934,421 downwards.
CTCTCCTTGTCCTCCCCCTCTCTCACTCATGGGCACACTGCTGGTAGGATACATTAATCAGTGGTCCTGGATGAAGTGGGCGGGAAGGTGGTAAATTAATGCAATGAACATAGCTACCAAATGGGCAGTCTCTTTGTGCAGGTAGCTGCACAGAATAAAGGGGGCTGGACAAAATGACAGAGTAATCTATGGTCTAATTATGGTGAAGTAATTTATGCTTTGGTAACCTCAAGACTGGGATGCGGGTGGCGCTGTGGGTTAAACCACTGAGCCTAGGGCTTGCTGATCAGAATGTCAGGGATCCCTTTACCTTTAACCTCAAGACTGGGCTACTGCAACGTGGGTTATGTGAAGATGCCTTTGGGAATTGTTTGGAATCTTTTATTACTGAAGAATGGTGTTGACAGGATCAAGGTGACTAGATCCTTACCACACCAATTCTGTTACAGCCTGTCCAATTCTGACTGCCTGTCCACTTCCAAGCCCAATTCAAAGTGCTGGTTTTGAAATGTAAATCTCTTTGTAGCTCAGGACCCCAGTATCCCCTGGAATGCCCTTCCTGATATGGACCTACCTAGTGCTCTACCTGATCTCTACCTGATGTCCTTCTCTGGGTCCTTGTTTTGAGGGAGGCTCAGAGGATGATGACAAATGAAAGGGACAACGGTTTTCATGGATTAGGATGGCAATGCTTTTTCTGTTACTGTCCTGCCGCTGCTGCCTGCTGCTGTTATGGGAAATGGAGTGTATATATTTTTATGATTGCACGTGTTTCTGTATGAATGTGTCAGTATGATAATGCATTTGTGCTTATGTTTTAAATATGCTGTAAGTTGCTTGGAGGCCTCTGTGTAACAAATGACTAACAAGTCTAATAAACCACCACCATCATACTGATGAGGCAGGCAGCAGAAAGCACAGCTCAAATCACCAAGAGCCACAGTTGGAATTACACTCATTGAGGTGTCCCTCCAAACATCTGTATCTGACTCTCAGGGATCTCCCCCTGCCCCACACCAGTCTCCTCAGGCCATGCTCTTCAATGACCCTTCTCTTCACCATTGCAAGAGTTTTTTTCCCTGGCTAGCATATGTCCTTTGGCTCAGATAACGCCTTTCACTTGCCTGGGTGAAAGATGCAGTGGTGCGTATCTGCATCTGTGTAGAAAACCAGCTGTACACAGGCAAAATAGGGCTGCAGAATTCTTATGTTTTAGTCTTTGTTGAGGGGAATGCATAGGATTGGCAACTACATTACACAGGCGGCAGCCTTTGTGTAACAGCCGCCAGAATCACAGAGCCCTAGAATTCCTCTGTCCAACTGCAGTCCTAAGCACACTTCCTAGCGAGTGATTCCTGTTGCTCTCCATGGAGCTTACTTCTGAATAAACACACTTAGGAGCGCACTGTGACTCTTCAAAAGTGCTGCTGCATGTTTCGTAGCCAAGAGATGCTACAAGTTCTGCACAGAAAAGTGTGCCATTAAATTCCTGCTGTGGTGGATGTCTTTGCTAAAAGATTGATTTCTGTTTCATTCTGTTGTGCTTAATTTAAGGCAGAGAAGCCGCTTCAGAGTAAACGAACAGAAGGTATTTTATTTAAGCACAGTAATATCCGTGCAATCAGGAAACACCAGTAGTTGGGACTTTTGTTCTGATTAAGATGCGTCCTTGATTAAAGGGCTCAGTCCGACTCCTACTGAAATCAATGGGAGACATTTCATTGATTGAAATGAGTGTTGGATTAGTCTCTCAGAGAGGTTGCCCTTTCCTAAAGAAAATGGCTCTTCAGTTGCTTTAAACTCCTCTCACAGACAGACTGTGTGTTTGCCTTCCAAGCAGTTTCCTAGGGGTGAATCCTTGCTATCTTCCAAGGGGTTGCAGGCATAGGATTTGCGAGGATGTTGGGCATTTGTTCTGAACACTCGCAATGCACATTTTGTAGTATTAAAAGAAACAGTCCAAATTTATATCTAGATATAAATTACAATCAGAAAATAAATATTTTGTCCCCAACACTAAAATACCTGTATTGGTAAAGGTAAAGGTAAAGGGACCCCTGACCATTAGGTCCAGTCGTGACCGACTCTGGGGTTGCGCGCTCATCTCGCATTATTGGCCGAGGGAGCCGGCGTATAGCTTCCAGGTCATGTGGCCAGCATGACAAAGCCGCTTCTGGTAGACCTGTTTAATTCACTTAGACTGTAAACACTTAACAAGGGCATGTCTCACTGAACTCAGAATGCATGGTGCTATTGGCTAATTGCATTGCCTTGGCCAACACAATTAGAAATACAGTATGCAAATTTTCAGTAGGTTGGATCCAGGCTAAGTTACTTGGGTTGCAGTCCTGTTGTGAAAAGTTAGTCATGACTAAGTCCCATTGATTTCAGCTAACTTAGACTGGATCCGACCAAAAAAGAGAGAAAACTTCGTAAAAAGGAGTAGATTTTTTCCCCAAAACTGGAGCCATAAATTTAAGCAGGTTACTTTATATTGCCACAATAATTTTTTATTTGCTCTTTGGATTGTTATGCTACATCTTCATTTTTTTGTTGAGTTTATTTTCTTTAGTTTTGTTTATTTATTCATTGTGTATTATGGTACCATCCTTGCACTTTACAGATTGTAAGAGTCTAGTAATTTTTCCTGTACTTTTAAATTGTTTGGTGGTTTCACTGATTTTTTTTTTTAAAAAAAATATGTATCATTGTTTCTTCCTATCTTGTGTATGGTTTATGGGCAAGGGGGACACAAATACTTTGAAAATAAAGGAACAAATAGATAATTCAGAATGACATGATTATGTATTATATAATTTCTGAGGACTATAATCACTTCTTAGATTGTGGCTCCTGAATCTGCCCAACGCCGACTGTGTTACATGTTCAGCAAGATGCAATTGTGCCAGAGAAGGATAATGGCACTAGATTTCCAAGAAATTGTTTGATTCAACCAATTGGAAAAGAGCAATCTTGAAGAGCCTTTGAAAAGACCTTAATAGGCATATTAAGCCAGTATCTCTGTTCAGAGGTAGCAAAGGCAACCATTTTCTTCCTAGGAGGGGGGGGGGAAGCACCAGCGGCTTTGAAGGGTTTTTGTGAGCGCCACTTGCAGGTGGTCTAATTAGTCAGGATTGTCCACTCAATTAAGCTCTTGCAGAATATCGCTGGGGCATTCGATTTAAATCCCTTCTCTAGAAAGCACACCAGTCAAGCAGGATTTCCTAGTTATGGGCATGCTGAGTAAAGCTTTAACTCACAATCTCAAAAGTACTTTGCTGGCACCAGTACTGCCCGCTCACTTGCTTTCAGATGGCATAGTTCTAGCACAAGGGTAATGTGCTAAGCAGATTAGGGGAACACATGAAGAAAGAAGAACCTACTGGACCAGGCCAATGGCTCATCCAATCCAGCATCCTGTTGTCACAATGGTTAACCAGAGACCTATCAGAACCTGAGACACTTCCCTCCTGCTGTTTCCAGCAACTGGCATTCTGAAATATACTGCTTCCAGCCCTGGAGATAGCCATTACAGCTAGTAGCCATTGATCACTTTATCCTCCATGAATATGTCTAATCATTCTCTTTTAAAGTCATCCAAGTTGGTGCCTATCACTGCCTCCAGTGGGAGTGAATTCCACAGTTGAAGTATGTGTTGTGTGAAGAACTACTACTTCTTTTCTGTCCCGAATTCTTCAACATCCAGCTTCATTGATGTTCCCTAGTGCCATGAGAGAGGGGGAAATATTTTTCTCTACTTTCTCCATGCAAGACAGAATTTTAGTGGCTGGAGCTTATCATGTGGATGAGAACAGCAAAAAATTAAAGATACAAGAGCCTCAGATTTATTTTATGTTCCGTCTTTCTCCATGCCGTGCATAATTCAATACACCACTTACTTGCCTTTTGCGTGTTTAGACCTTTGAACCTCCCCCTTTAAATAAACTCAGACAAGACTCAAATTTTGGTTTGGTTTTTGGCAGAATTTAGGCCACAACTTTATTGATTACAGCAAGTGGGTGGTTGCATAGGCTCTGGTTCGACTAGCTCCCTGCACCGTTGCAGGTAGTGCTGACCCAGGGCACCATCACAGGTCAGCCTAGGGTGAACACCTGAAATGGCATAAAGCTGGGGACATGCTATGTCCACCACCCAGATGTCCCCCTGGACTCAGGCACGGGCACAACCCCTCTCAGGGTTGACCCCCATCCCTATCACATGATAGCCACAAGAGCACCCACGCTCTCTGCCAACCACTCACACCTGTAACCAATCCCTTAACCCCGCTGACACAGAAGTCAGCCATCAATCCCAAACACAGACAGATGAACCCCACCAAGCCTGTAAAGGGACGCATCATGGAAGGCAATGCCCGGGTGATGGCTCACTGTCCCCGCCCAAGGCCAGAACCTTTTCGGCCACTGCGCTCTGGGCGCTCATCTGGACCCTTCGCCTTCATTCCTCGTCCGGACACCCAGGAGGTGCTCACGTGGTCGGGGGGGCCCAAACCTGCATCCGAATCCAGACTTCGCCACCCTCTTGCTGGCCCAGTGGACAGTGCTGTGCCTGACTATCCAAATGTGCAAGGTGGGCGGACCTAGGAATGAACAAAACAACATTAGCAACTGCACCTCAGCGCCTCTTCCGAACACAACCCTTGTATGTCTCGGATTTCCACCACTGATCTCAGTAGGACTTACTTCTGAGTAAATATATAGGAATGCATTATGTGAATTAAATAATAATAATAATAATAATAATAATAATAATAATAATAATAATATGCCACGGCTTCCAACAAAGGGGCTTCTTCCTCTCCTCTCTTATTGCCATTACAACTTTGTCAGGTGATGAAGAGGAAGAAGGTAGAGATGAATAAGCCCTGTCAGGGACAAGGTGGAGATACACAATGAATGATGTTAAATATACCAGCATTTCATTTCAGCACAGTTCCTCAGGTACATCATTTAAAGAAACAACACTTCCCAGATTCTAACCTAGAATGGGTTCCAGAGAATTTAATCAGCCATGGGGGAAAAATCTATTGGCTTCTGTCAACTCTCTCTCTCAGAGGTTTCAATTTTTTCCTAATATGCATTGTTTGAAACTTGGCGGGTGGCTGTGCCAGTGTTTATTTCCACTCTGATACACATCAGGAAGCTGTGAGGAATTGTTTGTTTGTTCCCCCCCCCCCCCAATATGTAAAAAAAAGAAAGAAAGAAATACAGAAGGGGGGAATCTGTGTACACACCTTTTATTTAAAGCACATGGCCTCCCCCTGAAAGAATCTTGGGAACTGTAGTTTTTAAGGGAATTGCAGTAGACTACAGTCCCCAGGATTCTTTGAGGGAAGCCATGTGCTAAAGCATGGTGTGTGCACAGCCTGAAATAAACATTTTCACATTATAAAAAGCACACAGAAATGGCACACTAGCATATACAAAAATGTAATATGGAAATCAGAAAATGTATACGGATAATGTAACTTGAATCAAGCATTAATGACAGTTAAAACCTCAGTTCCACTTGCAGAGCATATATTCTCTTATCTGCAGTGGATGAACGAAAGGCTGATGAACGAAAGGCTGATACCGAATCCAGTCTAAACTAACAGCACTTGACTTTTCCAGCTGCAGAGAACCTACCATTTTCATTGTCAGATAAGACTCTTATGAGGGTGTTTAGGGCAGTAGCAATCAAATGAGGGTGTTTAGGGCAGTAGCAATCAGGGCCGGCTCTACGTAGCCCCCCGGTGGCGCAGTGCACCATGGCGGGGGGCTGGTAAGCTGGGCGCCGGAAACCAATTGCGCCCTGCGAGGGCGGGGCGGGCGGCGGAGCGATCTCCGCCCCTCAGCACCAGGGCACGCGATCTGCTCAAGACGGCCCTGGTAGCAATGTTTTCCTAAATGAATATTCAAGTATGAATATTCAAGTATGCTGGAAAGACCTAAGTAGCAGGGGACTGGGGAAGTGAAATCACTCGTGTTTTTATTTTTTTATTTTTGTGATAGATAACCCAAGGGCACAACTGTTGGCTGCCTTTTATAGTGCCAGATCTAGAATGCAGTAATTTCAAAGCTGAACATGAAGACTGCAGTCCTGTTCTGGTTATATTTGGTTCCCCCCCCCCCCCCGCGCCTAATATGCATCGTATGCATTATCAACCCTAATTTTCCCCAGGAATTTATTTACTGTTCTCACCATCTCCTGCTGTCTCTTTTTATTTTCCATCTGTGACATCCATCTGGCCATGGCTAATAAAACCAAGACATATGGGAGGCTACGAAAAGGTGGCACCACTAAATAACCCTGAGACTTTCAGTGAATTTGAGAATACTTTTGAACAGCAATCTTCACAGCCCTTCCTCATGCATTGCCTCTGTAGCTGTAAGACCCAGTTTTGTCTAACTCAGACCCACTTTACTTACGGTTGCCAACAGGCCAGAGGAAAATAGCCTGGTTCTCTTTTATTCTTTTAACACTAGCCTGAGGTGTAGAAATCAACAGATGAAGCTTCTCATATCCTGGAAATAAGCATTGTCCCTTATATCCCCACCATCTTTGAGGGAATCACAGTTAATAGTCCCCCATTGCTTACAGGCATAGCTCATATTTACCAGGAGCCCAAGTTTACGCAACTCCCTTCCAATTGACAACAATAGAGATGCAAACCCAAATTGTTTAGCTTTTAAACTTTTGAGTGATTTTAAACTTTTGGAGCTTTTGGAGCTGTGTCTGCGGGTGGCGCTGTGGGTTAAACCACTGATTCTAGGGCTTGCGGTTCGAATCCCTGCGACGGGGTGAGCTCCCGTTGCTTGGTCCCAGCTCCTGCCAACGTAGCAGTTCGAAAGCACGTCAAAGTGCAAGTAGATAAATAGGTACCGCTCCAGCGGAAAGGTAAACGGCATTTCTGTGTGCTGCTCTGGTTCACCAGAAGTGGCTTTGTCATGCTGGCCACATGACCTGGAAGCTGTACGCCGGCTCCCTCGGCCAATAATGCGAGATGAGCGCTGCAACCCCAGAGTTGGTCACAACTGGACCTAATGGTCAGGGGTCCCTTTACCTTTACCTTTACCTTTACTGCTGCTTTATCCATCACATTGCCATACATCCATGTTTTCCCTGACATTTTGGCAGTTCGGCAAAATTCCCCTCCCCACCGCCATTTTTACACCAGAAGAACAGGACATTTTCCTGACGTATGGCAAGCCTATCCAACAGGCCCCGTTCCCTGCTAAAGCTCTGGTACCAACTGAAAACTTAAAAACCAACGCAGTGGTATATAAATTGTATAGATCAAGAAGGTCCAACAGGTAGATCGTGATCTACCAGTAGATCACTGGACGTCTGTGGTAGATCACTGGTAGATTACTGGCTCCCTCCAAAGAAGCTTAACAACTTTGGCTCCCCTAAAAAAAGCTCAACATCTTTGCCCTGCACTCCAAAAAAGGGGGTAGATAACTGCCAATTTTTAACAAGAGATTGCAGTCTCTTGGGAGTTGGTCACCCGTTATAGATGGTAGATAGATAGATGATAGATAGATAGATAGATAGATAGATAGATAGATAGATAGATAGATAGAATAATGCCTCTGGGCTTTGATGTATCAAGGAAAGAAAAAAATTACCTCAGCAACTGACTTCAGCCCCACTGGGCCCTTCTGAACCTCAGAAGGGCCCAGTGGGTCCCAATATTTCCCCAACCATGTTGGGTGCTGGTGCCAAGCCTGCCAAGGTGGCACACAAAAGTGAGGTCAGGAGGTGCTGCTGAATTACCTTGGTGCCATCTGGACACAGTGCTATATGAGATTGTATTGTGGCAATCTTTTGTTGTTGTTGTTTAGTCGTTTAGTCGTGTCCGACTCTTCATGACCCCATGGACCATAGCACGCCAGGCACTCCTGTCTTGCACTGCCTCCCGCAGTTTGGTCAAACTCATGTTCGTAGCTTCGAGAATACTGTCCAACCATCTCGTCCTCTGTCGTCCCCTTCTCCTAGTGCCCTCAATCTTTCCCAACATCAGGGTCTTTTCCAAGGATTCTTCTCTTCTCATGAGGTGGCCAAAGTATTGGAGCCTCAGCTTCACGATCTGTCCTTCCAGTGAGCACTCAGGGCTGATTTCCTTCAGAATGGATAGGTTAAGAATGGATAGGTCTTTTGTAGGCTGCTTTGAGAGAAGTGTGAGACTATAAAGTGGGTTATTATAAATATTCTAAACAAATAAATGTAGTTGTGAGCGTGTATCTCAAGGGACTTAAAAAAAAAGAAACATAACGCATGAATGTGACAAATGAGGTGTTGGACACACATGTTGTCATGAAAGTACACTCATAAAAAAAAGTTGGGACTGACATCGGCTGCCTCCTGAGTGTGCTCTCCATGGCAAATGTGGATTGAATTTCTTTGCTGCATAATATGTGAAATGAACCTTCAGAAGGAAGGAAAATGAAATTCAGTTTTCCCCATTGCTGTTGTTTGGTTCTTAGCAGCCAACTAACAATTTCAGTATTTAAGATGGACAGGCAGATGCAGAGGATGGTCCATAAACCTGATCTGGTATTGCTGCTTGTCATATAGTGCTCTTGTTCATGCTCAACCCCAGCCAAGAGGGCCCTATAAAATCACAGAATTGTAGAATCAGAAGGGACCCTGAGGTCATCTAGTCCAAACCCCTGAAATGCAGGAATCTTTTGCCCAACGTGGGGCTCGAAGTCTCATGCTCTGCTAACTGAGCTATCCCACTTATTGACACCAAGCTGAAGCTACAAAATGCGAAGTTCTATCATGGCAATTAAATGCAGGCATCTTCCTAAGACTCACATGTGCAATATTAAAATGACCCAATTACCACTAAGTGGCTTAAGAACTTATAGTATGTGAATGGTATGAAGGGAATTGTTATCTGAATATTCACAATTCCCATTTCTAGCTCCATTCATTTTTAATGTGCTTTAAAGCATCTAATTGCCTCCTCATAGAAAAAACACTTTTATTGCCATTTACTCTGTGGTAGCCATTTGCCACAATGGCGGGCATCAGTTTATTATTTTACTAAATAGGATAGTTGCTGGTTCATTTATTTTATTTATTACATTTGTATTTCATCCTCCTTCCAAGGAGCTTAGAGCCGTGCTCATTGTGGCATACATTAAAGTTTAACCAAGAGAGCATGGTCATCCCCATGTGAATGAGTAAGCTTCATGGCAGAGCAGGGATTTGAACTGGTGCTTCCCACACGCAAGACAAACATTCTCCCCATCAACTGCTTTGATGAGACAATAGTTAGCAATTCGACTGGCCAAAATGGATAATCTTCCTCTCCCATTTTCCCATGCTAGCTGGGCCCACCCCTTCATGACTTCCAAAATTTCTCCAAAGAAAATAGGCATGTCCTAAAGAAAAAACGGTGGGACGCAGGTGGTGCTGTGGGTTAAACCACTGAGCCTCTTGGGCTTGCCAATCAGAAGGTGAGCGGTTCAAATCCCGACGGGGTGAGCTCCCATTGTTCGGTCCCAGCTCCTGCCAACCTAGCAGTTTGGAAGCACATCAAAGTGCGAGTAGATAAATAGGTACCACTCCAGCGGGAAGGTAAACGGCGTTTCCGTGTGCTGCTCTGGTTCGCCAGAAGCGGTTTAGTCATGCTGGCCACATGACCCGGAAGCTGTATGCCAGCTCCCTCAGCCAGTAAAGCGAGATGAGCGCCGGAACCTCAGAGTCATCCGCGACTGGACCTAATGGTCCCTTTACCCTTTACCTTTAAGGAAAAAACAGGACATTCTGAGATCATATCGGATACCAGAACAGCTTTTTAAAGTCCAGTTCTGTCCCTGGAAAATAGGGACACTTGGAGGGTCTGTCCCCTGGGATTTGATTAGGCTCCTCTTTTTATTAAGTTCATTTTGATGGTGCTCAGTTTGTTTGACTTATCATACCTGCCAGCTAAGGTTTAACTTCACACCTCTGATGAAATGGGCTTGAGTTCAGAAAAGCTTATCCCATAATACACTTATAAGTCTTTGAGGAAGGGATTTGACACATTGTACTCTTCGTTTGACCAGATTGCGGGAGGTAGTGGAAGACAGGAGTGCCTGGCGTGCTCTGGTCCATGGGGTCACGAAGAGTCAGACACAACTAAACGACTAAACAACAACAACAACAAATCTTTCCATCAGCTCAAGGATTTCTGCTAGCCAGTTGGAACAATCCCCTCTCCCTTCCTCCCCGCCCTGCACATTTCTGGGGTTTCTCCTGACCCTCCAGAGGAGATATGGGGGAAGAATGGCGGGGCACACAGGGTAGGAGAGAGGGGAAACCTGTTGTGCTAGCACTGGCTTCCACTAGCTCACCGGGTCTGCTGCATCTGGGCCTAAAGCTGCACAAGGCTCTTGGATTGTTTCAACTAAATGTTGCAGTGGTGGTTCTCGTGGATCCGAGATTGGCTTCTTCAGTCACCAAGGCAAATGCAATCCAGGTCACCTAAAGGCACTTGGCTTGCCACTTTGTTTCATGAAGATGAGTGGTTGCCAACTATATGTACATGTTAATATAAGTGGGACATAAATTGCCCAAACAAAAATGTTGGCGATGACTAAGGATTGCCAAATACCCAAGCTAAGCCGTGCCAGAAAAAGCATGGGAAGAAAACAGAAGGCGGAAAAAAACACGGCAGTTCAAATACAGGAAAGTACCAACTCGAGTGAGTCTTTTAAACAAAATATTTGGGAACACTGTGTGCTCAGTCTTCACACACTGCAAAATAACTTGATTTTTTAATATTTAAAAAATTGATTTTTCTGTTACAAATATACAATGTAATACTCGCAGGGGGGGGGAGTTTTCATGGTTCACCCTTTGTAGAATTTCCTTCAAATAAAAGGGGAATAACCCATCTACTTCCCCAAGTATGAAATAACGCATTCCATACTTTACCTCTTGTGCTTTTTAAGGTGCTGAATTACAATATTTATTCTTATTTTCCTTTTGTAGATTGTCTCAGTAGGTCAGTCCATTAATTGTGCATGTGTCGACACCATCAGCACCCTTTGTATATTGAATAAACTAACACCAAGCATTGACAAATTTGCCAGAGTCTGTTTTTTGAGTCTTTTTAAACACCAAGTACATTTTTGCAATAATGCTGTATACCAGACCCTTTGCATCCAATGTTGTCAGTTTTACAGAGTTGTACAATAGTTTACCATGCTGTTGCCAAGTAGAAAGGTGGGTAAGTCTTTGTGTTTCATCTAGGAAAAGTGGGAACCAAGCAGGTTTGGGTTCACATAGAATTGTAGAGCTGGAAAGGACCGGAAGGGTCATCTAATCCAACCCCTTGCAATGCCGGAATCTTTTTGCCCAACATGGGACTTGAACCCACAACCCTGAGATTAAGACTCTCATGCTGTATTGGCTGAGCTATCTCAGGGATGTTTTGTTCTGTTATCATCTCCATTTCTTTAAAAAGCTGAAAATAACTTGATTTTAACATATTTTAGGAGGCTGAGAAGACTGTGTGATAAACACCAGAAAGGAGGAGGGGGAAAGACAGGAATGTAACAGATTATATGTACACAAAGGAAATGTTCCGGTTGCTAGCAGGACTGCTGATGACTCTGGAATTCTTCCAAAGCTTTGGTACTCCTGTGAGTCATTTCTGATTTGTCTACCTAATGTCCCTATTAAAGCGGGTGTATAATTGGAGCTTGGTTAGACTAGGAACTACTCTCTTTGGGTTATTATTTCAATGAATTTCTTTTCCCCAAAAGGAAATAATTCATGCTGAACTGATAACTCAAAACAAAATAAAAAAAATTCCTTCCAGTGTGCATGCACACGAAAGCTCAAACCTTAGTTGGTCTCTAAGGTGCTGCTGGAAGGAATTTTTTTTCATATTTTGTTTCGACAAACTTAGTTGGTCTCTAAGGTGCTGCTGGAAGGAATTTTTTTATATTTTGTTTCGACTACGTCAGACCAACACGGCTACCTACCTGTAATGATAACTCAAAGACACTGATGGCAGCAAAGACAGGGAAAGGTGTGTGTGCTTCTCATGAAAAAGAACAGAGATGGAAAACGTAGCTCGCCATTTTTCCAAGACCTAAAAGCTGAGCTGGGAGGGAGCTTCTCCAATGTGATTAAAGGTGGCACTGGCATTCTGTGAAGGGATGAGAAGGCAGCATGATGGACAGCAGCCATCAACAGCACGTGAACCTCCTAACTAGGCACACCAGTAGCATGGTTTTCATAAAGAAGGATTTCAAGCCTGATGTTTTGAAGCCACTTGCTCCTGAACAGGGCAGCAAAGGTGAGGGCAACATGATGCACAGATTATAGCCCTCTGTGCAAAGGGGTGGATTTACAAGGCTTCTCCCCACCCCACCCTGCTCTTTTACTAGGCAGCAGATTCTTTTGTTGTTTCTATATAGTCTGGGTTAATCTCTGTCTCTCTCACACAATTTATTTTGGGGGAAGGGAATGTGCTGGATGGAGACTGGAGGGAGAAGAGAGATTTATAAAGCAGCTATTTTCTTTGAGTTGCTGGTTTTAAAAATTCCTGCTCCTGTGTGTTTAATAGTAGCCTCTCACAATTCACAGGGGAGATTTTCTTCCCCACTTACCTCCCAAGTCGGGGCGGGGGAGGGGGGCAAAAGCACAAAGCAAAAATATAACTGGAAAATTAGGTCTGTGCTGCCAGGTGAAGAAGGCTGCTGTTTTACATAACATATGCATAGGGTGTGTTTCTTTCCTTACTACCGGTATGTCATTAGCAAGTCTGTAAGGCATTAGGACGCTCAAGGTCTATTCAGCCTGATTTTGCTGGAGTCACTATCAGTAATTTGCGATGGAGGAGCTTAAGGTTATGAATGGGCTTTGTTGGCCTTAGTTTCCCCCCCCACCCCTTCCCATTAGAGAGCCAGGAATGGAATAACATTGGCTTTAGAACAATAGAAGTGGGAAAGCTATTTGGCCTCTAGCATATCACTCTCAAAACACATGCCACAAGCCGCTGTCATGCTCGTCTAAAAATCCATGGCAGCTTATCAACATCTTTTGCAATTGGGTTATATTACCATAAAGCAAGTCATTACTGGCATTCAGAACCTTTGTGAATACCTCAGTTCCTGGTCTCGGGTTCCAGATCTGGGGCCAACACAAATAGGGGGAATTTGCACTCAGAGCTTCTTCTCTTTTTTCTTTTCTTTGCAACAGTACTTGCCAGTCTGAATGTAGCAACACCTCTTTTCTTGGCAGTTCATGGCAGCCATTTTGTGCAGGCACTCACAACACTTCTATCAATATACGAATATTGCCACCTCTTTCTTTTTCCAAAGTAGGAGAGGAAGAAGAAGCAGGTGGGGGAGGGAAACAGCAGCAGCATTTATTGCACTGAACTCATTCCCGGACCAAACTTGATGAGGTGCAAAATGTAAGAAAAAATCAATACATAAAGTACATAAACTGGCACCTTATTATTTATAGCACCTTCCTTCTGTTGGAAGGAAGAGAAATCCTTTTTAAAAAAATCACTGTTTCGATTTTAAATTGCTGGAATAGTTCCTGTACTGTACTGTTGGCAGACTCGTGTATTTGTCAATCGTATCGTTATGCCCTCTTTGATGATACCCAACCTTTACCAAGAACAGCATCACTTCATAATTGTAATATTAAACCTTTGCCAGGATCTTTTCTTGAAACCACGTTATTGCCTGCCAGCTGTGGGGAGTACCAATGCTAAGGTGCCTTTCAGCCCATCCCACCCAACACCAATCTAGCTGTATGCCCTCATTGCCAGATGCTGAATCCAACTTTTGGCATGCCACCGTATAACCCACATCCAGGGCAGTTAGCCTCTGTGTACCAAATGTTGAATTTATTTAGCACATGGAGCATCTGAGCTTGACTTCAGCTAAGAGCTGGCGCAAGCGAGGCCATTCCTGCAGCTATGCACAAAAGCACCACATTCAATAGAGAAACCCAGGTCTGGGAACTGAACAGATTAAAAGCAGCAATGGGAAGGTGCAGTTTGACCTGCTTAGCCGCTGGGCAGGAGGGGAGGTTTTGGAAAAGATCTCCCTCCCCCCACCCGGTAGTGTGGTAGGGCTTAGCACCAGCTTTTTCTGAAGGGGGAAGCCCTGTGCAGTCTGCCCAAACCCATTGTGGGTGCAGCAACAGGGTGCTTTGCTTCAGGTGCTGAAATGGCTTGGGCCAACCCTGCACAAAGCTTTATTCGCATATTGAATCATCAGTTTCAGTATTAGCTCATAGCAACGAAAGGGCATCCCAAAGGTTTTAGCGGGCTGGCACAGAACATTATCTGATAGAGCAGTTTTTATACAGTGGTACCTCGGGTTGCGCTGTGACCCAGGTGGCGCTGTGGTTAAACCACTGAGCCTAGGGCTTGCTGATCAGAAGATCGGCGGTTCGAATCCCTGCGACGGGGTGAGCTCCCGTTGCTTGGTCCCAGCTCCTGCCAACCTAGCAGTTCGAAAGCATGTCAAAGTGCAAGTAGATAAATAGGAACCGCTACAGCGGGAAGGTAAACGGCGTTTCCATGTGCTGCTCTGGTTTGCCAGAAGCGGCTTTGTCATGCTGGCCACGTGACCTGGAAGCTATACGCTGGCTCCCTCGGCTAATAATGCGAGATGAGCATGCAACCCCAGAGTCGGTCACGACTGGACCTAATGGTAAGTGTCTGTAACCTGAAGCGCTTGTAACCCGAGGTACTACTGTATTTATATTCTTAACTTCTCAGTGCACAAACACAATATACACTTTCCTGCCTGGGCAAGCCTTCACTGTGGGAAAACCAGAATAAGATGTGAGCTTGGCAGGGCATCAGGATTTCTGACACATTTTCTCTCGGTTCCTAGTTAGGTGGCTTGTAAAAGGGAAGGAGCATAGTTGCCTCAGAAGCTGAAGACATACTTGTGATTTGAAGTGTTTTAGAGTTAACCACAAACCTTAATTTGGCTTTGAGTAAAAAGTTTCTGACGGCAACAGAGTCTAAGGAAAACAACAAAGATAGCTGCGTCAAAATAAAATGTGGACTTCTATAATACACATCTTGGGCCATGCAACAAAAAGTCATGTTGGGGGTGATGGAGGGATTCTGTCCTTTGCAATGACAAAATGAATTGACGTGCTTCTTGAACCAGTGAGACGGTCAGAAAGCATAACTACCCACTACACTCTCCTTCTTTCTGCCTTGTTATTCTGGAGCTCTCTGGTGGCAGGAGGGGGCTCTGGGGCGGGGGAGAGGGGGGAGGGGACAAATCCAACTATAAAATGGACCACCTTCGACTGTCTACTTGCATGGGACTCTCTCATGGCAGGAGGGGGCCCGTGGAGGGGGGGGTTGGAAGAAGGTGGAGAATATGTTATGTATGTTTTGTTTTTTAATGTGTAAAATCAATAAAAAATTATTTTTTAAAAAAAGAAAGCATAACTACCCACTGGATTTCAAACTTACCCAACTATCACAACACTTCTAACAGTTTAATCGCAACAAACGATGTGTTTGCCTTTTCATTTTGAGACAACACATGTTTAAAAATACATGTTTTGAGAGAAAAAATATGTTGAAAATAATATTCAAACCCGTATTTCTTAAAGTATTTAAATGTGAGTTTTGTGTGGTTTTTTTTAAAAAAAATATAATTCACAGGCTGGTGCAGAAATGAGATGAGATGGCTTATGGGTGAACAATCACAAAGGTAACACAGACTAGAAATAGGCTGATTCATCCATCTGTGTGTCATGGAGAGAGGGGGGGAAGCATGGCAAGAGAACTGGGGGTGGGCACATACACACACACACACACACACACACACACACACACACACACACACCAAAGTCCTGAGGCATTTCTGTTCAATCAATCAATGCAATTTATTGTCTATAGCCAAAAGCCTTCACAGTGCATTGCAGACTCTCCAAGGCAAACCATCCACATATCTGACAGTTTAGGGTTTTCAGAGGCAGGAGTTCCTCTCTATTCTTCTAGTGCACCTAATATTATTTTTGTGGCACCTCCTCCTGCCTTCACCTAGGAGCCATGCAGTCTGCATGCATAATATCCACTTTGCTATTATAGGACGTGACGTTAACAAAGAAGAAATCCCAAAGCAATTTGTCTTACATTTCTTTCTTTTATGGTTCTACTGAGAACAGAAAGTATGAAAACAATTTCTACCACCAAAGATCCAGTATTTATTCACTCAATATCTTTGGTTTTATAGGTTACATTCATCCTAAAAGCTATGTGACTTTGCTCCGTTTCTAGCCATAGATTCATGTGGGACAGACATTTAAATAACAGACCCCACTGGAACCTATTCTATGTTGCCATATTTTGGATATAGGGCTGCTTTAGTACCAGCCTCCTATATATATATATATATATATATATATATATATATATATATATATATATTTGCAATTTATTTTACTATTTATTGATTCCATATTTTTAATCATCCTTTACCAGCTAAGATCAAGATTTGCTTGTTTACCTGTTATACATTAAAACCACAATGTTACAATATATATATAAAGGGAAAGGTAAAGGGACCCCTGACCATTAGGTCCAGTTGTGACCGACTCTGGGGTTGCGGCGCTCATCTCACGTTATTGGCCGAGGGAGCCGCCATATAGCTTCCAGGTCATGTGGCCAGCATGACAAAGCTGCTTCTGGCGAACCAGAGCAGCTCACGGAAACGCCGTTTACCTTCCCACTGGAGTGGTACCTATTTATCTACTTGCACTTTGATGTGCTTTCGAACTGCTAGGTAGGCAGGAGCTGGGACCGAGCAAAGGGAGCTCACCCCGTCGCAGGGATTCGAACCGCCGACCTTCTGATCAGCAAGCCCTAGGCTCTGTGGTTTAACCCACAGTGCCACCTGTGTCTAAATACAACTATTTATTACAACAAAATGGCTACAACAGCAGAGATCTTCATTATCTTGAAGCTTGACAAAAATAATAAATTTCCCTCAAGAGCCCAGTTGTACCTCCAAGAAGAGAGAATTCAATAAGCAGGGTGCCACTGCAGAGAAGGCCCCGTACCATGACACTAGCTTGTGGGGTTGCAACAAATCCCAGTCCTGCTGATTTTAGGGCCCAGACCTGCTGACATACTGAGAGCCCAATGCACCTACAGCTGGCACCACCCATTCTGGCTTTTAAATGGGTCTTGAAACCCCATATGTGTTGGGGCTCAAACCCACCACCCTGAGATAAAGAGTCTCCTGCTCTACTGACTGAGCTATGCTGGGCTGAATTTCTCACTACTGTATGGTTATATTCCTGCCTGTTTCAAAACACATTTCAGTTTTATGTGAATGGGCTGGATTGGGACCTATTTTTGACCTCAGCTTTGTTGAGAAGGAATATTGTAGTTTTATGCTCATATAAGCCAGCCTTGAGAGGGCTTTGCCCAGAAAGGCGGCCATTACATTAAACAAACAAACAAACAAACAAAGAATTATATTATTTCTGCCCAAGATCCCTAACACATTATTGAAGATTTACCTGCCCTACAGTATCTATTGCTTGGGATACATTAACAGCTCTTGCCCACAAACAGAATTTGTATGCCTGTTGACATCTGTTATACGGCAACATATAAAAACACTGTACAAATGCTATAACATTTCATCTATTAAATTGCAGTTTAAATAAACATTTGTCATAGCTCGGGTGTTTGTTTTTAAAATTATAGACTTCACTTTGGAGCTGCCACATAAAAATCTGCATGCATGGAAAGCTCAGGGTGGAGCCTTCATTCATAACATTTCTCCCCCCCCCCCCACCAGCAGTTCTCTTTCTTTCCACTGCCCCCCAAGAATGCCTGAAATTGGGATGGAGCTCACAACACAATCCTGGGTGTGAACAGGTGTTAGCCATGTCAGTGGTTCTTTTGCTGCCTTCAGATCATTTTATTCAAGAATGAGGAAGTTCAGCTCTTACCCTTTTATAAGCCAAGTGTAATATTTATTCTTCTCAAATCTGCTGGCTATAATTGCCACCATATTTGGGAGTTCTGAATAGAATCTTCACTCGGTTCAGTGGTGTCTAAGGTAGAAATAAGTAACAAGAATTGGAAATCGTGAAAACTGAAGGTTTCCATTGTTTCAGCAAAATAACAATACCAACAACGATCAATAAATAGTGTGAAAGTTTTAATGGCTGTGGTCCTGAGAACATAGGCCTTCCAGAGCCAGTGGGTTTTCAAATTGTGATTACAGTGCCTTAAACAGTTCCAGTTTGTTAGCAGAAGTGAAAAGATTTTATTTCATTCTTGTTTGCTTATTTGTTTAATGTTACATGTGCAAGGGAGAGAGAAAATTGATCCCCCAGATCTGCCTCTTCCTCTTCCAGGTAAATGGCAATTTCCCTAAGAATATAGGCAAGTTAGTATTAAGAATGGCAGCATAAGGTATTAAAAAGTCTTTACGTGTGTACATAGTTACTCCATTTATGTCTGAAAAGGTTGTAATCCTCAAACATTTGCAGAATATTATTATCAGGTTGATCCAAATTATCTAATTATGACGTCCATGTTTTGTGTCTTTTGGTACCTGCCTTCATCATTTACAGGTGGGAAACCTGTACTCCCAACAGCCAGTTTGGCCAATGGTCAGTGTCAGGGACCATGCTGAGGAGGGCTGCACTGAGGAAGAATGGTGAGAGCCACCCCCTCTCCCTGATCCTGATCCTGAATCTTCCCAGGAGGAGGAAGACAGCATAGATTTGGATCAGTGGTTTGCAGAGGGGCATAGTTCAGAAGGCAGAAGCTGGGAAATACTGGATGGGGAACAGCTAGCAGAAGAAACACTAGAAGAAAGAGAGTTAACAGATTCACAGTCTCTGGATAGCATTCACCCCACTTCTCCAAAGTCACAGAGAGCTCAGAAAGTGTCAGAACAGAAAGCACAGAGGGTACGAGCTCAGATTACATGACGTAGATTAATAGGGACGGGGGGGGGGAGTGTCCCTTAATTGGGAGCACTGCCATTTCTAGGAGATGTGTTCTTTGTTCTCGCACTGTGTATTATTAAAGGTTCTAACTCAGGCATTCCCAAACTTCGACCCTCCAGATGTTTTGGACTACAATTCCCATCATCCCTGACCACTGGTCCTGTTAGCTAGGGATCATGGGAGTTGTAGGCCAAAACATCTGGAGGGCCGCAGTTTGGGGATGCCTGTTCTAACTGGTTAGATGTTCCTTTCATTTGATCTTCTTCTCTATTGCTCCCCCCGGGGGAGCCGATTCCCCGAAGCCTGACAGGAATGATGAGACCCCAACAACTTCTGGAGGTCCACAAGTCCTAACCGCACCCCCCCCCATTCTAACCACTTCACCTCATTGGCTATGTGTGAGTGACAACTGTTTGACTCACGATTGTATGCCAGACAGTAGACTCTGTAAGGTCAAGCAACGTGATCAAAGGGACGATAACCAATGGGAAAAAAATATATCACAACATTTTCATGAATGTAAAACCTATAATGGCCAATTTGATTTAGAAGATCGTAAGTCAAAGTACAAGTAGATAAATAGGTACTGCTCCGGCGGGAAGGTAAACGGCGTTTCTGTGCACTGCTCTAGTTTGCCAGAAGCGGCTTTGTCATGCTGGCCACATGACCTGGAAGCTGTACGCCGGCTCCCTCGGCCAATAAAGAAAGATGAGCGCCGCAACCCCAGAGTCGGCCACGACTGGACCTAATTAATGGTCAGGGGTCCCTTTACCTTTACCTAAGTCACACTTGCAACATGTGAGAGGTGTGCAGATGGAGTGACAAGGACATGACAGAAGGGGTGATGCTAAGAAAGGTGACCTAACAATTCTTCCTTGCACAATTTAATTGGATGGGGGGAGTCGCTAAGTAGAATTGGTTCATTTTTCATACATAAGCAGTGTATGGTCTTGTGTGAATCAGTCCAAGAGAACAAGGAAGATGTTGTATGATGGATACTGTAGTCTTCTGCATGCAGTCTACAACTTACTGTTGACCTTGTTATCCCAACTGAAAACAAAAGTCCATCTTCAAGAAGGAAAGAATAATATGCCGAAGAATGGGGGAACGAAAAATTACAAGAATATGTACTTGGTACACTTAGACCTGAGAAACCTAGCTGATGAAGAATCATCGAAACAGGGCCTTGTCCTGATGTTGATATTTACTGGAAGTTATCCTGAATAAAACTTTGTGAAGATTCTTTGAAATTATCCTTTCTGGCCCGAGTTCTTGTAATTTTTCGTTTACTTTTGGACTTTACCAAGAAGAATGGGGGAAAGCATTTTTCCATGATTAAAAAGGCACTTCTTTGATATATCAGGAAATAAAATGTCACAAGCTCTTGTAGAATAGCCCTCCTGTGAAGTTTGGATATTCATGTGGAAAATTAGCTTAGGTATGACTGAGTTGTCAGCATTTCGAAATCCCATGCTGAACATGTTCAGTGAATTTATGACCATGATGATACTGAATGTTCATAACTGGCCTGATCCCAAAGCTTCTTGAGGATGGAAAGAATCTGGTCTGCTGCAATGGATTTTACTCAGCCCAGTACAACCATCAAATGAAAGGTATCTTGTGCATAAATGTATGTAAAGCAGTCTAATGGAGGCGCTGGATGTGGGCTACATCTGCAGGTGAGGCAATGGATATGCTGGACTGTTGTTTTGACTCAGTAATGGACTGGATGAGAGCCAATAAACTGAAGCTCAATCCAGATAAGACTGATGCATTATTAGTGGGCAGTTCCCTAGACCAGATGGATGGGAGGTTGCTGCTCTTGGTGGGGTTACACTCCCTGTGAAGGAGTAGGTACATAACTTGGGGATACTCCTAGATCCTCACTTGATGCTCAGATGGTCTCAGTGGGTCACAGTGCCTTCCATCAGCTTCAGCTGGTGTCCAATCTGCACCCCTATCTGGACAGGGTAAGCCTAACTACTGTTGTCTATACTCTATAGGTTAGATTATTGCAACACATTATACATAGGGCTGCCTCTGAAAACGGTTCAGAAACTTCAGCTAGGGGCAAGACAGTTTGAGCATATTACACGGATCCTGGCCCGACTGCTCTGACTGCTAATTAGTTTCTGGGCCTAATTCGAATGGCTCAGTACCGCAATACCGCCTCTCTTTATATGAACCTACCCAGAGCCTGAGATCATCCTCTGATTCCCTTCTTTGTGTGACTCCTCCACAAGAGGTCTGGAGGATGGCAAACAAGAAAGGCCTTTTCTGCAGTGGCTCCCCATTTGTGGAAAACTTTCCCCAGGGAGGTTCAGCTCACACTTTCATTCTACACCTTTAGGCACCAGGCAAAAAAGTTCCTCTTCAACCAGGCCTTTGGCATCCAAAGCAGTTTTAAATGTGTTGTGGGAGGGGGTATTATTGCTTTGCTTTAGTTCTTATTTTTATTATGTATTTCGTGTTGTGTTATGTTGTAGTTTTATGTTGTGAACTGCCCTGAGATTTACAAATGAAGGGCAGTATACAAATTTAATAATTAAATCTGTTGCACAACCAGAACAGCAGTGCTGTGTAAAACCCAAGGTCCACAGCTCAGTGGCAGAACAGCTGTTTTGCATGTTGAAGGTCCCAGATGACATTTACAGGTAGAGCTGCCTGAAAACCCGGAAAACTACTAACAGATGGTGTACCAAGAGGTATGGATCGATGATCTAATTTGATATGAGGCAGCTTCCTATGTTCCTAAATGCACTCTGCATATGGTAGAGGAACTCCACGGATAATAATATATGTTCCACATATTTCAGGACTAAGTCTCAACACTAAAAATAGGCTTCTTGGCTGTGTCTCTAGGTTCTGGGGCTTATCCTGGTCTAATAATAATAATAATAATAATAATAATAATAATAATAATAATAATAATAATATAATAATACCCCACCCATCTGGCTGAGTTTCCCCAGCCACTCTGGGCGGCTTCCAACAGAACAGAACATTGAAATGCAATAATTTCTTAAAGATTAAAAGCTTCCCTAAACAGGGCTACCTTCAGATGTCTTCTAAAAGTCTGGTAGTTGTTTTTCTCTTTGACATCTGGTGGGAGGGCGTTCCACAGGGCGGGTGCCACTACTGAGAAGGCCCTCTGCCTGGTTCTCTGTAACTTGGCTTCTTATAGTGAGGGAACTGCCAGAAGGCCCTCAGCACTGGACCTCAGTGTCTGGGGAGAACAATGGGGGTGGAGATGCTCCTTCAGGTATACTGGACCAAGGCCGTTTAGGGCTTTAAAGGTCAGCACCAACACTTTGAATTGTGCTCGGAAACGTACTGGGAGCCAATGTAGGTCTTTCAAGACCGGTGTTATGTGGTCTCTGTGGCCGCTCCCAGTCATCAGTCTAGCTGTCGCATTCTGGATTAGTTGTAGTTTCCGGGCCACCTTCAAAGGTAGCCCCACATAGAGCGCATTGCAGTAGTCCAAGCGAGAGATAACTAGAGCATGCACCACTCTGGAGACAGTCCATGGGCAGGTAGGGTCTCAGCCTGCGTACCAGATGGAGCTGATAGAGAGCTGCCTTGGACATAGAATTAAGACCTGTTATTGAGACTACTGTATATTGCAATGTTTAACTCACTGCAGATCTTCAAAAACAAAAAAAGGTGACAGCACAAGACATGAGAACGAGGCACAAAATAATTCCCTCAGCTGACAGCAAGTTAATGAGTCATTGCACAATCATCTCCATTTCATGCAAGCCAGGTTTATACCTGTATTCCTAACCTCCTTGATTTCATCACCAGAGGTTTTACCCTATTACTCATAAGGTTATCAAAATATGTGTGAATTGGCTCTTGGGGTGCATTTCAACATCTCCCTGCAATCCATGTTCTCGTAGTCAGCTTAGAAATCAGAAAGCAATAATGAATATGATTGCTCAATATGCCAGCATTTGAGCTTCTGTTTCGTGATTTTGAGGATAATGTCGATGTACACACTTTCTCACAGGAAAGGATATGGAGGTGGCACTTTATTCACCCACGCAATGAGACAACTGCAGCACCACCATGCAAGGCAAAGGCAGCAAGTTGAATAACAGAGGAGTTGTTTTTAAGAAATGGCAAAACTCACTGAAAGACAAACTATGAAGGCACTGTAATATCACTGTACTGGCTAGAAATCCTGAAAAGATAAGGCTATCAAAGGTCACTAGGTTTATGACTATACTTTTCCTCCAGTATCATACGTAGCAGAGACAGATTTAGGGGATTTGCTTGCCTGCACTGGGCGCTGAGCCGAGAGGGTGCCACAGGGGGTGCTGCAATAATGACTAACAATGGAAAGTGACCATACCTGCCAAGTCTCCCGCTGAAAAATGCGGGATCAGCAGCGGTGCGGCACCGGAAGTTGCGTGGAAGCAACTTCCGGGGTCGCTCTTCCCATGTGTGGGCACCAGAAATCGGGCAATGCGGCCACCACCAAGATGGCCGTCGCGCATGCGTAGAAGCGACTTCCGGTGCAGCTCTGCCCGATTTCTGGTGCCCACACATGGGAAGAGCGGCACCCAAAATGGAGGCTCCCTGGCAGGTAGGAAATCCGGGGGATTTCCAGGATTTTTCTCCATTCGGGAGAACAGTGGGAAACGGATTAAAATCCGGGGGTTTCCCACGAAAAACGGGATACGTGGCAGCTAAGGAAAGTGACAAGTGAGGGGGCACGGAATTTAGGCATCACTCAGGGCACCAGTGAAATGTCAAAGTCCAAAGTCCGCCACTACACGTAGCATGGCACTGAATACCAGTTGCCAGGAGGAAACAGCAGCAGAAGGTTTTTTTGCTAGTGACCTGCATGTGGGCTTCCCGTAGGTATCTGGTTAGTCACCATGGGAAACAGGATGCAGCTCTAGATAAGGGCTAGATCCAGCTCTTCTTATGGGCAGGTGGCTGTGGAAGAAAGGAAGCGGCCTTATACAAGATCAAACTAATCATTTATTGCATTTATAGCCCAACTTTTCCTCCAAGGTGCTCTAGGAGGTATACATGGTTCTTTCTCCCCATCTTCATTTAATCCCCACAACAAGCCTGTGAGGTAGGTGAGCCGGAGAGGCAGTGACTGGCCCAAGGTTACACACTGAGCTCCATGGCCAAGTGGGTATTTGAACCCTGGTCTCTCAGGTCCTAATTCAACACTCTAACCACTTCACCACACTGGCCTAGTATTGTCTTCCCAAAAGCCCTTCTTAGAAGTTACCATGCACACCAAGATGTGTATGAGGAATGTGGCCACGGGGACTGGCTGTGGGGGAAATTTAGCCCATGCTGAATTTCAGCTCTACCACACCCAGCCATAGGCATGCACAGGATTTAGTTTCTAGCCTGCCACTCACCCACCTGTAGAGTAGTTTGTGGTGGAATCCCTGCCAAAGGCTACATACTGTGCCTGCTGATGGACGCAGATATTGAACTGCTTATAAGGAACATAGGAAGCTGCCTTATAATGAGTCGGGCCATTGGTCCATCTGGCTCAGTACTGAAGGAAACATCTCTTCAGGGCTTCAGGCAGAGAATCTTCCCCAGCCCTACCTGGAGATGCTGGGGATTGAACCTGGGACCTTCTGCATACAAAGCAGATGCTCTACCACTGAGCTACAGCCCTTCCCAGAGTTCCCTTTTCTATAAAGATACTTGGCCTTTCTGAAAAATTAGGACTGCCTTCTCTAGAATGATGTTCACTGTGACACAGCATAGGGCTCCTATACTATTCAAGGAATTTTTAAATATGGAGATTTCATTTCAGCAAAAGGGAATGTGTTATTTATGAATTAAATAAGAGCAAAGGAAATAGAATCCAGAAAACGATAATGCAACTCCCACTGTGCCGTCTGCTTGTCAATTTTGCATGAGGGATTGCGGAATTGCCAGTCAAAAGTGACTGAGCGAGGAGATCATTCAACATTAGCAAGAAAATGACCTGTTTGTCTCTTTCTATCGCTATGTATTCTAGAGAATCCTCCCACAGGCATCTGTCTGTTTGAAACTCCACCCACATGCTGATAGATGTCCCATGGAATTGGCAAGTCTCCTTGAAGGCAACGTAATTTAAAAAAAACAAATAAATAAAATGTTACACCCACAAGAAACTCTGCCTGGATTATAAAGATGAATGAGGTCCTCGGCAGTTCATGAAAAAGGCAAAAGGAAATCAGTGCGTTTAATAAAAACAATGCCCCTTTTCAGGTGAGACGTTCATTTTTTGAAAGCATGGGTTGGAGACAGTCACTTTCAAAGTTTTTTTTTTACTGAATGAGTCATTGATCTATTTGGAATATTTATGCACAACACAAAGTTTCTCTGAGCAGTTTACATTGTGAAATGAGGCAACAATGAAAGCAGTCTAAAAAGTTTCACTTCCTTGAGATTGGTAGGCCTCATCAGGGAGATTGTATCAGCAGCTCCTGGAAAAACTGAATGGAAGTGGCTGAGCTGTTGTTGAGAGCAGTGGGAGGAGATTAGTGGACCAAAGCCACTTCCGCGCCTGCGACGGAAGTGGCGTTGTGGGCCGACCGACTGCACCACCGCGTAGGGGCTGCGAGTTCAGCCCCTACGCGATGGTGGCTTCCCGCCTGCGTCATCCCCGACCAGCCAATGAGAACGGTCGGGGCGGAGCCGCCAGATTTAAAGCTCCCCGCAGGCGGGAAGCCGACCTCTTTCCTCCCTTGTTCGCCGGAGCGAACAGTTCACCCGCCCACCCACCCCTTAAAAAGAGGTAAGGGGACGCTGCTATGGACGGGAGTCGGTTGCCTGGTTAGTCAGCGGGCCGGGTAGGACTTTTCCCATACTGGGCTAGCCATGATGGGTTTTTCGCCTACCCAGTAGCATGTCGTCACAACTTAGGTTAGGCGGTTAGGCGTTGGAAATTTGCATAACAATAGATGGAGGAGGGGCAGATTACGTCAACGGCTGCCCAAATTTGGAGAAGTAATTCCGTTAAAGGATTCCCGGGGCGTCGCTTGGTCCTGAGCCTGGAGTTGCCTGGGCCGTAGGGCACGCCCCTTCGGTGGCCACAGGAGGAGCTCTAGTAGATCTACATCGCGGGGCTCCTTTCTGGTGGTTAACTTCTCAAGGACTCCAACACACGGGTTGGAGTCGGATATAGTCTGTTAGGTTCCAACGCCTAAGCCAATTCCGCTCAACATGCTTATCAATAAAGTTGTGGCCTTAACCACCCAATTAAATCTTAATCTCTGTGTCACGAGTCTTGATTATGTGGGAAGGAGGGACATTGCCACACAAAGTCCTCTCCCCAGTCTTGCTGCTGCTGCTGCTGCTGCTCTCTCTGGTGAAGCTGAAAGCTGAAGATTTGGGACAGATAAAACTTCTTCATGCATCACATACCTGTAGTTAAATTTATGGAACTTGCTCCCACAGAAAGCAGTAATGGCCACCAATCTAGATGGCTTTAAAAGAGGATTGGATAATTTCATGGAGGAGAGAACCATTAGACATGATGGCTATGCTCTGCCTCCACAGTTGGAGGCAACAATGCTTCTGAATACCAGTTGCTGGAAAAGCCAGAGGAGAGAAGAGTTTTCTTGTGGTCAAATTCTGGTTGCTGGTTTCCCACAGGCATCTGAGTGGCCACTGTGAGAACAGGTTGCTGGATGAGATGGGACATTAGCCTGATCCAGCAGGTTTTTCTTATGTTCTCAGGCTCACAGTGTGTGTGTGTGTGTGTGTGTGTGTGTGTGTGTGTGTCCCCCACCCCACCTGCCACACATCCCACCCAGGAAACATGTTATTGTGTGCACACCAGGCTCACGAAACTCAAGAAGGGCCTGGACTTATTTTTGCCTGGGAAGATGAGGTAGTTGATGAACATAAAACACCATGTTTAAAGCCCATTCCTTCCCTATGGAATCCTGGGAAGTAAAGTTTACCCAGAGGTCTACCTTGAGAAATATGGCAAAGAACACAGGCAGAAGCTAGCTTTATAAAGGGGAGTGCTCACTTCACAGCACGAAACTCCCCTTTCCTCTGCTCCTGAAGAAGAGGAACTGGCTGGAGAGCTTCCAGGATAAATGTCACCACTAATGTGCCATAAAATGTGAGGCTGTCTGGTGCTACTGCCTAATATTGCCTTTAGAACATGCTATATCTGTGGTCCTGCTGGTGCATTTGCACCTATACAATTCCCACTTGTTTGTTTGTTTGTTTAATTTATTTATAGCTCATATCATCAAGGTGCTTTTCAAAAGGCAGATATGTGGAGGAAGGTTAGAAACTCTGTAGCCTTCAAGTGCCAGCAGTCATCCTACTCCCATTTAGCTGTGAGCATTGGCTGTCACCAAATTTCTGCTAGTACAGTTCAATTCCCTGCTCCTCCACATGCAGCTGCTGGGTGACCTTGGGCTAGTCACACGTCTCTGAAGTCTCTCAGCCTCACCCACCTCACAGAGTGTTTGTTGTGGGGGAGGAAGGGAAAGGAGAATGTTAGCCGCTTTGAGACTCCTTAGGGTTGTGATAAAGCGGGACATCAAATCCAAACTACTACTCCTCCACCACCACTTCTTCTTCTTCTTCTTCTTCTTCTTCTTCTTCTTCTTCTTCTTCTTCTTCTTCTTCTTCTTCTTCTTCTTCTTCTTCTTCTAGTATATTTTAAGTTCTAGGGACATCAGTGGGGCCATAGCTCCATAGCCTATGCCTTGATGTCCATGATCAGAGCTTTATGGCTGATACTTCTGGTTGTGTGCCATGATTGGCTGCAGAGCTATTAAGAACCCTATTCTCCATTACAGCTGTGGGGAAGAGACAGAGGAGGCGAGGGCCATTGCCTGCAGCTGTTATGTGTGGAAGTGTATTAATGTTTGCATCTTACACTGAGGATATTGTATCAACAAAAGGATAGAGCTACAGCAGCGTTTCTTTTTATTCTAACATGACACTTTTCCATAATAAAGGGGTTTCAGAAAAGATCCTTTCTTGCCCAGCAAGTATAGGATCACGGTTAAGTTTTGTCCATGGGAAAATATCTCTATTATCCAAATAATGTGGTTGTCATTTGAGATCTGTAGCTAAGTAACGTTCCATTTCTTCACAATGAAGCGGAGAGGTTAAGAAAAAGCAGCTTGTGAAAATCGCCAGCTTGCCCTTGCGAAATGAGCCCACATTACATTATGGCAGCTATTCACATATGTTCCCTGCAGCAGTCAGTGAAGTTTTGTGTCGTGCTGTGAACATGATGGTTTCTGTAACTGGACCACCCAGCATCCTGTTCACTGAACTGACCCCTTTCCAAGTCTCATTTAACTCAAAGGGATTGAGCTCTTTTCATTACACAATAGAGGAAGCTGCTGGTCCTGGCACACTTTCAAAGCGGAAATCTGAATAAAAGTGAAGATCTGCTATTTGAATTGCAGGTTTTGAATGATTCTTTGGAAAGCTGATTGTTCAAATGTCGGATTTTGGAAGTTTCAGGGTGGGTGAGAACATCTATTCTCTAATTCAGATCATCATAGCTGAGTCCAAAGTTGTTTTTCGTGGAACAACTAAGAATGAGTGTCCCAGTCAGCTACACCTTCTAGTTAATGTTAAGAAGATTTCAATTGTTTTACACCTGCTGATGAGTTTTTTGCACTGTGTCCACAGTTTGCAGGTGCTAGAAGGGAGAACTGATGAAATGACCTTGAAAAGCATAGGAGAGTAGCAGCAGGAGAAACAGACAAGCAGAAACAGACCTAGACTGTTTGGAAAGGAGCCAGCTTTGAATTTCAGTGCCTCCAAAGTCCACTAAAGCCTGAGTATCCAGATGGATTTAGCAACCCAAAAACAGATCCAATTTAAAAAAGAAAGAAAGAAAAGACAGATGGCCAAGATATGCTTTGAAGAGTAACCTTGTTTTCTGAGCATTTTAAACTGCCCTGCCAAATTATTTACACACAGAGAGACACACCAAGCACTCAAAGGCATCTCTTTGAAACTTCCCCTCTAAATGCTTTGTTCAAGGTCACCTAATTTGGTTGTTTTAACCGATGCCCGGTCCCAGCTTCAGCTTCCCCAAGAACCCATTTGTGCATCCGTAATTGTTCATGTTATCTCTGGCAGACTAACAGGACTTCGGTTAAAAGCAAACATAGCATCGGCAGGTGTGCTGCTTAGAATTGCAGCCACTTCAGAATGTTATCAATAGGAGGGCAAAGCTGGATGATCATGTGCTTTCGGAAACAGAAAAGGGAAAAGCCGCAGAAAATAAAAAGTCTCTCTCTGTCAATGGAAACGAGGGTGTGCAGTGGAAGCATATCTTGTCTTTCTTTTCTTTTTTAATTCAAAGCAAATATAATGACATTCGAAACAGATTCAGCCAGCTGGATTTAAATCAGCTTAATTACTGCCCCTAAAAGTCTGTTATCAAATATTGTTTCCCCCTAGGAGGATGCAGACTGGTGTGCATGTGTGTCTATTTATAGATATGTGTATGTATATGTATTAATACACTGCAATACAATAAAATATATGAATAATGAATGAATGGAAGAGACGGCTATTGATGAATACTAGACTATGCTTTACTTCCACAGTTGAAGGAAGCAATGCTTCTGAATACCAGTTCACACCAGTTCACAGGAAGGGAGAGTGATTTTGTGCATGAAACCTGATTGCAGGTTTCTCTCAGGCATCTGGCCGGCCACTGTGAGAAAAAGATGCTGAGCTAGATGAGCTATTGGCCTGATCCAGCAGGCTCTTCTTATGTTCTAACTTAAGGCTTAACTCGTTTATTTCAGTTACAGGTAGGTAGCCGTGTTGGTCTGACGTTTTCAAAACAAAAAACAAACAAAAATTCCTTCCAGCAGCACCTTAAAGACCAACTAAGTTTTTATTTTTATTTTATTTCGTTTATTTCAATGTGTCTACTCTAAACATGACTCATTCTGGATCCAGCCCTCTATGTGCATGTCCTCCTGTTCCAACCATCCCACTCTGCGCCACACTCCCACCCAGTTGTCAATCTCTCTCTCTCTCTCTCTCTCACACACACACACACACACACACACACACACACCACACACCATTCCATGCAATTCATTTTTTATTATAGAACAGTTTGGGTTCTTTTCTGCCCCTTCAGGATTTTATTTTTGCAGTTTTGTTTCTTTGGCATCCTGCAAACCTCAAAATTACGCTGCGTCTGCTGCCAACTCTTTATTATTGTGTCTGGCTCCACCTCTAGGAGCATGGGAAGACTTAGATTGGTCTTAAAATATATGATGATGGCCCCTAGATTTAATCTTGTACACTAGAAGAAGAAGAAGAAGAAGAGTTTGGATTTGATATCCTGCTTTATCACTACCCGAAGGAGTCTCAAAGCGGCTAACATTCTCCTTTCCCTTCCTCCCCCACAACAAACACTCTGTGAGGTAGGTGGAGCTGAGAGACTTCAGAGAAGTGTGACTAGCCCAAGGTCTCCCAGCAGCTGCATGTGGAGGAGCGGAGACATGAACCCGGTTCCCCAGATTATGAGTCTACCGCTCTTAACCACTACACCACACTAGGGGCAGTCAATGTTACATACTCCAGATACTGCCGACCAGTGCTTTGTTACTACACAAATGTTTAGGGGTACTCTCATTTTGACTCAAGAAAATCACTGGGAAAGGAAATGAAGCCGCCATCAGAGGTGGTAACAACGAAACTGACCAATCACCGCGCTAGATTCCGATTCCTACTTCACACATTAAACACTCGCTTCCTTCTGAGACTCAGGAAACGTGACAGGAAATTAGGCCGCCATCGGGGGTAGTAATGGAACTGACGGTTCACTGTGCTAGAGAAGAAACTATTTTTTTAAAAAAATAAAATAAAATAGTTTCTTCTCCCATTAGATTCACAAAATGTTTAGGGGTATGAGTACCCCTGCGTACCCCCAGAAAAAAGCACTGCTGCTAACTAAGATTCCCATCAGCCCTAGCATTAGAGGCGGGTGCCAGGGTCAGGTCAGTAATAAAACTCACAAGGCGCCAGTGAAGTTAACTATTCCATGAAACGAAACAGCTCAGGCCTCTCTTTTAAATCAGAACCAGTGAAGGCGGTGAAGGTCCTGTGTGAGTGCTTGGAGGCGGTTGGAGGATGGATGGCGGCTAACAGATTGAGATTGAATCCTGACAAGACAGAAGTACTGTTTGTGGTGGACAGGAGGCGGGCGGGTGTGGAGGACTCTCTGGTCCTGAATGGGGTAACTGTGCCCCTGAAAGACCAGGTGCGCAGCCTGGGAGTCATTTTAGACTCACAGCTGTCCATGGAGGCACAGGTCAACTCCGTGTCCAGGGCAGCTGTTTAGCAGCTCCATCTGGTACGCAGGCTGAGTCCCTACCTGCCCACTGACTGTCTCTCCAGAGTGGTGCATGCTCTAGTTATCTCTCGCTTGGACTACTGCAATGCGCTCTACGTGGGGCTACCTTTGAAGGTGACCCGGAAACTACAACTAATCCAGAATGCGGCAGCTAGACTGGTGACTGGGAGCGGCCGCCGAGATCACATAACACCGGTCCTAAAAGACCTACATTGGCTCCCAGTACGTTTCCGAGCACAATTCAAAGTGTTGGTGTTGACCTTTAAAGCCCTAAATGGCCTCGGTCCGGTATACCTGAAGGAGCGTCTCCACCCCCATCGTTCTGCCCGGACACTGAGGTCCAGCTCCGAGGGCCTTCTGGCGGTTCCCTCATTACGAGAAGCCAAGTTACAGGGAACCAGGCAGAGGGCCTTCTCGGTAGTGGCACCCACCCTGTGGAATGCCCTCCCACTAGAGGTCAAAGAGAACAATTACCAGACCTTTAGAAGGCATCTCAAGGCAGCCCTGTTTAGGGAAGCTTTTAATGTTTGATGGATTTTTGTATTTTAGAATTTCTGTTTTTTTGGAAGCCACCCAGAGTGGCTGGGGGAACCTGGCCAGATGGGCGGGGTATAAATAATAAATTATTATTATTATTATTATTATAAGGAGCCCAGCAACTCTTCCCAGTGCATCTTGTCCCAATGAGGCAGTTGCGAGGACTGAAGGTCCCTGCCTTCCCACAACTATATTCCTTCTCCCTCAGGTCAAGCAACCTGAGGCTCCTTCGTTTTGTCTCTCTTTGCTCTGCTCTCTTCATTCCTCTTTGTGTTCTGGGAGACCAGAGGGGAGGGGAGCTGGTCACAGCAGGAGGGTGAGACTCCCTGGCTTCTTCAGCAGCCTGCTTGATCTCTGCCTCTTGGCTCCACTCCTCTCCAGCCTCCACTTTTCCTCTGCCTCTGGACTGCTCTCTGCCACAGCCTCTCCCTGCTCACTAAACCCCGTTACCTCTTCAGCTTCTGACACCTCGTCCTCCTGGTCTGCTCCCTCTCCTCCCGCTGACCACTCATCGTCATCCCACCACCAATCCCCTGGGTCTGAGCGTTCTTCCCCTTGGGGTTACCTTGGGGGTTCCCCAGCTGGTGCCTCCCACTATTCCTTTGTACCCAGCCAGTCCATTAAACCTAGGGATGATTGGAATTGAATTTCATAATATATGGAGGGCACCACATTGGCTACCCCTGCTATGCATATGCATAGTTATTTTGGAATAAGCTCCATTTAACCAGTGGGTCTTCTGAGTGGGTGTTAGATCTTTCTCCTACACCAACAGAAATATAATCTGCATCTTAATCTCATTGAATGTTGGCACACTTATTAACTTTTTGCAAAGATCGCTGGGAGACCAATAACTAATTTTATTTTAAAATGCATGGATTAGTCCATTTAATCATTCACGTAGTTTAATGAAAAAAGCACGTTTGACTCCCTCTATGACACGAGTGATAAGAATTAAAATAATTTCAATTACTTTATTGTCAAAGGCCTGCAGTTAAATGAGCTCTACTCTAATGTGCACATACGCCCAAATCCTCTGCATTTTCTTTCTTTTTTGGTTTTTTTATTTCTATTAATTTTTTTATTTGCAAATTTAACAAAGGGGAAAGAAAAAGTGAAAGGGGATTGAAAATGAAAGAGAATGAATGGAAGAAAAAGAAAGAAAAATAATAACACCACCATCAGCTCGCATTAAGGGTGCAATAACAATCAGTGCATCCATCTTGGGTTAAACATAAAGGTTAAAAAAAGCCCTCCAAGTGTCCCGATAGAAACCCACACAAAGTGGACTTCTGTAAGAAATATGTTCAAATGTAGCCAAGGCACTGAGTTCCTCAGGCCATTGAGTGATAGATGACAGGTGTTTATCATTCCAGGCTCAAAGTATAAGTCTCTTAGTGACCATAAGGGCTCGCAAAATCCATTTTTGTTACCCTGCCATTAAACCCCATACTGTGGGAATATAGTTTAAAAGAACATGAGCGCCTGCAAATCTCAAGGCTTTCACCAATGCAAATTTCTTAAGGACAGCCACTTCAGACCAAAAAAATGCAGTATATCACTGGAATAGCCCTCATCATGTAGTTCTGTGAGGCATATTCAGCATTACACCTGCCAGATAAAAACCAGGACACCCCAAAAGTTTTTCAATTGACCGGACATAAGGTAAAAGGTAAAAAGGTAAAGGATGCCTAGATGATTAAGTCCAGTCAAAGGCAACTATGGGATTGTGGTACTCATCTTGCTTTCAGACCAAGGGAGACAGCGTTTGTCCACAGACAGCTTTCCGGGTCATGCGGCCAGCATGACTAAACCGCTTCTGGTTCACAGAGGACCGTGACAAGAGCCAGAGCACACAGAAACAACATTTACTTTCCTGCTATTTATCTTCTTGCACTGGTATGCTTCTGAACTGCTAGGTTGGCAGGAACAGGGGCAGAGCAATGGGAGCTCACTCCGTAGTGGGGATTTGAACCACTGACCTTCTGATCAGCAGGCCCAAGAGGCTCAGTGGTTTAGACCACAGCGCCACCCATGTCCTGGACTTATGGCAGGTCTAACGTCTCGAATCTATCTGCAATGGACAGTGCCTTTCTATACAGATCTTGTGGAGTCCACTATACCCATGATATTAATTTCTGCTGGATCAGTCCCAATTTCAATCCTAAAGATAAAGATTCTAAGGCAAATTTTGTTTAAGCTGTGTAATACTTCTAATTCCCCATTCAACAACTCTCCAAGTTCCTCAAAGGTCCATTAAGCATTTATAAACAACAGTTATGGGCTTGACTTTCTGTAAGGATACAGTAATTTCCTCTGACAATATAGGAGATGCTGAAGCTCTCAAAGCAGATGGTCCATAAATAAACACCAATGAATGTTGTAATTGAAGATATTGCCATTCGGCATGTGGCCTCGTCTTCCTTGGACGTTTTTAAACAGTGACTGAGTGGCCATCTGTCATGTATGATGTAGTTGAGATTCCTGCATTGCAGGGGGTTGGACTAGATGACCCTTGGGTTCCCTTCCAACTCTACAATTCTATGTGCCATGAGAATTAGGAATAAAAAAAATATGGAAGCATCTTTTGCAAGGGAAGAAAGCTTTGTGAAATTGGAGGACAGATCTCAGCATAACATTATGTAGGAATACATAAACTGGTTAGCTGGATGAGGGTTTTTTTTCCACAGAGAAATAGCTGAAACCCTGATATTTGCCCACATCTTAAAATATGGGTCTTGGATAGTATGTTACTATTTGTCATTCCAGGCTGGAAACAGCAAGACTGAGTATAGCCAGAGAAAATAGACTTCTTGCATGTGCCAAAAAGTCTCCCCACCCCCGATGTCTTCCTTGTCCTTTGTGCCTTCTGAAAAAGGTCCTAGAGGTTGCTCCCTCTTTTTGTTGCATTGTGCAAAACAAGCATTGTGCTTCCACCTACTTCTCTCCTCATAGTTGTTTTAGTCATGAAAGTGGGATTCTATATCTAGTCAGTCTCCATGGCAACTTTATTTCTTATTAAATGGGAAAGGAAATGACATAATTAACTTACATGACCTCTTTACTTTGCAGAGGAGTTCAGTTGTATCTTTAGTAGTTATGTTGCATGCTCAAAGACGCACTTCTCTATTGATAGATGTGTTTTTTTCCCATTATCAGAGGCTCTTTAGGTGAAAAAATGGCAGCGGCCCTCTGGAAGCAGGGGAAAGGTGTATTGAATGAGAATGCCAGGCATTCATCTGCCCTATTCAATGATCTTTTTGGAGCGTTTCTCAACAGTCGCACACACACACACACACACACACACACACACACACACACACACACATATAAACTACTTTACCTTGGCTCTGCGGGAATGCCCATTATATTCATCGTGTTTGGTTTATAGAGGTCTAAATGGTAGGCTTCCAGCAATGATATGTGATGTGAAACAGTTGTGCTCCTTGAATGTGTTCATAGAGAATTAGGGGAGTGATTGCACTCAACCGATAAACTAAGGCACAAATCTCTGTGTCTTTGAAAAACATAGGACACGGTTTTCCTGCGCAAGTCAGACTCAAAGAAATTGCACCAGTAAAAGCCAATTTAAAAACAGTCCTATATGAATCCATCAGTATGTGCAATATTCCCCCACTGCATTTCCCCTGATTTTAGAGATTATAGGAGTTACGAATTATTGGGATCTGTATGAATATGGAACGTTTTGGCATTACGTCAAATGTGATCCTCTTCCCCTTCCATGCATTGAAGTGACTCATTCATTTTTCCACTCTCTATGACTACAAAATAGAAGCAGGGAAGCATATGGAGGAGAGAGGGTCTCAGAGGAGGTGCTACAGTTAGCCTAAATATGAAATCTCACTGCAGGGGATTCTCTCTCTCTCTCTCTCTCTCTCTCTCTCACACACACACACACCTACAGCTCTTCCTTTAAACCTCCTTCAGCCATTTATCAAAGACACAACCCTCTCCAGAACCTACCTGCCTCTGACACATATTCCCTTTCATTCCTTCTTGCTCCTCTGCAGCACTGCAAATGCCCCCCTTTCATAGCTGCCAAGTCCGGGTCGTAAAGATCCGGGATCGGCAGCGCGCGCATGACCGGAAGTTGCGTGACGCAACTTCCGGTGGCGCTTCGCCCTTCTATGGGCATCAGAAAATGGCGGTGCCAGCGCCGGAAGTCGCTTCCGCGCATGACCGGAAACATGTAAAAGCGACTTCCGGCGCCGGCGCCGCCATTTTCTGATGCCCATAGAAGGGCGAAGCACCACCGGAAGTCGCGTCACGCAACTTTCGGTCATGCGCAGAAGCGACTTCCGGCGCCGGCGTCGCCATTTTCTGGTGCCCATAGAAGGGCAAAGCGGCACCAGAAAAATGGCCGCCGGGAAGAAGCGAATTTAAGGGAGAATGCCGGGATTAATCACCAAACGGGAGACCGCCGGGAAACGGTAAGAAAAAAGGGGTTTTCCCGGCGGATACGGGATACTTGGCAGCTATGCCCCCTTTAACCCAACCACTTCCACCTGCCTCCTCCCAAGTTCTTCCACCTCTCCAGATTTCTTCCTCCTCCAGCACTGGCGGCCTACAATTGTCACACACCTACCTCTGCCCCCTCCAATATTCCCTCTCATTCCTCCAAATGCCCCTTTACTCCCAGTCAGTTCCATCTGCCTCCTCCCCAAATCCTCCTCTTTCCCTCCCGTCTATCACCAGAGGACTTAAACTGCCATGCAGTCTTAACCTGCCCTCACTTGCTTCTCCCCCCCCCACCCCTGCCAACGCATCGCCACACTGTTTTCTGAGAGCATTTAAAAGAAGGCAGGTATGATTCCTGCCAAACTTCTACTGTCAGGAAGTCTTGTGTTGTTGTGGGTGGGATTCCTATAGAGAATCTCATGCATCTTTGTCACTCCTTTTGCTCCGCCCCATAAAATGATTGTATTTCTTTCCTGATCCATGCTATCCCTGTATGGATAGTGTAAACTAAATGGCTATTGTGTGAAGGTCAGCTAAGTCCTGAATTTGGGAGTGGCGAGCAAAGAGGCTGCAGATCAGGTCCCATTTAAAGCAGGGCAGGGCCAGAGATCAATAGTGTTTGAGGTCATGGGATGGGTGCCCCACGATGTAACACAGCCTCTGCCATGAACAGGATTAAGCTTTTGCAACACAGCAAATACCATTTAAAAACGGGGGGTGGGGGTGGGTTTCAGGGGTTATGAAAAGCTTAACCTTGCATATGCCTGCTCAACTGCACACAATGAGCTGACACATTCAGGAATTTGGTGTGATTACCATGAGCCTGGCAATCATGTGACTTGGCCCTGCCAAGGCTCAGTAACGTAGACTGAGATGCAAAATGTGCTTGTAGTCAAGCACTTATGTAATAACCCCCAGCATCAGTGCCACTCAGCCTGGGAACATTTAGCTCATATTATCTTCAAACCAATCTAGACATGGGAACCAGTGCTGCAATCCTGTGCACACTGACATTGTGTGTATAGCAGGGGAGGGACCATTGAACAAAATGGGACGTAACCTCTGAATAAACTCATATAAGATCAGGCCACAAAAGTATCCTTTACAGAAAGGAATCAGATCATCTATTTGTTCTGAAGGTAGAGACAACTAATAAGGGGGGGGGGAATGCTCCAACTCACTCTTTTATTAAATGCTAGAGATACTAGCAAAACCTATACTTCTGGGGTTCAGATACAAATCTAGGGGCTTATAATGAGGGGAGTACAGGAGCCCCACTTTCATCTCTGGCATGAATAAAAGTTTCCATCCAAACACGTTCCCACCCAGTCTCCCAACTCCCAAGCTCCCCCCTTCACAGTTGAGCCATAATAACATTAATAAATATATCCTTTCCTAGCATCTATTCACATCCCAACATGAAAGACCCCACTGTTCTGCCTCATGGGAAATACAGGCTATGAATGCTTGACTCCAAGACACACACACACACAGAAAGAGAGAGAGAGAGAGAGAGACACTGGTCTCACTCAGTAACCGACAGGAGCATCAACTGACCTAGTTTCCAGATGTGAGGGTGGATTTTATTATGATGATTTTCCCTTAGGACTTCAGTCAATTAGTTCCCAAATCAGCCTGGTGTGTCACTCTTGAACATGTTACTGGAAACAGTCAGAAACAAATGCTTGAAAGATACATATGTGTGAGAGCGTCATGCATTTTTTTTAAAAAAGAATTTTTTAAAAAATGGTGTTTGACATGGCAGCATTAGACAAGTGACTCACAGTGATGTACTTCTATGGATCCTTATTCACTTTCTAAATGGCACTTGCCCTTAGGTAAGTGCATTTGGGATGGCAGTTTAAGTACTTAATTTACATGCCAGCATTACATAATTATTTCTAATCTGCTTGAAGTTTTTCTTCCACACAGCAGAAGCATCCATCCACATTTTGGATCCCATCCTTCCTCCAAGGATGTCAGGAATGCATAATAGTGTTATCGATCCCATTTTAGGTAAGTTAGGTAAGAGATAATGGCAATCCAAGGCGATCTGCTTACCTTCATTCCTTGTTGAACCTAGATCTTCTTACTTACTTATTATTTATTGGATTTCTATACTTGCCTTCATCCAAGGATCACAGGGAAGTTTACATATAAAAACACAAAAATACATACAATAGTAAGAAATAATAATAATATTATAACCACATATCATTATTATTTACTAAATGTTAGGTTTGGCACTCTCCATAACATTCCATTGGCTCCAAACTGCAGGCTTCTAAGCAATTTCTCTGACGATGAAGTTACGGTACCTTTACGCTTCTCACATCTTTGATTTATATCAGTCATAAATTTAGAGACACACATTTCAGCAGATTTTGCTTGAAAGAAAATATTTCCTCTGTGTGTGTGTGTGTGTGTGTGTTTTAAAAAAATACCATACCATCCTAATGACTTCTCTCGCTCCTGAATCCCTTGCTGGTTGTTAAATGGGATAAACCAGCTTGAGCTGTATAGCAATAGTGGCACAATGCTGTATGATGCTGTAGATGAATAATTAGCAGTCAATGAAGGGGGAAAGATTCCCGGTGCCAGAACAATGACTCAGCAGGCTGAGGAACACACAGTTTCAGAATTTGACACCTGTGTGATATCTACTTAGGCTATCCACTGTAATTACACCAATGGCAAGTTCCTCCATAAGGAGATCAAGCATGTAAGACCAAAATAGCCTCACTTTCTCTTGGGAATAGCCCAAAAGAAGAGAGTTCTTCCAAGTAAATTTAGTCTAAAGCAAGGGCCAGCATGGGAAACCAAAGAGTATTTCTATCTGGGAAACACCAAAAACAGAGTGATCAAAGCCAACTCTCCAGTGCTTTATTTTATTTATGTACAGGTACCGGTATGTAACAAGATGGATGTCATACTTCAAGGCAGATGCTTAGAACTGCTGTAGCATAAAGTTTAAGATCGAGAAATGCCTGGGTCAAATGTTTCCTCTGCCAGGTGGCCTTAGGCAAGCCACTCACTCTCACCCTGCCATCTGCAATATTTTAGCAGTGTTGGGAAAGCGTACATAAGATGCTGCCTTATATTAGTCCATCCAGCTCAGCCTTGCATAGCTGCCAAGTTATCCCTTTTTAAAAGGGATTTTCCATTATGCTGAATAGGCTTCCTCACGAGAAAAGGGAAAACTTGGCAGCTATGCAGCCTTGTCTACTCTAACCAGCAGCTGCTCTCAATCGCAAGGGGAGTCTCTTCCAGGCCTACCTAGAGATACCAAAGATTGAAGCTGGAATGCCTTGTATGCAAAACAATTTTTTTATTGCTATTTCATTGTATTTTATTACATTGGTATTATTGTTGACTGTCCTGAGTACCATTCGACAGCAAGGCGGGATAGAACTCTAACTAATGATAATAATAATATATAATAAACCTACACCCTAAACAAGAGCCACTGTGGTACAGGTTTAACAACCTGGTTGCAATTTTGGCCACTTTCTTGTACATATCCGTTTTAATCTAAGAATTCTAGGACCTTCTGCTTCACTGCAATTTTAAAGTTAACATTGTGATAACTGAGTTGCTTCATTTTGCATTTTGCTTATTGATGTTGAAACTGTTCGTGCCTTAACCTGCCACATTAAAAATGAAGGTCTGGGGCTATTGAACATATCATTAATCTACTGCGCTTTATGAGGAATGATAGAAAAAGTCAATGGACAAACTATGGCAAAAGCTGAATTCATTTAACATACAAGTAGATTTATCTTTGTGCAGGTAACAGTTGTGCTTATTTGTTTTGATCAAAAATATATATGTATAAAGCAGCTGTGTGTGTGTGTGTGTGTGTGTGTTCCTAAATGGACATTTTTTGTCCTGGTAAACCAGGAGAGGAACACTTAAGGATTAAATAAGCTTTAATGTTGTCTTTACTCAGGAGCTGAATAGTTGCTGATTAGACCTGACTAAATTCTACCTTATTTACAGTCCTATGTAATATCTTTGTTACTAAGGAACCATTACTGTATTGTTTGGAATATGGAACGTTCAGCAGTGATTTCTCTTATAAAAGCAGCCTTTTGCTTGGCTTAAGCTTCATTATGAGACAAGTACTTAAACTACCTGGGGAAAATATCAAATAAATAACTCCAGGGATGACCCAACCCTGCCCTATGTATGCAGAGAGCACAGGACCAAAGGCTGTGGACAACCAAATCACCCAAGGACATCTGCAGAGCATGCAAGGTGTTCACTGCCACCATCCAACAATTGTGCCAATCTGTGCCCAGCCAGACATCCAGCAACCCAAGCCCTTGTACACCCACGCACTGCTCATTCTAGAAGTTTATTGTGTAGAAGGGAAGAGGCACATTATGGCTGGCAGCCGATAAAACATTGTTTTTATTATGTATCTTGTGTTTTTATCTTGTGTTTTTATGCTGTGGATTGCCCTGAGACATTTGGATGAAGGGCAGTATCCAAATTTAATAAATTCATATGTACTGGATGCAATGATGAAAGGGTTAGGGAAGTGGCCCAATGTGTGATATCTCCGGTATCCACCACAGCCAGAATCTGAGAGCATTGGTTGTTGGGTCTTTCGTGGACTGACCCATCAGTCACATGCAGTACCTTGTAGGGTTAATGCATCTGTCCTGCTCTTCCTCTGTTGCCCATTAGCAATGAGGGTCTAGCAGTTAGAATCATAGAATCATAGAGTTGGAAGAGACCACAAGGGTCATCCAGTCCAACCCCATGCCAAGCAGGAAACCATCAAAGCATTCTTGACATATGCCTGTCAAGCCTCTGCTTGAAGACCTCCAAAGAAGGAGACTCCACCACACTCCTTGGTAGCAAATTCCACTGCCGAACAGCTCTTACTGTCAGGAAGTTCTTCCTAATGTTTAGGTGGAATCTTCTTTCTTGTAGTTTGAATCCATTGCTTCGTGTCCGCTTCTCTGGAGCAGCAGAAAACAACCTTTCTCCCTCCTCCATATGACATCCTTTCATATATTTGAACATGGCTATCATATCACCCCTTAACCTTCTCTTCTCCAGGCTAAACATACCCAGCTCCCTAAGCCGTTCCTCATAAGTTGTCTCTCCCCACCCCACCCCAGCCACTGCAAAGGCAGCTCCATGCCCTGCTTTGCATGAATCAGTAGGACTGTGACCATGGAACTGTACTGGGGTCACATAGGAAGTGCCCATGCTCAAAATACAAGAAGATCTGAGGTATCCTAATCCACCTGTGGCCCTCCAAATGTTTCGTCATCCTTCCTGAGCATTGGCCATGCCAGTTGGCGCTGATGGGAGCTGGAGAGATCCAGCTTCCCCATTCCTGATTTAAAGGATGCCTTAAAGACAAGACAAATGACTTATTCTAAAAAACAACAACAACAACAACAACAATTCCCTATTCAGTGACTTCCATGCCAAAGCAACAGGCCTTCCTCCTCCCTGCAATGAACCTTGGGAGAATGTTCTCAGCTAGTATCTGGTTCAGTAAATCCTAAGCAATTGTGTACACACACATCAAGGCGATGTCTTTTTGGTAAATACTGAAAATTTAGATTTGGATTAAGCAGTGAGCTGCTATGAGTATTACAACCTAATATTTGCTTGCTGCTGCTGCTTCTCTCTTTTTTTGAAATGCAAGTACCTGAGTGGAAAGCCAAGCACCTACTATTATCGGCATGGACCTGAAAAGAGCTCTCTTCTCTGCTTATTAGACAGAAATGTCACACTTGTATCTCAACCACAAGAAAGGATCACTGTTAATGAAAGTGTGGCAGGGACTTGGCAGTAGGTTAGTTGTTTTCCCTGAGGTTTTGAGCTACACATCCCATGTCAGGTGTCTTGCGCTGACATTTACAACATAAGCTCTTCTAGACAGGTGAAGACTCGTGATTTCAAACCCACTGGGGCCAATTCAGATTGCCATTTTGTGACAGACATTTCTCAAACCATGGTTTGAAATCTGGGCGGGGATTTCAACGATGGTTTCAAGAGTGTCAACCTAGAGATCACACACTGTTAGTTATAGCAATAAGTAAGCAGCAAAGAAGGATACAAATGCCACACCACCTCCTACTGCTGCTTACCTTCTGAGGCCCCATCACTCATCCTCTTTTCTGTTTCTGCTCTTTGCCTGTGTTTCAATATGCTCTGAATTGCAGTGGTTCAGAGCTATACTGGTGGCTGGATGGTCTTTCCCTTTAAATGAGGGAAAAAATGGACTGATTGGTTTCCTGGCCCCTTCTATTGACTGACATCACCTGAAAAAAGGTAATGTACATTCATGTTCTGGGGCTTGTGATGGGAAATGGCGAAAGCCAATCTCATACATAATCATATTGTTCATTGACTGGCATTGTTTAAAACAAGTATCACACTATTAGTTCCCATCTGAATAACAGGTTCGTTGAGGTGAAGCTTTATGCATGACATACATGCAGAACCGGTCTATCTAGAAGATTAGTGTAATTCATATATTCAAGATCTGCAAGATGCTAAGCAGTCTGCTGTATAGTCAAAGGCTTCAGTTCCGTACCCACTTAGGAACTTATAAACCCCACTGAATAAAACAGGATTTGTTCACGTGTAACTGATGGCAGGACTGCTTCTAAAGTAAAACAGATGCACTTTGTTAAAGCCAGTCTATGGCGCTGTGGGTTAAACCGCTGAGCCTAGGGCTTGCTGATCAGAAGGTCAGCGGTTTGAATCCCTGCGACAGGATGAGCTCCCGTTGCTCGGTCCCAGCTCCTGCCAACCTAGCAGTTCGAAAGCACGTCAAAATGCAAGTAGATAAATAGGAACTGCTACAGCGGGAAGGTAAATGGCGTTTCCGTGTGCTGCTCTGGTTCGCCAGAAGTGGCTTTGTCATGCTGGCCACATGACCTGGAAGCTATACGCCGGCTCCCTCGGCCAATAATGCGAAATGAGCGTGCAACCTCAGAGTCGGTCACGACTGGACCTAATGGTCAGGGGTCCCTTTACCTTTTTATAGACGTCCAAGCTTACCTGGAAGTGGCCAATTGAGGCTTACTTTTGAGCACATAGGTGTTGAAACAGGGGCTCTAATTACGGACTTCCTCTTTTAAGCAAAAGTTTGGACTAGTTGGCCTATAAACCCCCTCCAAATGTATGATTCTGCCATTGTGCTGTTATTTATCTTACTTCAGTCTATAGTCAAAATGTATCTTCTGCCATTACAACATACCAAAATGAAACAAATAGGAATCTACTGGTGCACTAGTACTGACTGCAGTTACTTGAGCAAAATTAAGGAATTCCTCACTTTTCAAATGTTCATGGCACACAAAAATCAGAATATGTTTATCACACTAGAATCATAGAATCGTAGAGTTGGAAGAGACCACAAGGGCCATCCAGTCCAACCCCCTGCCGAGCAGGAAACACCATCAAAGCATTCTTGACATATGCCTGCCAATCCTCTGCTTCTCTTTTCTAGCATCTAGATCAAGGGAAGTAATAGTACTACTGTATTCTGCTCTGGTCAGACCTCACCTGGAGTACTGTGTCCATTTCTGGGCACCACAGTTCAAGAAGGATACAGAGAAGCTGGAATGTGTCCAGAAGAGGGCAACCAAAATGGTCAAAGGCCTGGAAACGATGCCTTATGAGGAATGGCTTAGGGAGCTGGGTATGTTTAGCCTGGAGAAGAGAAGGTTAAGGGGTGATATGATAGCCATGTTCAAATATATAAAAGGATGTCATATAGAGGAGGGAGAAAGATTGTTTTCTGCTGCTCCAGAGAAGTGGACACGGAACAATGGATTCAAACTACAAGAAAGAAGATTCCACCTAAACATTAGGAAGAACTTCCTGACAGTAAGAGCTGTTCGGCAATGGAATTTGCTACCAAGGAGTGTGGTGGAGTCTCCTTCTTTGGAGGTCTTTAAGCAGAGGCTTGACAGGCATATGTCAGGAATGCTTTGATGGTGTTTCCTGCTTGGCAGGGGGTTGGACTGGATGGCCCTTGTGGTCTCTTCCAACTCTATGATTCTATGATTCTAATTTCAAGTTATTTTCCTCCATATTAAAGAAAAGGGTGTACCATTGGAATATTAAACAAACAACAACAGGAACTCTAGAGCCTTTCCCTTGTACTTTAAAAAGAGAGTTCACTACCTAAATGAGGTATCATTTTAATAGTGTAACCCAGGCATCCCCAAACTGTGGCCCTCCAGATGTTTTGGCCTACAACTCCCATGATCCCTAGCTAAGAGGACCAGTGGTCAGGGAAGATGGGAATTGTAGTCCAAAACATCTGGAGGGCCGAAGTTTAGGGATGCCTGGTGTAACCCATCCTTTACATAGAGTTCAGTTGCCAGGTTTGGACTCGGAAACCTGGGGGTGGATTTAAAACAAGCATAGGCAAACTTTGCCCTCCAGATGTTTTCAGACTACAATTCCCATCATCCCTGACCACTGGTCCCATTAGCTAGGGATGATGGGAGTTGTAGTCCCAAAACATCTGGAGGGCCGAGTTTGCCTATGCCC
Organism: Zootoca vivipara; assembly: GCF_963506605.1. Classification (NCBI taxonomy): domain Eukaryota; kingdom Metazoa; phylum Chordata; class Lepidosauria; order Squamata; family Lacertidae; genus Zootoca; species Zootoca vivipara. Next base: position 75,889,549 of record NC_083279.1, on the reverse strand, counting down.
GATTTAAAAGCTCTGCAGCAATGAGGCAACAGTGGTACAGTATTTCCTGTCTCAGTAGTTTTACTCAACAGTTCAGCAGCTTTCACACAAACTAGAGTCTTGCTTTCTACAGCCGGAAATAGACAAAGATTGGAAAGAGCTGTCCATTGACTGATATTCAGTGGGAGACATTGAATATTGATTTTGCCATCTCAAACCCCTTTGAGCTACAAGCAGCACTTTGGGGTCTTGCTCTGGCAACTCTATTATCACATCAGAGGGAAAGAGACCAAAGTCTAGCTGAGGTTTTCACTGGCAGCAGGTTGTGTGACTTTAATCAGAAGCAAAGGCGTTCTCCACCAAAACTTGTTATCATCACTGGATATCATGAAACTTGTGAAGTAATAATAAGGGAGTGCCTTGGACTATGTGTTTTCCTAATCACTGAGCAACTACACTTGTCCTTTAGAAATTTGGGGTTAGATGGAAGGCCTTTGGAGTATGTGGCTGTCAAGCAAGGTTTTTTAAAAAGCCCATACCTCTCCTTTCAGAAAGTAGGTTGTCTCTCTGAACATGGGTAAAAAAGCAACTTGCAAACAGTGTCTGTTAAGAAAGGAGAAGGGAGCAAATTAGTGGTGGTAGCTCCTGAGAGGCACCTCTAATACAGCTTTTAATGAGGAAAACTAAAGGGGAGAGGAAAGGGCCATTAGAGAGGAATACAGCTCTCCTAAATCTAGCACTTTGCTTAAACGAAAGCATAGGAGCCAACTCCTAGGGGCCGAGGTCCCTTCGCCCCCTTAAAATATTTGAGGGGGCTGCTCCACCAAAGTTGATGGGTATTGCCATTCAAATGGGGTGTGTGCACTGTGTCATCCCGCCCCCCCCCCATTTTATTCAAGTTGGCAGCCCTGAACAAAAGTTTGTTTTCCCAGGTGCTATTTCGGTTTCCTATGGAGATCCAGGGTTCTTGTGACTCATTGTGACTGTCTAACACTTCATGGGCGTACCCAGCACAGGGCAGGGGGGCAGCTGCCCCCCCAGAAGCAGGGCCGGTGTAGCCGTGGGCGAGAGCAGTGCTGCCAGTGGGGCTGGTGGGCAGAAGCGGAGGTGGAGCCCAGCCCGGCAGAGCGCGAGTTCGGCGTTCCCGCCCACCGCACCGTGCCCTCCCTCCAGCTCCCTGTCGGCCCTCTGGCAAGGCCAAGCTCAGCGGGGAACCAGAGAGCGCGATGGGAAGCTGGAGGGTGCGGCGGGCAGGAACGCTGAACTCGTGCTCCGCTGGGCTGTGCTCTGCCTCTGCCCACCAGCCCTGCCAGCAGCACCGCTCTCGCCCACGGCTGCGCACTCCGGCAGGCTCCTGGCCATAGTGCACTGGGGGCAGCCCGGCGGGCCAGAGCGAGCGCCCTGGCTGCGTGCTGTCAGCGGAGCCCTGGTGCCTCCGACTGCAAAAAGCTTCGCGGCGCCTAGGTGAGACCGGAGTCAGTTTCACCTGGGCTCCGTAGCCCCGCCCATGTTCCCACTTTGTGGCCCCTCCCCTCCTGTGCCTTGCCCCCGCCCCTTGCCCCCCCTAGTTTTGATCCTGGGTATGCCCCTGTAACACTTGCTTCTTAAACAAAAGGTGGAAATTTAGCAGGTAGATATTCTGTTGCCATGGGGCTGCATTGTTGGGGAAAGCAGATCTGTTTGATTTCTTTATGTCAAATTGCTGTTTAAGGCATTAGAGGAGGCCCGTTAAAAATGCTAGCAAAATGTAGTGATCCCACATCAAATGAAGGCAGCTCAGGACATAATGATGCTACAGGTTTAAGGAAGCTTCAAACCAGTTGAACTGTCATGACTTTCCCATAGTATTGTGTGGAAACATAGCTCTGTGATGTTGCTGAAAGTTCATTATTAGAGGTCATTGCTCCCACTGTGGAACTGCAGTTCTCAGGGCTCTTGGGCTCTTTGAGTTAGCCTAGCTTGAAAGTAAAAATACGGTATATTCAATTCCTTGAATATCAAACTTAGATTTTGCTTCAACCCCAGTTTGCATTTGTTTTGCATTTCAGTGCTTACCTACCTAATTTACACTTCCTGAAGGAAACCAAAGACTAACATTTCAAAACTCACGCTTTTTCTCATTTTGTGATAAAAGTCTTCAAACAAAAATGTGTATAAAAATGGGGGGGATTGAGGAAAGTGCACCCCACATGTATGTTTTAGTGAAAATGACCTATTAAGAAATACATATTAGGGGAATGTTTGCAAAACGCTATATTAGGAGAAAATGTGTAGTAATAAACTGCATATATAATGAATTTTCACACATCCTTTTTAAAACAAATATCACAAACTGATGCAAAATGAACTTAACTCAGAGTTGGATATATGCGAAACTAAGAGAAATTAATACTGACAGATTTGTCTTTTATGACTCCCAAACCAGAAATTAACACATTCTAAAATGAGAGAATGCTGAAGTGAGAACTTTCCAACCAATGGTCTGTCCCTTTCAGGAAGCCAACTGCGAAGAACTGTCAACAGTTCTCTCCATCTCCCTCTCTCTTTGATGCACCTCCCCCAATATCATTTGAAAGAACTGTACTCCATAGCTTCACCATATATTAGTTTACAAAGTAATCTTGTTGCTTCAAACAGATTTGATCATCACTTGTGTTGGTAAAAGTCTGGAACTATTATCCACCTTTATTGGCATTAATAGTTTATTTTGGAGTTTTTCAGAATACAGCAAATAAGGAAACTCCCCTTTCCCCTTCTGCCTCTCACCCTCTTTGATGCCCACTCATACAGTGAGCCTGGATTATAGGCTGCTGCCAATTGAATTTGGTATGCATAAGGAATCTCAGTGAAGGACCCTTAGAATATATTAATTAATATTAATTAATTCCGGCCACCCTGTCTCGCGCTCTCCATTTGTTTTTTGCTGGTTTTATGTTACCTCGCTTTAACTCAGGCATTGGCAAACTTGGCCCTCCAGATGTTTTGAGACTAAAACTCCCATCACCCCTGGCTAACAGGCCCAGTGGTCAGGGATGATGGGAATTGTAGTCTCAAAACATCTGGAGGGCCGAATTTGCCTATGCCTGCTTTAACTCCTTTCCTCGCTGCCACCTTTCTAGCTTTCTGACTGTACCTCATTGTATACCAGCTTTCCCGGGAAATTAGCAGAGAGGGGCAGATTTGTGTACAAAACAGGGCAGCTTTCTTATCTGGAATAATGTTGTAAAAATAAACTGTAAAGTCCAACTAGATGTTGCTAGAGAGCTGTAGCTCACATGCTAAACTGTTCACTCAAAATCACAATTAATCCTTGATGATGGATGCTTGTCAGGATAAGGTATTGTCTGAGTTGTGCTCATGCCATAAAAATGATTGACTCCAGTCTTTCTGAGTTGTCTATGTGACACATTTAATGAGAATGCTGGCATTTTTACAGAGGTTCCCCCCAAGAGAAATATAGATATTATCTTGGAAGTAAATGGTAGTTTATCAAACAAACCAATAAACAAATGAAAAGGCCAATACTGTATGAGGTTTATTTTTAAAAAACAAAACAAAAAATCCATTAAAACAAAAATTAATGGTGTTCGTTGCTTTGGCAATTCTTAGTCCAGACTCAGCCATGACTTAAATGGTGGTATAAATCTACCTATAGAATATAGCGTATCATTTTCAGGAAACTGATTATGCATAGCTGAGAAGCCACATTACACTCCTTGCACACAGCGGAAACTTTTATCCAGCCTTTTGGATAAAATCCTAGGACAACTGACTCTTGCCACAATGTTCTTTTTCAAACTTGTCATAATTCAGCTTAACTAAGACAATCCATTGTAAATTATGCTGCTTGTATTGCAATTCCAATCATGTCTTCTGCCGGGATGGGGGAGTCAAGCCAACAACAACAACAACAACATCGATAACACGCCCATCTGGCTGAGTTTCCCCAGCTACCCTGGGTGGCTTACAGCATATATAAAACACAATAAAGCATCAAACATTAAAAAGCCTATAAGCTGATTTTTCCATAGCCCATTACATCAAGAACAAGTGACTTGTTCTTGTATTCAAAAGGGTCTCCCTTGCCCAACTGTTTTCTTGAAGTGCAGTGGACACCCACTTTTTCTGGATTTCTTTTGCAATCCTCACATCAAATACTTGGATCATGGTTCAAACGTAATGGATTTCACAGATTTCTGCAATGCGAAATGAAATATCAGTACTTGTAAAAGAAAATGAATGTCCCAGTTAGGCTGGGATTGCTTTTTTAAATATGTATAGTGAATTATTATTATTATTTAGCTGTAGTCCAAAGCTTGTGCATCTAAGCAAACAACCCCTTTCTGATTTCTCTATCCTTGGTTGAAGAGGCTACCATGAAGGGAAAAATGCTCGGCGAGTCATGTTTATATATCTCCCACTTTAAAGGGTCCATTTACTGTGACATCTTACCATATCATGTGCTACAAGGCTAAGTGGCTTTGCATTTGTTTTAGGTCCAGCTTGTATCTTTGGTTCTAATTTTAGACTGGAAATTCTCTGCAAAACAGGCTACATTCTGGTGACAAGACACAAAGGGCTAGACACAAAGGAAGACAAGGTCCTCTGTTTGTTGTAATAGTTGCATGGCATGGTTACACATGTAGCAGCAGAAAAGAGGAGCTTGGAAGAATTGGGTCACTAGAGATTGTAAAGGGGAGATTATATTGAGTGTGTGTGTTTTTTTTTAATGTTCCCTTGAGGGGGTTTTTTCTTTAAAAGATGAATCTCTTGCAAGGAGGAAACTAGCACGGCAAGGGACATCTTTCATCTGATGTACAAGTTTTCTTACTTGCAAGTAGTGGGGGGCTTTTTTTAATGCACAGGAGCATTAAAAATAGCATCCACCACCCCATAGCTGCCAAGTTTTCCCTTTTCTCGCGAGGAAGCCTATTCAGCAGAAGGGAAAATCCCTTAAAATAAGGGATAACTTGGCAGCTATGCACCACCTGCCACATGAAGTCAATGAGCCCACTCTATTAACCTCAGAATTCTGCCAACCCATTTTGTTGCTAGTGGAGACCACGTCACAAGCTTGCAAGACACAGTAAGTGCACCTGCTGGAATTTCCTCTTCAGCTCATATCTTAGGCGTTGGAGCTGTGCCATTGCATCTGATCAGCCTTGTGGCAAGCCTACTGTACAGCAGTTTTCTATGATCACTTTTATTTCATCTAGCTTCCTAGAAATAAATACAGGCATATATTGGAACATAGACATGTGACCAATATTAGAACTACCAGCATTTTGCCGGCCTGGCACCTGTGTCTTTGACATCCGGAAATTGAATGGGCAAATATTTTTAGTCTGTCACTTTATTTTTCACACCAAGAAAAGTATCGCCTTTTAAATGACTTCATATCCAAGTGTTGTTAATGGCACAGGGGAAGAGCTTGGGTGACCCTGGACTTGGTGACCCTGGACAAGATTGTGAGCCAGTAACTTAATATCTTATTTTAGAAATGTGATTTAGCTGCCATCCCATCAACAAAACGATTAAGGCTAGTTGCCTAGCCAAAATGTTAAATTGCTTTATTAAAGTGTGAAAATATGTATTTATTATCTTCCCCCCAGTCTAAGATACTGAAAGATGAAGAAATCATACTTTGCACACTTTTATATGCACTTTTTTCACTATTCCTCCATGTGGTGTGTGTGTGTGTGTGTGTGTGTGTGTGTGTGTGTGTGTGTGTGTGTGAGAGAGAGAGAGAGAGAGAGAGAGAGAGAGAGAGAGATTCCCAATGGATTGTGCCCTTTGTCAGTCAACATCACTGTGCCGAAGAACAACATAGTCTTTCATCATTTTCCTTCTCTGCTTCCCCTTTGCAGTCTGTACTTCTTTCCACCCCCTTAACAAACTGTTCTAATTCAGTTTACAAACAGAACTTTGGCAGCCTACCAACAAAAATAATTCCCAAGCATTATTAAACAGAGACATCCTCTAGTTAGCAAGCACAACAGGTAATTTGTGGCATTGCTTTTTTCTTCGTGTTCAGATGCACAGTTTCAAGCAAGCTCTCCCTCACCATTCTTAATCTTCTGTTTTGGAGGGGTGTTTCCACTGAAGTCGAAATTGTTAAGCATACATCTTGGGATAAGTGTTTTTTTAAAAAACACGTAATATTCCATCCCAATGGAAAGCTGACAGCTCACTTAATAGCTTGCTGGAGAAGGAGGTGAGCACTTCCATTTTGCCAAAGTGGTTACAAAAATATGCATTAAGTGGTATAGTACAGCAGAGAGAGAGTGAAGGTGACAGGCAAAACCTATAATCAAACAACCTTATATGCACTTTTTCAAACAACATATGAACCAAAACACAGCTGTCTTTCAAAATTCGCGTTTCTTTGAATTTTGTAATGAAGTTCTCCAACCAAATAATGTGTACAAAAATATCTAAATCATGGGAAAGTTTGTGCATAAAATTCACACAGTGGTGAAAATCTCATATAAAAAGCACCATATCAGGGGAAATTGCTTGGGGGGAAATGTGCATATCAGGCAAAATCACATTTTAAAAATGTGCATATTAAGAGAAATCTGTTCTAAGAAGCTGACAAATTTCCATGAGGATTTGAAAAACGGTAAATCATTGCCAGAGTGTGAAAACTATAGAATGGGGCAGGGGGAATGAGAATCCAAAAATTGACAGAATTTTCCATCCCGGATTGGAGGTGACATAAGGAGGAAGGTTGTTGTTTCCACATATAGTTCAGAAGCAAATAATTTTTGGCAGAAGTTTAAGGAGGTAATTGAAAAGATAACTGAGAAAAGGCTTCTACCAGGTCCATATCTGTCTGGGCTGAGCTACAGACAGCTGTCCAAGATGAGCTGGGAGCCAAGAACCAGAAATTGAGCTAGGGCTGAGGAACAAGCCAGAGGAAGAAGCCATGGAGAAAAACAAGAACCAGAACTATACAGCAAGAGATATGTGTGAATGCAAAGATCGAAACCAAAGAGCAACATCAGAAACTGGGCATGAAAAGCAAGGAACACATCAAACCCTGGAAGATATTGCATCTCAGGCAAGGTTCCAGTCCAGGCAGAAAGTCATTAGTCACCCTTCCTGCTCCAGGAGTGTCCAGTCACCAACCTGAGTGGGCAGGGCCACACTAGAAAACTGACTGTTCTTCATTGCCAACAAAATGCTCTAAGCAGGATAGCTACACATAAAACCCAAGGTTCCTAGTTCTAGCCAAAGTAGCTCCTGACTTTATCTCATACTAAAACTGTATCTGTTAAATATTGTGAACTAATTCTGCATGCAAATGGGAAAATAAATTTTCCATGTCTTCATGCCTAAATAATATTAGGATAAAAAAATGAAAGCAGCAATGCAACAACTTCATTTACAATTGCACAGCATTTATTCAGTGCAGCTTACAAATCCTTTGTGTGCTTATTGGAAAAAATACTGTGAAAATATTAGATAAAATGTTATAGCCATTGTTATCTGGTGTAATTATTATTGGAATATATATCACCAAATAGTCATCAAAGGTACATTTTTGAGAGAGAGAGAGAGAGAGAGAGAGAGAGAGAGAGAGAGAGAGAGAGAGAGAAAATAGGCATGGCAAAAGCAGAAAGAAATAATTGTACAGCTTCTTCTTAGAATGACAGAACTCAACCTAGGGTCAGGATTCATTTTTTAAAAAATCCAGTAGGAAGGAACAAAGTTGAGAAAGGCCTATAATCCAGGTGAACTGACTGGCAGGGATTGGGGGGGGGGATGTGATATTCAGTTTGTTTTGATGATCTACTCTTGGATATATTCAAGACAACACCATAAAACAATGATGAAGATGAAGATGAAGATGAAGATGAAGATGAAGATGAAGAAGACATAACAGCCACAGGAAGCTTTGGAAGCACACTAATAACAAACAAAACCACCTAAGCATGAGAAAAAGAGCAGTCTTTACCTGGAACCTAAAAGATGTCAATCAATCTCACTGGGGAGTACATTCCACATTTGCGAGCCACAACTGAAAAGGCCCTTGTTACCGCCCTCTGAACCTTCCTCAGAGTAGGACCTGTGGAGGACCTCAGATGAAGATCCAAGGGTCAGTTAGGCTCATGTCTGAATTTGTTGTTGTTGTTGTCGTTGTTTAGTCGTTGTTTAGTCGTTTAGTCGTGTCCAACTCTTCGTGACCCCATGGACCATAGCACGCCAGGCACTCCTGTCTTGCACTGCCTCCCGCAGTTTGGTCAAACTCATGTTTGTAGCTTCGAGAACACTGTCCAACCATCTCGTCCTCTGTCATCCCCTTCTCCTAGTGCCCTCAATCTTTCCCAACATCAGGGTCTTTTCCAGGGAGTCTTCTCCTCTCATGAGATGGCCAAAGTATTGGAGCCTCAACTTCAGGATCTGTCCTTCCAGTGAGCATATCTGAATAAGCATTCAGAAGATTAAATGGCAAAATAGCACTGGTTATTTTGGTACCATATAATAACTATAGCACTGTATTGGCACAGAAAAGCTGTAAAAAAGATTTGTGCTCTCTAGTAGGTGTATTTGTTTTATATAGGCTCGTCTACAGCACAATTCTAGGCATTCATAAGCCCAAGTAGGTTCCATGAAGCTCAATGGAATTTACTCCCAGGTATGTGTGTATAGGAAAACAAGCTATACTAAATCAAACTATAGTAAAACTGAGTTACTTACTGTGAACCACTCAAACCACAACTTCCATGTATGAAAGAACATATTTAGCTCCAATGTTATGCCTATAGATCCATATTGAAAAGTGGATAACCTTGTATGACCTTTCTAAGCCTTTTACCAACATTTCACATATATAACTGGGAAGTGTTGATGAAATGCCTGCAGAGCCCAATGATAGTACTGCATACAATTCATCTTTTCCTGGGAATATTCTCCCAGGAATCTTTTTTAAGCAGTGGACTTTGGGGGTCTTTGGCTTCAGCCCAGGGGAAGAGATTTATTTTCTGGCTTTCAAGCTCTAATCACAGGACTCCTTCCTGTGCTTTGCATATGTGTTTCCTCAGACACACCCTTTTCCTGGCAAATTATGAGGAAGCCCAATGTCAAGGAAACCATCCAGCAGGGGGGAATGAGTTCCCGCTGTCTCCAAAACAGGGCTGCTGCTTCTCCTATGGCTGCCCTTTCTCGCCATTCTTCCGCCTTCTGCTCTTTCCCCATAAAGCACACTCATGCATCTGGCATCTTTGCAAAATTAGAGGTACCCTCTGAACCAAGATTGCCAAACTTTCTGAGTCAACAGAGTCACAGAATTCTGAAAAAGTGCCATGGGCACCAGTCAGAAAATGGCTGCCATGGGGTGTGGCATAACAAAAAATGGCTGCCACATCTAAAAGAGCAGGAGACAGGAGCACAAAATGGTTAGTGTATGCCTTCCTGTTGGAGTTGTACAATGGAAGTCCCAAATGTGCAGAAATAAACTTTCTGTACCACAAGATATGAGTTTTCAAGCTTTACTGCAGGTAAAAACAGTCTTAAATGTTGTTTAGTCGTTTAGTCGTGTCCGACTCTTCGTGACCCCATGGACCAGAGCACGCCAGGCACTCCTGTCTTCCACTGCCTCCCGCAGTTTGGTCAAACTCATGTTCGTAGCTTCGAGAACACTGTCCAACCATCTCGTCCTCTGTCGTCCCCTTCTCCTAGTGCCCTCCATCTTTCCCAACATCAAGGTCTTTCCCAAGGATTCTTCTCTTCTCATGAGGTGGCCAATATATATATATGTATATATACTGTACAATGCAAAAACAAAAACAAAAACTTGCAGTGGCTCAGTTCCATAAAGTACTTCTCCCTCTGGTCCCAGAGAGAACCTATGCAACTTTAACGGCTTTTATTGCTAAAATCAAAATGTGTCTCTCTCCTTCTTCTGCACACTGGCAGCTCAGTGTCTTGTGTCTCCCTGGGTTGCACACAGTCTCATTTACACACAGAGAGAGAGGGGGGGCAGGTACTCAGATTTCAAATCTCCTGTTGAGTCACAAGATCTAAAGCTTGTGCTGCAGTCACACCAGTGAAAAAACACCAGTTCTGTCCCAATGTGTTTTTTTTTTGCAAAAACCCATAATGCACTTAAATACAGCATTTTATGTTCATCAAATGTATAACTTTAATTTACAGCCCATCAACTGTGCCCCTCAATAAAAACCAGAAGCCACATCAGCCACCACTGTGCCCTCTGAGGGTGCATGTTCAAGGTAGGAAAGATTCAGCCACTGCAAATATAAAGAAGAAGAGCAAACTTACTCTTATATTTACTGAGACCTTTTGTGGGCCCCACAGAAGGTAATGGTTGTCACACTGATGCTCATGGGTGCCACAATGGTGACTCTTCTGAACTTTCAAAAGCCACTTATATTGTACTAGTTACAGGTAGGTAGCCGTGTTGGTCTGACGTAGTCGAAACAAAAAAATAATAAAATTCCTTCCAGTAGCACCTTAGAGACCAACTAAGTTTGTAATAGGTATGAGCTTTCGTGTGAAGAAGTGTGCATGTACACGAAAGCTCATACCTATGACAAACTTAGTTGGTCTCTAAGGTGCTACTGGAAGGGATTTTATTATTTTTTGTTTCACTTGTATTGTAACATTGGAAAGAGACCATCTGAAGCCCCACCAAATGCACATCTACTTCTGCATTCTGTGGATTTCACGCAGGGTTTTACTCTAACTTTTCCCCTGGCTTCTTTCTCATTTCCCCAGGTGAACATCTGCAGTAGAAACCTCCAAAAACATATCCTGATGTGCACACACAGGCCACAGTTTTATAATGTAAATATGCATGCACTATCAGAGTACCTTTCAGGATGAGGCTCCTTAATTTGTGCAAATTCATTCAGATCACCATCTTCAGTACTCATATCCAAGCACAGCTTCTTGCTATCTGATGGCCTCTGAAAAGCAAAATCAAGATACCGCAGCTAATTTCAAAACTGTTTTGTGCCTAGAAACTCTGTCTCGCTGTTTGCAATCTGTAAGATAGGTCCTGAAGGAACAGCAGTTCAGATACCTGGTTTGGTTTAATTTTTACAATGCTGTTGTCAAAAGTAGGTTCAGTTAGGCCAGGCATGCAGTCCAGGGACATACAATGTGGAAATTAGAGTGTGGATTGAAATGCATTGTTATTCTTACTAAAGCACCCATATTAAACAAAACTTTATGTGTGTTTGATATGTCCACACTCAAATTAGATGCTGTTTAATTATGTTTTATTTAATAGGCATGTTATTTAGCCAATATTGATTTGATATGGTATGTAATCCAATCCTGCAATTCACTATGGGAGATCAATGGCTACCAAGGGCAGAGTTAGGTCCACGACCTTGCTAGATAGGGCCAGCTACGGGGGCTGAATTATAATTATCTTTATTAGCAACTCTTGCATTTGCACATAAAAAGTGTTGAGCAAAAGATATCTACAATGCACAGGGTTGGACTAGAAGATCCTTGTGGGTCCTTCCAACTCTGCAATTCTATGAGAGTATGCTTCTAAGCAATTTATAACCACAGTCCTGTAGTTTCTCAAAAACAGCGAAGTCCTAAAATAAGAATGTAATAATCACTGCTGGAACAGAATGGTGGCCCATCTAGTCCACTGCTCTGTTCTCACTGTGACCAACCAGATGCTTATGGGGAGCCCGCAAGAAGGACCTGAGCACAAAAGCATTCTCCCATTTCCAACAACTGGGTGTTGTTGTTTAGTCATTTAGTCTAAACAACCAGCCTGCTTTCTGCAAGGACCAGCTGTGCAATGGGATTTCATGTGGGAAACTTGGTCAAATAGCTGATCCAGCAGGGTTTCCAACTACCCCATACCCAAGGCCAAATATGACATTAGGTGTGAGGCCGGTGGGCATGGTTCGGGGAAAGTGGCTCTGTGGGCCAAATTTGGGCTGCAACAGTTGACTTGGCTACAAACAAACAATTGCATAACACTGGCTCCTGGTCTTTTGCCTGGCATTAAGTGTTATCATCTCTGTTGTTGTTGTTTAGTCGTCTAGTCGTGTCCAACTCCTCGTGACCCCATGGACCAGAGCACGCCAGGCACCGCCTCCCGCAGGCTGGTCAGACCCATGCCAGTAGCCTCGAGAACATTGTCTAGCCATCTCTGTCATCCCCTTCTCCTTGTGCCCTTTCCCAACATCAGGGTCTTTTCCAGAGTGTCTTCTCTTCTCATGAGGTGGCTAAAGTATTGGAGCCTCTGTCCTTCCAGTGAGCACTCAGGGCTGATTTCCTTCAGAATGGATAGGTTTGATATTCTAGCAGTCCATGGGACTCTCAAGAGTCTCCTCCAGCACCATAATTCAAAAGCATCAATTCTTCGGCGATCAGCCTTCTTTATGGTCCAGCTCTCACTTCCATACATCACTACTGGGAAAACCATAGCTTTAACTATACAGACCTTTGTTGGCAAGGTAATGTCTTTGCTTTTTAAGATGCTGTCTAGGTTTGTCATTGCTTTTCTCCCAAAGAAGCAACTGGGTAGTCAAAGGCATATTGCCTTCAACAGCATTCCCCCATCCCTATTGCCTGAACCAGAGCCTATCCGCAACCTTACAAGTTGTGACGATTTGCTATGCGGCAGGCAAAACCCCAATGGCATCAGCCAATCAGCCAAGTGGGGAAAATTCCTGCCGTGCCCCTGTCCCAACGACAGACGACAGACGATGACATAGCAAGATCAAGCATGCAAGCCCTAAATATAGGGAGAGGTGGTGGGTGTTCTGACCAAGAGAGAAAGCTCAGGGTCACATGCATAGGCATATATAGGTCCCTTTATCTATTTTGGCTAGTGTCCCATTGGTCAGATTGAACCCAACATCAAAGGACCTACCAATAGGGTGTTGTAGCTATCCAACCATACCCACCCACAACACAAGGGTTTGGTTGCCAGGTCTCACCGCAACACATGCCCTCTTTGAGGGAGGACACGATATATGGGAGAACATGTCCATGTCCAGGCCTACTGTTGAACTGGCAGCCACAGAAGCCTGCTGTATCCTGACTTGTAATTTAAAACCACTTCTTATGCATAACCCCCTTGGGGGCTACAAGCTTCCATGTTGCTCCCATTAAACCAGCTGTTGTTGTTAGCATTTGTCAGGGTGATTGCTGGAACCCACCAGAGTTAGTAGAGTGGTTGCTAACACTAGTGCCTTCAGCATTTGCTTCCAATCCTAATTGCACAGGCACACTACTGATTCATACATCATTACGCAAGGAACAATGGAATACATGTCCTGTGGATCTTCTCCCAAGAGACCCATGTGCAACCAACGCTGAATATTTAGGAGGCAGGCAGATTTTTTTTCTCAACAGAAAATCATTTTATGTATCTGTTGCCCTGTGGTTGTGTTTGAACGGTGGGTAGATTTGATTCTGAATTGTGGCTTTTCACCTTATTTTCAAATGGTAACTGCAATAAATTGTGGGTTGTGGTGTGTGTGTACTATTTTAAGCCCCCTTGAACTACAGTTTGTCTTTGTTAATGTGAATAAATAAATTGGACCCTTCTTGGAATGCAAGTAAGCTTCTCTAAGCATAAGCACATTTCCTGATTGTTTGACCATGTTTTCCTTTGCTAATAAAACTGTATTGCCCAGTTCTTGACTTGACTTATCCCCATGAACTTAAACTAGTGCTGTGTAAAAACATCTCCTCCAGTTTCACAAAAGACTTCTTCTCCATTAAATTGCCTTCATTTTTCTCGTTCATTCCCAGAGTTTTGGTGGATGTAGGGTTGAGTTTTGCTTTATCTTTGTGAGGTAGCAATGGGTGGTGTGTGTAACACACTGCAGCCTCCCTGGCTGCCCTGTGCTTCATGATCTGAAAAAGCCCCATGAGATGTTACCTCAAGACATCCTTCCTGGAGCTTTAATTGAAGCTCAGACAGCTGGGAAGGCTGGCTACTGGGCACCTGAGATTGATGTACTCACTGTTATTGTTTGTAAAGAAAGTTGTTCCTTTTAACTTTCTGCACTGCTTTCTTTAAAAAGGAAAATACTTCACTTCATTTTAAAGGAACAGCTGTCAGGTGCCCAGTATGTTTCCTTGTTTCCTATGCTTATGATAAATCTCACCTGAGGAATTTCTCCCCCTCTCTCTCTTACTTTATTTGTATGCCTCCTTTACATAGTTAAAGGGTGGCGCTGTGGTTTAAACCCCTGAGCCTAGGGCTTGCCAATCAGAAGGTCAACAGTTTCAATCCCTGCGATGGGGTGAGCTTCTGTTGCTCGGTCCCTACTCCTGCCAACCTAGCAGTTTGAAAGCACGTCAAGTGCAAGTAGATAAATAGGTACAGCTCCAGCGGGAAGGTAAACGGTGTTTCCATGCGCTGCTCTGGTACACCAGAAGCGGCTTAGTCATGCTGACTACATGACCTGTGGCGATCAGCCTTCTTTATGGTCCAGCTCTCACTTCCATACATCACTATTGGGAAAACCATAGCTTTAACTATACCTTTGTAAGCAAGGTAATGTCTCTGCTTTTTAAGATGCTGTCTAGGTTTGTCATTGCTTTTCTCCCAAGAAGCAGGCGTCTTTTAATTTCGTGACTGCTGTCACCATCTGCAGTGATCATGGAACCCAAGAAAGTAAAATCTCTCACTGCCTAACATGAACATTTCTAGCACTAACTAGCACTAACTTGAACATTTATGTGGGATATGCACAGCTTGTACTTGCCTTTATCCTGTTGCCCTAGAGCTGCCCCTGCCTTCCAACTAAAAACTATTGTACCAGTAGAACTACCGGTTGGTATCAGTTGATCATCTGTGCCCATGCTTTTATCTGTTCATGATCAGTAGTTGTAGGAAGAACTACCAAATCAAACACTAGTCTGGGTGATATGTTAGAGATCAAAATGTGACACAATGGACTATAAATCTGACTGTGGGATGCTATTACATATTGTGAGTGAAGATGGAACAAGAGGGGCCAAAATAGCGTAATATTGTTGTTATTACTGTAGCTTGTCTCTCTCCCCCGGTTCTTTGTGCTGAACCTTCAAAGAGGAACAGAATGTCCATTTTGCCTCATTGAGACTGCAAAGCATCGTTGTTTACTTTCAAGTATATGCATCCATCAGTTGTAACAACCCTTTATGAACAGAACCTAGCAAAAACCTGACTAAACAAGAATAATGTTCTATTTTATTAATGAAAAATAATTTGTGGTTGCTGCAATTTATTCCCAACCACCACAGCAATACTCAGGATATTAAAGACACTGTATATGTGTTCACAGCAGCAGGATATCATTTTGGTTCAGGCAGTCCTTATAATTCAGTTTTTGTCATCACTTACACTAAATTACTGATAAAATAAAAGCATAGGAAATTATTCATTCAAAACATTTCACCATCACCTACAGATATATATTTTTTACTACGGAGACAGGGGACAAAAGAAAATGGTAAAAGTAATCGAAGCAACACAATTTGTTCTTTTGGATTGTCTAATAATGGTGCTGCCAAGTCGGAGTCTTAGAAAAAGAATTTCTGCACATTGTGAGACTTTTTTTATTACAGATAATAACTACTCTAGTAGTTATGTTCTTACTTGCCTTAAATGCTTTTGCTGCAGTGCATTATGTTGGTAATATAACATTGCATATCTCAGAAATGATAGTGGATTTCTATGAAGGCTGAAAAAGCCTATAATCTCACTTAAAAGTTTGAAGTCTTTGAAATTACCTCAGCTATGCAGAAAATATTTGATGAGCATAACAAGCTCCAATGAGGAAGTGGTAGTCTTGGGACTAACTGAGAATAGCTTACCCCTCAGGACTAGGAAAATTATTGAATCAAAGAGACAACTAAAAAGCCCACCTTAAAAACACACACACACACACACACACACACACACACACACACACACACACACACACCAAAAAACAAACACCCAAGCTGTTGTCTGGTTTCTGTGTCAGCAACAGAACAAATACTAGCAATTAACCCAAAAACTCCACACAGACTCAGCTCCTATGAGAATCACTTTTCTTTTCTTTCTTTTTTTGAGAAATCAGAAGGTAAAAGCATGTGTATGCCTCTCCAAAAAATGTGGGCTAAAAGGAAGCACGCTGCTTTTTTCAAGGCAAAGTTTACTGGTGACCAAGTTGTATATGCCAAACTGGGTGGGCTATGTATAGATATGTTCATTTCAGTTGGCTAACACAAAGCAGGGTCATCACTGCAAATGTTTCAAAGCTGTAAAATTGCTTCCCTAGAGAGGTTTGGAACTTTTGGAGAGCATAACAAGAACTGGATCAGATCAAAGGCCCATCCTGTTCTCACAGTAGCCAACCAGATGACTTTGGGAATCCTGCAAGCAGCACACAAGGACAATAGCACTCTTCCCATTTGGGAGTCCTAGCAAGTTGTATTCAGAGGCTTATGGCCTCTGTGGAAACAGAACATAACCATCACAACCATTGATAGCCTTATACTCTATGGATTTGTTCAAACCACTTTTAAAGTTGGGGGAACCTCACTATATCTCACGGCAGTGAATTCCACAGCTTAATTATACAGTGTGTAAAGAGAGTTGTTAGGAGACCCTTAACAAACTACAGTCCCCAGGGCTCGGGGGGGGGGTGGCTATTAAATTGGCATAAAGGTACTTTAAATGCATGGTGTGGATGTGACCCTAGTCTATCCTGAATCTTGCAACATTCAGCTTCATTGGAAGGGATGCAACACTGAAACAGCTGTTTTGAGAGGTTTTTGATTGCTGCTGTTCCTTTAGTTTTCTGCTCTTTTTGATTAATTATTTGGCGTTTTATAGGTTAAGCACACCACTTTGAATTGTGCCAGGAAACATACAGGAAGCCAGTTTCAATATCCAAGAAATTCATTTAGCAAGGAAGGTCCTGGTTAATAATCTGGCTGCTGTCTCCTGAAGCAGTTGAACTTTTCTAATCACTGGAGAGCCTGTGTGGTGTAGTGGTTAAGAGCAATAGACTCGTAATCTGGGGAACTGGGTTCGCATCTCCGCTCTTCCACATGCAGCTGCTGGGTGACCTTGGGCTAGTCACACTGCTCTGAAGTCTCTCAGCCCCACCCACCTCACAGTGTGTC
Organism: Zootoca vivipara; assembly: GCF_963506605.1. NCBI lineage: Eukaryota > Metazoa > Chordata > Lepidosauria > Squamata > Lacertidae > Zootoca > Zootoca vivipara. Next base: position 75,872,458 of record NC_083279.1, on the reverse strand, counting down.
TGTTGTGGGGGAGGAGGGGAAAGGAGATTGTTAGCCGCTTTGAGACTCCTTCGGGTAGTGATAAAGCGGGATATCAAATCCAAACTCTTCTTCTTCTTCTTCTTCTTCTTCTTCTTCTTCTTCTTCTTCTTCTTCTTCTTCTTCTTCTTCTTATAGGTATCCCCACTTATAATGCATCTAACCTTGATTTGTCCAGTACATGGAGAACTGTGACAATATTGTATTTATTTAGGAGAGGTGTACAAGGTATAAGGTGCTCCAAGCTTCATGTGCCCATGGGCATCCACAAGCAAGGTTAAATCTAAAAGCATTCCCAAGCTATAAACCCTTAAGGAGAAGTGAAGCCCTGTTCAGAATACCAAGTCCATGGTCAGATGCACTGCTTACCATCAGCATCTTTGGAGTTTACTGGCCCATACACTCCAGATAGGTGTAAAATAGCATAGGAGGTAAGAAATGGCACAAGGCAGAGAAGATGTACCCTTAGAACCACATTCTGTAGTAGCCCTACCAGATAGTGCTGGAATTATCAGAGTACAGCACCCTCCACTGCCATCCTAGGCAATGATTAATCAACCCCCCCCCCAAAAAAACAGTTTTCTGTGAATATTGACACAAATTAGATCTATATTGACACAAATTAGATCTAAATTGTTTAAACGTAATCTGGAGCTAGTTCTGCATAAATAGCAAGGTCTTTGATTTGATTTTAAAAGACACAAGAGATTATATTCTTAAGCATAAAACAAAGAAGATATGTTACACTATGGAATGTGCTCCCACAAGAGGTAATAAACTCAGGTGGCTTTAAAAGTCAGTGACTACCCAAGTTGGATGGGTGTTAAAAGATTAGATAAATTCATGGAGGATAAGGATGTCAATGGGTACTGCCCATGATGGCTAAATTATATCTCCACTGTTGGAGGACACCTCTGAATACCAGTTGCTGGAAACTGGGGGAGTGTGGTGTTGCGCTCAGGTTTGGCTTGTAGGCTTCCTCTGATCATCTGGTTGGCCAACGTGAGAAAGGGATTCTAGACTAGATTGGCCTTTAGCCTAATTCAGCAGGACCTCCTGGTGTTCTTTTACTGGTTTGACTCTATCTGTTATTTATTCCATAGTAATAGTTAAATTAGCAAAGCAAACCTGCTCAAACATTACTAGCTTACACTTTTCCATTGCTCTGGTTGCTACATCTCAGAAGGGTAGTACAGAGCTGGAAAATAATCAGAATTCTGCAACATCTTCACTATGAAGTATGACAACATTTTGTGCCCATAGATACATCAAAGAGAAACTTTCCCCAACCCTTTTTATGCAGGCAAGGATTTCCAATATTGGAAAAGGATGACCTCTCAGTCTCTGTCCTACAGGCAAGTTGGAGCCATAGGAATCCAAATGACTGCATGTTTACAATACATAGGCTGTCAATTTGGAAATGAGTTCTGCACTGGAAGCACATTTAGTAGGAAGCAAGTTCCAATAAACTCAGTGTTAACCAATTTAGCATAGTTTCTGAATTAACAGGTGTAGAATAGTGTACATGCCAGTTAGTATGACTTATTGTGGAGAAAAGAGATTGAAAAAATGTGAATAAGTCATTACAGTATTCAGGTTTGTTGTATGTGTCTGGAAATCTGCCTTTACCCTGCCTCTTTGGACTTACTTGCAGGCTTGGCAGAATCAATGTCAATGAAGCTCTGGGCAGCTCATTAGCAGGCTAAGCAGTAGAATGTTCATTCTTGAAGCAAGACTAGGAACTTATACAAAAAATGGAGGTGTGGTTATTCTTGACACATTATGAATTTGACACGCCGCTGCGTCGAAGGAGCCAAGATGGTAAGTAAAAGCTGCTGATGGTCTGGCCACTAGCCTAGACGCAACTTGTATTTTGATAGTGGATTTCGGGTGGACTTTAGAGTATAATCCACAAATATCTGTGTTTTTATGACTCAGAAATGAAGGTGTGGGGAACATTTGGGCCTCTGGATGTTACTGAACTACAACTCTCATCAGCCTCAGCAAGCATGACCAATGGCCAGGGCTGATGGGAGTTGTAGTTCAGCAACATCCAGAGTACCCAATGTTCCCCACATCTGCAGCAGGAGCAAGCACTAGTTTGTGTTTTTTTTCTAAATGCTGGAGCCAATAGAGACGGATGACACCACCACCATACAACCATATTGAGAATCCACCAGGATCCATGCCTCAGTTGCATATGGCAGTCATAGCTGCCAAGTTTTCACTTTTCTCGCGAGGAAGCCTATTCAGCATTAGGGAAAATCCCTGTAAAAAAGGGATAACTTGGCAGCTATGATGGCAGTGCCACAATGGATGCATGACTTTTATGCTGCTGCCCACAAGTGCCAATTTGTGGGGAATCCTATGTTTAAAAAATGTAGAATAATGGCTCGGACCTTGGCGGCACCATGGATTGGGAGGGCCGTGGTTTTGGAGGGAAGCCGTGCCAGCCAAAACCCACAATGATGTTTTACAGTACAGTCCTCACAGAGATGCGAGCCGTCATTCGATGGTAGGTTTGGGAAGCTTCTACGTAAAACCAAACGCATCCTTCTCCACAAACACTTTTTTCGCGGCTGCAGCAGAAGCCCGCGCTTTCTGGCAGGCGGCTGGATTCCCAGAGACTGCAGGCGCCGGCGCGCGCGGTGTGTGGAGAGGCGCGAACAACACCTGCCCATCCACCCGGCCCGCGGTCCTTCCGAGGGACCCGCCGCGGACTCCTGTGGGCATCCTTGTGCCCGCGGGTCTTGTCGCCTTTTGCTGTGTCCATTGTGGGGAGAAGAAGACTAGGACGGGGTGTTTGTGGCGGGCGGAGGAAGCCAAAAACAAAACAAAACCCCGCGCGCTGTGTAATCAATTCCCCTCACAGTCGCAACAACAGCCCCGGTCTTGCCGCTGCTGCCGCCGCCCTCTCCTTCTCCTCCCAAGACCGAGAAGGTGGACGGCCGCGACGGAGAGAAGCCTGGGCCAGCGGCGACCAAGCTCCGCGCCTCCTCTCCCGGAGTCTCTCTGCGCGAGAGTGAGCGAAAGAGGAGCGGGGCGAGCGAGAAGGGGCTGCTGCTGCTGCTGAGGGAGCTCGGCCACTCCCCCCACGGGCTCCGCAGCGCAGGCGCCCTGGCGGCTACCGCAGGCAGGGGGCGGCAACATGGCGGAGTGAGCGACGGCGGCTGTGGCGGCGGCGTTTTCTGGCTCCACAACAACAGCGGGGGCTGCGGGGCGAGCTTCCCGCTCTCCTTCGCGCTGTCCCCCCCACCTCCAGCCCACCGCCGCCGCCCGGAAGCTTCTCCCGGCGGCCCACAGCGCGCAAGCCCCCGGCCGGCTGCCGGTCTCGGCCGCTTTTGTGGCGCCGTGAGGGGAGAAGCGGTGGAGGAGCGGCTTCGGCTAACGGGGCAGCGGCGCCCATAATAATCCCTCATTATAGAGGCGGGCGCGGGAGCGGCTTCTGGGACGGCCCTTCGGCGGCGGCGGCTCCGGTCCGCTCCCTGCGGCCCCGCCGGGCGCTGCTGCTGCTGCTGTTGCTGCGGTTGTGCCGCTGCGGTGGATGCGCAGCTTCTCGGCCAGGGCGGAGCGCGGCGGCGGCGGCGGCGGCAGGTAGTGTTGGCAGCGGCCGGGGCTAGATGGCGAACGAGAAGCCGGGGTCGGGGCCGGAGCCGCAGCCGGCGCGGCTCATCCCTGTCGGGGCCAGCAGCGGCGGAGGAGGAGTTGGAGGCGCCGCGGGAGCAGCAGTAGCATCAGCAGCACCACCGCCACCAGCACCGACGACGACGACGACGACGGGAGGAGGAGGTGGTGGAGGTGGCTCGGCGGCGGCCGTGATGGGGGAGCTGCGGGCGTCGGGCTCCGGGTCCGTGGTGCTTCCCGCCGGCATGATCAACCCGTCCGTGCCTATTCGCAACATCCGCATGAAATTCGCCGTCTTGATCGGACTCATCCAAGTCGGCGAGGTCAGCAACCGGGACATCGTGGAGACCGTGCTGAACCTGGTAAGGGGTGCGGGGGTCCCTGCCGCAGCTCCTGTGTAGGGAGAGCTCTGGGGACGGGGCTGCCTCTCTTCTCTCGCTCCCCCCCCCCCAAAGGAGAGAAAGCGGATCCCTCTTGAGACTCCCCCGGGCCATGCAGGATCCTAACTACTCTGGTGTCCTCTAACTGCTCCTTCGTGCTCTGCCCCCTCCCTCCCCCTCCTTATTTTGGTCCAGGTGCCTGTTCTCTTCCTAATCTGCCTTCCCCCTCCATCCTTTTCCCCAACATGGAAACTGAAGGGAGGGGCTTTCTTCCTGAGCTACTTTGTCATTTAATCTGGGAGGTCTCCCTTTATCTTTTGCTGGTCCTTGGGGAGCTAGCTCCTTTTAGCCATATGCTTCTACTCTGCCCTCCTTAACAAGCTCCTGCCCACTTTCCTACTCATGGCATCCCTGGTGCCTCCTCCTGACAGGTTTCTCATATCCACCTAGTGACACTTCCCAAGGCCTGAGGCAGATAAATCCCACACCTCCGGAAGTAATACCTTTTCTTTACTGTTAATTAGTGATGACTTCTCTTCCACCACAGATCGTTTTCTGGGGGGTAGCAACACAGACTTCCTTCCTCCTGCCAGCTTTTGTACCAGGCTCCCTTCAGATTCCATTTCCACCTTGTGCTCATGACCTGTACTCACTCTCTGTCCAACTCCTGGCCCTTTTTAGTTTACTTTCTTGTTTTGTTGTTGAGTAGGAGAGTGTATGGAATTCTGCTCTGTCACATAGGCCTATACAGTTCTAATCCGTGCTTCATCGAATGCTTGATCTGAAAAAGTGGATTTAATTGTATTAATTATTCTCAACTTTAGGTGCTCTTAGATAGTCTTGTGACTTCCGTCTGTTGCCAAGCAGAAGGATTTGATAGTACATCTATTTTTAATTGTATAAGATTAAAGAATAGCCCCAGATGGCGTCTTTCCTCTGTTGCTGAAATGTGTGAATGATTTAACCCTATTACCTTGCAGCCCATTGGGTTTGACATGTTGAAGAGAGGTTTTGTCTCTTACAATCTGTTGATTGGGTGAGCTTCTACTACTTTGTTACACCAGGTAGCTTCATTGTCACCTTTATTGTTTGAAATAGCTTTCTTGCCTGCTGTCTGCCTAAATGGTGCTGATCTCCACACATAAACACACCACCCTGGTGCTGCTCCCAGTACATGGAAAAAACATTTCATGTTAGTTAAATTAGCTCATAGTCACTTTGTAGTGCAAACATTAATTGCAGAGTTGTATGGCAAGGTTTTATCTCTACCTACGTTAGAGGTTTAGAAATCTACACGAGAGAGCAAGGAAACTGGGTATAGAAATGAATCACTTTAATTATGAGAGATTTGATGCCTCTCCTGAATGCAAGATTTGCTGCAGCAAAGCTTGTGGAACAGTTGAATGGAAACATCCTGTTCTGGATATAAAATGAGGATGAGAGCTGCTACATGGCAGATGCATTAAAATGCTTTTGTAACAAAGTTTAAACCATCCTATGCTAACCTATGGGCAAAAGCAGGACCTGTGATATAGTTACATTGGTCACTTTGAAGTAATATGTCATTTTTATGTCTAATAAATATTTACCACTGGCCCAGCCTAACAGAATTGTAGAGCTGCAGCAACTGTTTAGAGATAGGCTCTTAAAACATTTGAGCAAATAATGCACAAGAGTTAAAGCTCTGTTTGAGACATGAGGGGGCTGAGTAAATAATGATAAACATGAACAGTTCCTCAGAATTCATATCCATTTCTCAGCTTTAAAAGCTAACCTTTTTAATAAATCACCGGTTTTTTTAAGTTGCTGTAACTTAGTATTTTTAAAGTAATTGTTTATTTATTTCAATGTAGCAGTGGAATAAGGTAATATAGAAAAATAGTTCATTGAGCAGTTTCAAGGAGATCATGCCCTGAAGCCAAGGTGCTTAATCCTTTTCTTTTGTCGTTTTCATCTTTTGTTTGGGCAATTAAACCTCTGAGAAACCTGTTGATGTGTCAAGAAATGCTTTATATGTTCATAACCCAGTTACTAGTTTTTTGGGGGAGAGTGTCTTCTGTCACTGCTTATAAATATGTAGAAATCAGAGGATGCATTTTGAGTAAAGGGGAAAGTTCAGAAGTTGTTTTGATAGCAGTGCATTTTATACTAGAATTGCTCCCCACAAATGTCAAGATGGGACAGGAAAGAAAATTGAGACAACGTTGTGTAGTTTCCCTTTTGGTACAGTCAATACCTGTGAAGAACACAGCTTCAGGTGTGATATGAAGAATCATAAATTCTTTGCAAGGAAATACATTCTGGTTTGAAAACTAGAAAACAAAATTATAATGGTCTATTTCCAGCAGCAGTGAAAGGTTATTGCTGGTGCGTTATTAATTCAGTTTTCATGCAGTTAATATAAAATTAATTTCTTTTATATTTACTTAGAGGAAGCAGGCAAGATAGGCAGAAGCTTGAGAAAGCGAAAGACTGGTGGTCAGGCTAAGTGGGTTTTCTGTAGTTGTAATGTGAATGACTGAATCATTATCTTATGTGACTGCTTTCTGAATGATTAAAAGATACTCCTGTGTGTTTGTTTATCTGACAATTGTATATACAGTTATTTTATTGGTTGCATAGTGGCAATTCTGAAGTACTCTGAAGTGTTATTGTTGGAATTGATAATGGACTAGGTAAAGGTAAAGGGACCCCTGACCATTAGGTCCAGTCGTGACCGACTCTGGGGTTGCGCGCTCATCTCGCATTATTGGCCGAGGGAGCCGGCGTATAGCTTCCAGGTCATGTGGCCAGCATGACAAAGTCGCTTCTGGCAAGCCAGAGTAGCACATGGAAACGCCGTTTACCTTCCCGCTATAGCGGTTCCTATTTATCTACTTGCACTTTGATGTGCTTTCGAACTGCAGGAGCTGGGGCCAAGCAACGGGAGCTCACCCCGTCACAGGGATTCGAACCGCCGACCTTCTGATCAGCAAGCCCTAGGCTCAGTGGTTTAACCACAGCGCGTCCCCAAAATATATATCACATTAATACCTGATAAATAGTTCTTACAATTCATTTTGTGTGAAAAAATGACTACCTAATTATGTGCTGGAAACAATGTAATGGAATTTGAGGGCAATGTTTATGAACTGTTTGATTGTAATGACAGAGGATCTGAAAGTTAAAAGACTCAAATTAACACCTGCATACCAAACACTTCCAAGTTTCACTGAAGTCAGTACAAGTGTGCTTACTGTAATAACCTAAACTGTAGCTGTCATATGTGTTTAAAGCTGCCCCCAAAGCTTTGGATTTGTATTGCATTGCATTTTCTGCTAAGTACCTGAACTATATTTGAAGATTTATGTAAAAAATGCTTCTTGTGTGTGATGGTGAAGATCTGAAAAGAGTGCAATAGTAGAGATTAATATTTGAATATGAAAATGTGTCCTGCATTTAACATTAAACCTAGGCATGATCATATATATATATATATACACACACACACACACACACACACACACACACACATACACACACACACACACACACACACACACACACACACACACACACACAAACATTTTTGTTATTTTGTGTTCAGCTATACTTTAAGTTACTAAATTATGAATACAGTGGTGCCTCTAGTTACGAAATTAATTCGTTCTGGAGGTCCGTTCTTAACCTGAAACTGTTCTTAACTAGAGGCGTGGTTTCACTAATGGGGTCTCTTGCTGCCGTTGCGCCGCTGGCACACAATTTCTGTTCTCATCCTGGGACAAAGTTCTCAACTCAAGGTAACTTCCAGGTTAGCAGAATTTGTAACCTGAAGTGTTTGTAACCTGAGGCGTTTGTAACTCAAGGTACCACTGTACTGTACTTGTATTGTAAATGAGTCGTTTTTCTGCCAATGGTTTGATCCTGTCCCACTCACTGCTTCCTTTAATGTAGGAAAACCATTTAAATGTATTTATATGTGTATTGGGCCATTTAAAGTAAGCATTTCTTCCTGTTACTAATGAAAATAGTACTCACATTTAAAAGTGTGAATAAGTAATTAGATATTTGTATAGAATTATGTAATCGAGGTTCTTGCACTAAAGAAGTGCTGTGCTCATAGGTTTCTACAGGATTGAGTAATGTTTGCAGAATTTGGTTAGATTTTGGTCAACTGCAGAACATCAGTTTAATGTTTAATGTTAAAGTCCATGTTTAATGGATTTTTGTGTTTTAGTATTCTGTTGGAAGCCGCCTAGAGTGACTGGGAAAACCCAGCCAGATGGGCGGGGTATAAATAATAAATTATTATTATCACAGATCAAGCTTCATCTTCCCATTACCAAGAAACTTCCAGTGTTAATGTTTGTGCATGCATAGCTGATTTAAATAATGCTGTTCAGAGCCACAGCAATATCAGACCCGTGTTATCTGTGGAAATCACTTAGGAAAAGTTAAATCTTAATTTTTGATCAAATATTGAACTTTATTCTTTTTATTTCATGAGGTTTATACTTGTTTGCCAAAATACTGATTTGCCATTATTGATTTATTGTTTAAGTTTTTAATCTTATTGTATTATATTGCATTGATTTATTTAAAATAATTTATAAAGGGTTTTAATGGGAAATCCCTAAGTAGTGTACAGAGAACAATATAAAACAATTACTGCATTGATTTTCAAATAAAATCAGAAAATTTTAATAGAGATATACATAACTTGTTTATTGTCAGGATAGGCTTGCTGAAACAAAAGTTGTAGCAGGCATCTATTATAGCTGGTTTCTGTTCTATTGTAGTGCTTCTCTGGAAAAGTTTCTTTCAAGGGAGGTGTTTAAATAACAACAGGGCTTATCCTTTTTCTCTGCCCAAGTCATGCCCAGGTTTGAAGGAAATGGGACAGAAACTTCTAATTGTTACTGTAAACTTCTAGTGATGTTCAGCTTTAAAGCAAAGGTTTCTTGTGAACCCAACAACTGGCTTTGAAATCAGAACACTCAGTGGTCTCCAGGTTGAAGTGAATATTATTGCCTTGGCTTATGGTTATATCAATTAAAGGTAAAGGAGAGGGATCAGATTTCCATGGGCCTAAGAATGTTATGGTGAAATTCCAATCTGAGTGTGAGGAAAATATAGAAGTTAGTTAAACTATTGACCTTCAGATCTAACAACAAAAATGATAAACAGCTGACAAAGTAGGACTGATAGTGAGAGAGTGGTGTGACATTTTACGTACAGTTTATGAACACCTCGGTTTACGAATTTTCGGTTTATGAATGCCGCAGACCCATCTGGAACAGATTAATTCACTTTCCATTACTTTCAATGGGAAAGTTCGCTTCAGTTTATGAATGCTTCAGTTTTTGAACAGACTTCCGGAACCAATTACACCCATGCTTCGGGTTAAGTACGCTTCAGGTTGAGTACTCCGCGGACCCGTCTGGAACGGATTAATCCACTTTCCATTACTTTTAATGGGAAAGTTTGCTTCAGTTTATGAACGCACTTCTGGAACCAATTGTGTTCATAAACTGAGGTACCACTGTATACTCACATGAATCCAGTCTCATGTGAAAAACAGAGATACGCTAAATCTAGAAAAAGGTTACATCACATAGCTGCCAAGTTATCCCTTTTTTAAAGGGATTTCCCCTGATGCTGAATAGGCTTCCTCGCGAGAAAAGAGAAAACTTGGCAGCTATGTTACATCATAGTTGGAATCCTAGAACAGTGATTCATGTTTAGTTGCAACTAACTAGAGTTGCACCAAATGACCAAGTTTCTTTTTCTTACTCTCTGCATGCTAAATAAAAAAAAATTCCTTCCAGTAGCACCTTAGAGACCAACTAAGTTTGTCATTGGTATGAGCTTTCATGTGCATGCACACTTCTTCAGATACACTGAAACAGAAGTCACCAGATCCCCACATATAGTGAGAGGGTGGGGAGGGGCACCACTCAAAAGGGTGGTGGGAAACTGGACTGTTTATGTCTGCATTTGGTCTTACAGGAAGTATTTACTGCAATTGGTTCCACAAGAAAAGCAAGGGGTGAGATGGCTAAAGATAGTTTTATCATGTGTAATGAGATAAAAATCCAGTGTCTTTATTTAGACCAGGTTTCTCCGTGGTTTTAGGTTTGGTGATAATTTGCAGTTCAGCAACTTTTCTTTCCAGTCCATTTCTGAAATTCTTTTGTAATAAGACAGCTACTTTGAGATCTTGTATAGAATGTCCCGGGAGATTGAAGTGTTCTCCTACTGGTTTCTCTGTCTTGTGATTCCTGATGTCATATTTATGTCCATTTATCCTTTGGCGTAGGGTTTGGCCTGTTTGTCCAATATAGAGAGCTGAAGGGCACTGTTGGCATTTGATGGCATACACAATGTTAGAAGATGAGCAATTAAATAGTCCTGAGATGGTATATTTGATGTTGTTGGGGCCAGTAATGGTGTTGTCTGAGTGTATGTGACAGCAAGGTTGGCATCTGGGTTTATTGCAGGCTCTGGTACCAGTATCCATGTTAAGTCTGGTGGTTGTATTATTGTGGGTGAGTTGTTGTTTAAGATTGGGTGGCTATCTGGAGGCAATGAAAGGATTTGAGAAGGAGAACTGTCATCGTCTAGGAGAGGTTGTAGATCTCTGATGATGCGCTGTACTGTTTTAACTTGGGAGCTGTATGTGATTACTAGTGGTGGTCTGTTATTTTCTTTTTTTGGGTCTGTCTTGTAGCAAGTTCCCTCTGGGTATCAGTCTGGCTCTGTTGATCTGTTGTTTAACTTCATTGGATATTTTAGTTCTAGACTCTCTTAGGTGAGAGTCTCTGTCTGTAGAGCTGGAACAGATGCGGTTGTAACGTAGGGCCTGGCTATATACAATTGATTGTTTGGTATGGTAGCTAGAAGCATGTAGATATGTTTGTCGGTCAGTTGGTTTATGGTATAAGGTGGTGTCTATATGCCCACCCTGTATTTTTATAGTAGTGTCCAAAAAATGTATTTCTTGCATAGATTGGTTCATTGTTAGGTTGATGGTGGGGTGAAAGTCATTGAATGTCTGGTGGAAGGTGTCCAGGGTCTGTTGACCATGTGTACAGAGATAAGGCCTTGGCAGCCACAGGGGTCTCCTGAAGAATCCACATGGACTATGACTACAAATACTCTAGCACACCCAGAAAATCATTTTTGTCAGTAGATAATTTATTGTTAGTGAGGGGCTGTTAGGTTTTTCCCCAGCATGGATAGGACTCTTTTTTTCAGGGTAACATATGATTTCTCTTCATATTATTTGCACCTTGTTTTCTAGTTTGATCAAACAAAGTTGATGCTCTGTGCCCCAAAAGATTCAGAATACTTCACATCATATAAACTTCTAAACAACCAAAACTTACATGTATTCTTAGTAGTATGTTTTAAAAAATATGACTTATTAATTTAATCAATATAAACCTGAGTATTCAATAACTTCAGTTTTCTACTATGAATTAAGATTTCATTTTTTTAAGTACCTCTTCCACAAACAGCCACTTTCTATGCTGTATTTGACCGAGAACTGAACTATAGAGCATGAATAAGAAGTGACAAAGCCTGTATAACTTACTGAGGATGTATGAAGAAGACATGAATTCCATTTGACAGTCTCTTCAAAAGTAGCTTGAAATGTTCAGTTTCTTCTAAAAATGAAACCAAAGTAGTTTTCAAAACTGACAATTCATAGTAAAGATAGATTAAGATGTGTTTAAAAGTCAACAAAACATATTTGAGGCAATATAGAAAATATGTTCACAATGGAGAAAGTTTGTTAATGCACTTGTGGGAGCAATAACACTTGTACACATCAGCATGTGCAATTAAATGTCCTGTTTTAAAAATATAAAATGATTTTGGGATGGTTTGTGATCCATTGACCTAGTAAATTGTTGTTGTTGTTGTTGTTTAGTCGTTTAGTCGTGTCCGACTCTTCGTGACCCCATGGACCATAGCACGCCAGGCACTTCTGTCTTGCACTGCCTCCCGCAGTTTGGTCAAACTCATGTTCGTAGCTTCGAGAACACTGTCCAACCATCTTGTCCTCTGTCGTCCCCTTCTCCTAGTGCCCTCAATCTTTCCCAACATCAGGGTCTTTTCCAAGGATTCTTCTCTTCTCATGAGGTGGCCAAAGTATTGGAGCCTCAGCTTCACGATCTGTCCTTCCAGTGAGCACTCAGGGCTGATTTCCTTAAGAATTGATAGGTTGATAGGTTAATTGACCTAGTAAATTACTTCTGTGTAACTGATTAGTTTCTACTGGATAGCATTTCACATGTTTATACTTGACAGTTATGAAGTAACATACTGTATCCTGTTAAGTAACAGGGTACTGCTTTATTTAAATAGGAGTGGTGAAACAAGCAACATTAGGACAGAGAGTGTTTGAAATTTCAAATTAGGTTTTTCATGGATTTTCTGGGAGATGATGGAGTTTATAAATTTGGAGACTAAATATCATCTGTATAGTCTCCCCTCCAAAAAAGTTAAGAACTACTTAAATTGTTTTACTATTATTATTATTATTATTATTATTATTATTATTATTATTATTTTAGTAATATTTAGTAGGGAAGCTTGTGTAGTGTAATTAGAATGTTGGGCTAGAGCTGGGAAAATCTAGTTAAAATCTTCACCTAGCCATGAAGCTCATTGAGGAACAAAGTATACCACAGTGAGCTCTTAGGACAGGGAAGTGAAACCTCTTGTCTGTGGGTCAGTCTTGACCTGCAAGTAGGTCCAATTTGGCCTGTGAGGCCATTTTCCCCAAACCATCAACTGATATCACCCATGATGCAACCAAATGATTAGAGTTAAATGCTGCATTTGCTTTGTATGCCTATTCCCATTATGGAACTGCATAGCTGCCAAGTTATCCCTTTTTTAAAGGGATTTCCCCTTATCCTGAATAGGCTTCCTCGCGAGAAAAGAGAAAACTTGGCAGCTATGGAACTGGTGCATGCAGCCAAAGCAGGCATCCCCAAACTTCGGCCCTCCAGATGTTTTGGACTACAATTCCCATCTTCCCTGACTACTGGTCCTGTTAGCTAGGGATCATGGGAGTTGTAGGCCAAAACATCTGGAGGGCCGCAGTTTGGGGATGCCTGAGCCAAAGCAACATGATTTAACCCTTTACTCATCAGCTGATGAGCCAGGGTTGTAGAAATGACAGGTGATTTACAAGTGGGCAGCCCTATATAATAATTATGCCAGATTGTGAACAGATGGTTTAAGGGTTATTCTGGACAACTATATTGTCAACAGCTGGCTTGTAAACAATGCATTTGGAGCTTGCTCCTCTGGTAATGAGGGCAACACATCTTAACTTCCCAGTAAGTGTGCATTGAATTGCAGCATTGATTTTTAAGCAGCCAGAAATTGTACTGTGTGTGTGTTGTTTTAAGTGTGACGTATTTTAATGCCAGGGAGCCTTATGTGATAGAAATGGGAACCTGTCGTAAGAGTTCATGAATAAAAAAAAGTTAATTCTCTTATCTTTGATGATAATCTTTAATCTTGAAGCATTAATCTTGAAGCAGATAAACAGTTCTTATTTCTTGAAGTTAGAATAATAGAACTGTAAAGTTGGAAGAGGAAACCCAGGGGCCATCTAGTCCAAACCTCTGCAATGCAGGAAGCACAGCTAAAGAAACCCTAACAGACGGCCATCCAACCTCTATTAAAAAACCTGCAAAGAAGGTGAATCAATCACCTGTGGTAGTCCATTCTACTGTCAAACAGCTCTTACCATCAGAAAGTTCTTCCTAATGTTTAGTTGGAATCTTTCTTCTAAATTGCACCCATTTTGCTTCTAATTTGAATCTATTGGTTTGGGTTCTGAGTTGTTTTTTAATATATATACTGTGCACACATTTAATACTCCACTCTTCAACACAAAGTTTTGTAGTGTCTTCCACTACAAAAGTATAGAACAATAAGTTAAAATTCAAAACAATGTTTTTAAATAAAAGGTTGCAAATGCCAAGTTGGAGGACAATTTCTTTCAGCAAGAATATCATTAGGCTTTTATTGAAACCTTTTCCCATAGGCCCTTAGATTAGTGCTATTTGCTTTATGATTACTGGTGTTTGTTAGGAAACTAACACATAAAAATATATTGGTAGATAACAAAGTTTAGTTGAGAGAATTTTGGAGCCTATTAGTATTTGGACAAAAGCCCACAGCTGGAAAATCAGAGGAAAGAAAGGTGTCTAGAGCAAGTCTCACATCTGCCTGTCATTGTTAAACTTATACAGGGAAATAACTTTTTATTTCTTTACAGTGTCCTAATGAAGAGTTAAGTGGACTCTCTTGGCCTTGACACTTAAACAAAATACATAGTCAGATATTATATAATTATGTTAGAAGCAGATATCCTTGATTAAATGATATATTTATGGTTGTTTTAATATATGTGAAGATTAGTAATATTTTCTGGTAGGCTGTAACCTTATTCGTCTAATTATATCTTTGCTGCTGGTTTCTCCTCTGATTTTAACTTCTTCATTGTAGTTGTATTGTTTTGATTTAAGTTTAAATATTGTCTTAAATGTTTCTACATTGTTAACAGCATTGAATAGTTTTTATAAAGGCATTTTCCCCTCGGTTTCCTTGAAATGCTAAAAGTCATTCCTCAAATCTCTCTCTCTCCCTTTTCAGGATAACTCCCTCAACCTTTTATATACATGTACTCTACATTTAAGGGACATGGGTGTCGCTGCGGGTTAAACCAGAGCCTAGGGCTTGCCGATCAGAAGGTCGATGGTTTGAATCCCCATGACGGGGTGAGCTCCTGTTGCTCTGTCCCCAGCTCCTGCCAACCTAGCAGTTTGAAAGCATATCAAAGTGCAAGTAGATAAATAGGTACCGCTCTGGCGGGAAGGTAAACGGTGTTTCCGTGCGCTGCTCTGGTTCGTCAGAGCGGCTTAGTCATGCTGGCCACATGACCCGGAAGCTGTATGCCGGCTCCCTCTGCCAGTAAAGCGAGATGAGCACCGCAACTCCAGAGTTGTCCGCGACTGGACCTAATGGTCATGGGTCCCTTTACCTTTTTACTCTGCATTTTATCCATCCATTCACAAGCCAGTGCACACATCTCTCTCATGGTCCTACCTGTTCTCCAGGGACACTCTACCTACCTTCCAATCTCCTCTATCTATATAGAAACATATACACAGAGGCAGAGCTCCCTCACCTATATCTCTTACTTCCAAGCAATCCAAAGACCTGCTATCCAATTGGAAGGGAGAGGTGTGTCTGTGCGCAGTACAGTATTGGCCTAGCAAGGAACATGAGTACATGGAGGAGCAGCACAGGCAGACAAATTAAATCCTTTTTTTGAGGGGAGGGAGAGAAATAGCTTGTTGGGCACTAGGGGTTGTTGATATGGTTTCACATCTCCAGGTGTTCAGTCTGTGCTGAATTTTGTTCCTGCTGTGTTTTTGGACTAATGTGCTGAGTTTTGTTTTAATGGTCTTTTTTATACTCTGTTTTTATTGCATGTGTTTTAATTTTAAAACCTTGATGATGTTTTTAGGGCTGAAAGGCTGGGTACATAGGAACATGGGGGCTGCCTTATACATAAGGCAATTGCTCTGTCTAAGTCAGTATTGTTCATACTGAGTGACAGCAGCTCTTACGGATTTCAGAGTTCTTGCCCAGTGTTGAGAAGCTGGAACCTAGGACCTTCTGCATCCAAATCAGATGCTCTAATCCTAATCTACAGCATTTCTCTTAAAATGTATACAGTATATTCCTGCGTATAAGACTACTTTTTAACCCAGGAAAATATTTTCAAAAGTCGGGAGTCGTCTTATACGCCGGATCGTTTTATTAATACGGCGAGTATATCCCAAACTCTATATTTTAACTGGAAAAGTTGGGGGTTGTCTTATGCGCCCAGTCGTCTTATACGCCGGAATATACGAAATGTTTTAAATAAATAAAAATATAAGATGTTTGTGAAGCATTGCAGAACAGGGTTGCTGTTCAAACAAAAATCTTAAAGCTCCACTGGCAAGGGCAGACCTTACAAAACATTGTATTGTTTCTAGCATGTTTTTAAAAATCCATGCTTGTAGGCAGATAAATTCTTGAATGAATATAGTTTTGCCATATCAGTTGGCACTCTTAATATTCTGACAGATGGGCATGAATGTTTCATCCAGAGAACTATGCCCTCAGATAGAGTGAGGGCATGATCTCCAGCTAAAAACTAAAACAGCTGTCTGACCAAACCTTCTGTTTATATAGTTAAAGAATTGTGCCATGGTTAATCCATCTTTGAGCTGGATTAAATTCTGAAATAAATAAAAAAATCTACAAGAATATTTGTGATTTTTAACAATGCATTTAGTACATTTCCTGTAAAAGCCAGTGGGAAAGCTTTCATTGATTTTAAGGGCTCCAGATGAGACCCCATTTCTTTAGTCTTTTCCACTGTGGTCATATAACTATCCTGTTGTTGCAGGAGGGTGGAAATAAAGTGAACCATCTGGAGAAGATTTTATCTGCGGCATATTTTGGGTAGAGCTTTAAGGCAGTAGAGGAAAGGAGTGCGGGAGGAAGAAGTATGAGAGAAACACTTCAAGGAAGCAAGAATAGAAAATAAAAACTGCTTTTGTTTGTTTTTCAGTGTGCAAAATGAAAATAGTTAGAAATTTAAGTGAAATAATAGAGAAGGGGAGGGGAATTTATAATATGTTCTTTGGCATGCGGCTACCATTGATTTTAAGCATAAGCAAAAATATGGTAGTTGTTATTTTAAATTGTAAAATTTTTGGCCACAACCCTGCCGAAACTTACCACTTTGTCACGTGTCAAGTGTTTCTTAGGTTAAGAAAATACAGTGGTTCCTCTGGATGCGAACGGGATCCATTCTGGAGCCTCGTTCACATCCAGAGCAGCCCACAACCTGAAGCGCCGAATCTGCACATACTCATCGCACGATTTGGCGCTTCTGTGCATTTGCGAATCGCCGAATCCGGAAGTAACCCATTACGGCACTTCTGGGTTCAGCGCGTTCGTAACCCGTTATGTACGCAACCCGCAGCGAACGTAACCAAAGGTATGACTGTAAAAACCTTTCCTTTGCTTACTTCAAGTTGGAACCTCTGTTTTATCATTTCTCTTGGAGTGCCACAACTTGCAGCTACATATCTAACACTGGATAGGTTTTGTAATTATATATTTTATATGTATTTTCATTATTTCATAAATAGAGAAAAATTACAGGATTTCAGAACGTGACCATAAGAAACAAAATACATTCATAAATATAGAACTTAAAGAGATTACAGTGGTACCTCGGGTTACAAACGCTTCAGGTTACAAACGCTTCAGGTCACAGATTCCCTAACCCAGAAATAATACCTCGGGTTAAGAACTTTGCTTCAGGATGAGAACAGAAATTGTGCTCTGGTGGTGTAGCGGCAGCAGGAGGCCCCACTGGAACAGTTAAGAACAGTTTCAGGTTAAGAATTAAGTTCTTAACCAGAGGTACCACTGTAGTAATAATAATTATGTTGCAAAACAGTTAAGAAAAAATATTTATGACTGAATTGGGTGCAGAGATTGTTAAATTGCTATTACCTGTCAGATTTTGGCATATAGAAATATGGGGCATAGAAGTGAATATGTAAGAGGCAAGGTCTTCAGAGGTAGAAAAAGAGACATGTAGTTGTACATTCACATGAAATCTGTTATTCCAGCAATTTCTCAATAAATGTATATCTAGTGCGCTCCATAGTTTAAACCATACTAGATCTGAGAAGTTTCCCTTAAAGTCACATGGTCCTGCTATATGAATTTATCTGCTTGATTCCAGTCTTTAGAAAAGTTAGTCTTACAGCAGGATAGTATAGTTTGGTAAAAACTGTTTGAATACACCTGAGGCATTAATACATTTCAGTTTCACAGCTCTTCACAGTACAAATGGTTTGAGATAAGAGTCCTTGCATTTTCACATATAAATCTGCTTGTCTCATATATTAGGTCAGGTTATTTGTCTGTCTAGCCTAGTACTGTCTGTTCAGACTGGTAACAGCTCACTGTGTTCTTGGGTAAAGGTTTTTCCCATCACTTGATACCTACTACTTTTAACTGGAGATATCAGTACCTCCGCATTTAAAAACTTAATGAATTAATTGGATATTTCATACAAATAAATGAGAAGGATAAAATCCTTTTCCTAAATAAAACTGCATTTTTATATGTGCTCAGTCTGCAGCCCTATACATACTTGGCAATAAGTTCCATTGAACTCTATGAAATTTTGTTCTGAGTAAATTTTCATATACAATATGCTTCATATTCTTAAAGTAGTAAAACAAGTTTAGGCTAGGTGCAAAAATATTTTTTTACATATTTCAGTTATTCTCAAAAGCATTTTCTTCCTGGGGGAAAACTGTTTTCATTGTTGCTTCAAAATTCAGGCAAAGCTTACATCTGTAGGCTGGATTGTGTTGCTGAAGGCCCCATTGACAACTCTAAATTGGAACTCTTGAGTCCATTTTTATGTTTAGAACTCTGGAGTAGTGGTTCTCAAACCTTTTCTGCCATGGACCATTTGAAAATTACTGGGGATCTCAGTGGAACACTTAATGATTTCCCTGCCTGTTGTAGCAATGGCAATGTGCTGTGCTAGATGCTGTATGAATTTTAATTATGTTTTTCTGCATTTAATTCATATATATTGTATTTTTTGTATTACCATTTGAATTCCATTTTCAAGCTGTAATACAATAAAATACAACATAAGAGATAAGCAATAAAAATGCAATAAAAACAAAACTATGAGATGGCAAATGCCTATGAGTAACTAGCCTACAAACAGGATGTGCATGCAATAGCGTTCTGCTGTTCATAATCTACAGTAGCTGGTATTCAGAGGCATACTGCCTGTGATTTTATTTATTTAATAATATTTCTAACCTACTCATAATAATGAATCTCAGAATGCTGGAGGTAATGTAGCCATTATGACTAGTAGCCGTTAATATCCTCTATGAATTTACTTTGGCCACCTCATGAGAAGAGAAGACTCCCTGGAAAAGACCCTGATGTTGGGAAAGTTTGAGGACACTAGGAGAAGGGGGCGACAGAGGACGAGATGGTTGGACAGTGTTCTTGAAGCTACGAACATGAGTTTGACCAAACTGCGGGAGGCAGTGGAAGACAGGAGTGCCTGGCGTGCTCTGGTCCATGGGGTCACGAAGAGTCGGACACGACTAAACAACAACAACAACAAAATGAATTTACCCTTCGTGAATTTGTCTAATCTCCTTTTGAAGCCATCCAAATCTTTTGATAGCAAGTATGCTGTGTAAAGAAATATTTTCATTTGTCCTGAATCTTGCACACGAAAGCTCATACCAATGACAAACTTAGTTGGTCTCTAAGGTGCTACTGGAAGGAATTTTTTTATTTTGCAGAAAGGAATAAACTGTAGAAAAGTGGGGAAATGATTTACCATTATAGGATGTTTGAAGAAGCAGTAATCATCAATTGTAACTCTTTGTTCACATGTAATACTAAATTATGGTTTAGCTCTACCTGCATGAGCTAGAATAATATCCCGTTCCCAGCTTACCAGAGGAGGTTTTTGCAGCGTGACATGGCTGGCAGAGCAGAAGCAGTTGGGTTCAAGATCCTTTGGTATAGCTTGGAGCATTTTGTGCGGCAGCGACAGAGACTGCCTGGGGAGCTGGGAGCCAATCAGTTTCATCATGGACCTGCCAGGCATTGGGGCTCTGGAGGTTGACTGGAGTGAAGACTCTTGACGTCTGGTCCACCCTGGAGCATAAAAGGCAGGCTCATCCAGCCTCCCTATGTCAGTCTAGTGTTTATGCTATACAGTATTGTTGTGTTTTCATACTATTTGAATGCCTAAATCAAGTGCATAGCTGTGGACAGCAGCCAGTCACTGGAATTAGGGCTGGGGATGAATTTCACCCATAACAGGATTATTGTGGGGTTTTGCCTACCTCATAGCAAGTGTCACAATTTTCTATAATATCTAAGATACTGGGATTAACTTTTAGTATGGAGCAGGATAAGGGCACACTGCTTTATTCAAGCAGGGATACCCATAAGGGATATTGGAGAGTAGTGCTTTCTCCTCAGAAGCCCAGTTGGGGGCTGATGGGCCCACGATGCCCTCTACCAGTGACTGGATGAGGTCTCCTGGAAGCAGTTGGTGCCATGGGGGACTTCAACAGTGGTCAACTGTACCAAATTTGTACCAAATTCCCATGCTAAACCTGTTGCCTTGTAATCAATAAAGTTGTGTGACCTAATTTAATCCAACACCAGTTTTGTTAGTCCTTATTTACTGCCTGCTCCCCCACTCCGCTGGCACTTGAATACACAAGTATTATTTGTTCCACATGCTTTCTTCCCCCTCTGTTACTCCCACATAGCTAGGAGAAAGATGTCTGTGACATTTAGTGCAACTTTCAGAGAATCCTGGCTTGCTCTGCACAAACCAGGGGTGGTTTACAACAAACTCTGGTTAGATAAATTAGACAGCTTCATAACTCATGGTTTGAGGTGGACTTGTTTTGAAATGGGCCAGAGTTAGTTTTAAACTACATACACTGTTTCTTACTTATTGATAAATCAGGATTATGTGAAAGCAAAACAAAAGCTGTGAAAGTCCCTATTATTGACTGCATGGGGTCTTTGCTTTGGCTTCTTCCTGCTTGTGTTTGCACTAAGAGACTGTAATTTAGTCAGTGATACATGAGAGGCATGCCAGTGTATTCTTTTATTGAGGGGACTGATAAGTTAGTACATTTCTACTAAAAGTTAAAAATATAAATATTTAAACTATATTCATTTTGTGGTGCTATTTTCAAATCTGCATATTAGGAAATTCCCTAAACTGTTTTAAACTTTAAATATGCAAAACTAATGAGTTCCATGATGTAGTTTTAATTATTTTTTTCTATGTTGTTGAGAGACTTTATTTACATATTACATGCAATTTGGTGAAATGAGAGCAAAAAGAAAATTGTAGAATATTGATACAATTTACCTCTAGTTTATATTAAATGAAGAATAATTCAGATTTGCCAAATTTTGGTGGTAATTTATGACTTATATTACATATGTGTAATATGTATTCTCTTTTACTTTTTTAAAGCGATTGTGCTAATTAAACCTCAGGGTACTTTGAGCATCATTAATGGTTGCATGGGTGTCCTTGATAAATTCCCATTTGGGTAATTATATTGTCTACATAAACTCCTCCTCTAGTTTTTAGCTGATGTAGGAATCTTCCTTTATTCTCTTTAATGAAGTGTGGACTTCATATTGTTAAATGTAGTTGTTGAATTCCTGTTGCAATTGTGGAGTGTATTTAGTCAGTCTAGATTAGATTTGGGCTATCAACTTTGTCAGTCCATAGTGAACAAAAACTTAAGAAACATGAGGTATTATTAGTAAACTTTGCATTCTGAGCTTGATCATGTGATTTAAGCACATAAGTAGGATCAGAGATAGTCTAGCCACATAAAATCCTGATTGTGATGTTTAAAAACCTGAAGTATTTTGTTAATATTATATATTATATTAGTATTTCCATTTCATTTTTGAGGTCTGGAAACATGCATTTGGTCTTTAATATGGTTAGTGTATTTTGTAAGCATTTATGATTCATAATACAGTGAATTGACTAAACAGCTTCTGTTCATAAACTTCAATTTGTTACATATAAAAGTTTTTGAGACCACATTCCTAAGCATGCATTAGCTTAATGTTAAAACAGAAGAAAGCCATGTGATAATGTTAATACTATTTATTAAGGACTACATCTGTTGCGTGTGGTGCTGTGGGTTAAACCACAGAGCCTAAGGCTTGCCGATCAGAAGGTTGGCAGTTCGAATCTCCGCAACGGGGTGAGCTCCTGTTGTTCAGTCCCAGCTCCTGCCCACCTAGCAGTTCGAAAGCACGTCAAAGTGCAAGTAGATAAATAGGTACTACTACAGCGGGAAGATAAACGGTGTTTCCGTGTGCGACTCTGGTTCGCCAGAAGCGGCTTTGTCATGCTGGCCACATGACCTGGAAGCTGTACGCCGGCTCCCTCGGCTAATAACACAAGATGAGCGCCGCAACCCCAGAGTCGTTCACGACTGGACCTAATGGTCAGGGGTCCCCTTTATCTTTACCTTTACATCTGATTAGCAGCCTCTGTCTGGTGCCTTTCAGACTCTCTTGTAAACCATAGCTAAAGTTACCTGAGTAGCAGAAGTTGATGTGCATTTGTATCAAGTTTTCCTGATTTAATCAGAAATAAGAATAGTATTATTAAGTAGTAAACCACTGTTAGATTTCTATTATATTTCTTTAATTTGACCTGAGTTCCAAGGAAGAGAATAGTTTATAAAAAATTTTTTCTAAAGTATTGATATTAAAAAATTAGATTTTTATCGTTTTTAAAAACAATTGTGTATTTCCTTTTTAAAAATCTGATTTAAAATGAAACATGAATTGAATGTAAACATGTAACTGCCTATATGTGGTTATACATCAGTTTTATAATGAGTGTAGATTTCTTTAAAGGACTTATAACATGCCTGATCAGTGCAGGTCAGTGCAGGGTGGGGGCAGCTAGGTGCACTTGCCCCAGGCCTCAGAGGGCTGAGGGGCCCTGCCAGGGACCAGCTGGTTTGAGTTTATGACAGTTATAAACTGTTTGAGTTTATAACTTTATTCTAACAAGACTCTTGCTCCAAGCCTTAGACATTCTCTGCACATGCCTGCAGTGATGTATGTATTATTGTGGGTGCCCATGTACATATAATATGTCTCACTTTGTTCAAGAGGACTTTTCTAAATAAGTGTGCATAGGATTTTGCAGCCTTAGTTTTTAAGTAAGTGATCTTGCCTTAGCAGACTTGGAAATGTACAGACAAAGAACTTTACCATTGCAGAATACAGTGTAGGCAGTATGCTTCTAGCATTTCCCCTGTGCCCCTAAATCTGCTCTAGAGGGTCCTCCAAGCCTCTAGTGGGTGGATGCAGAGTGGGTGAGAATCATGGAAATGGTTCCCTTCTTTTGCTGTCAGAAGCCTTGCCATCTGCTGAGCAACACCATTGGATACTACTCAAACAAAAAGGTAATCTTTCAATAAAACTAAATACATTAAAATAATAAATTATTAAAAAATCCTTATATTTATGTCTTTTCCTGTCTTCCAAAGAGCTCAGGGTGGCATTACATAGTTTTCTTGTCACCCACTGTATTCTCACAAACACCTTGTAAGGTGA
This sequence comes from Zootoca vivipara, assembly GCF_963506605.1. Lineage (NCBI taxonomy): Eukaryota > Metazoa > Chordata > Lepidosauria > Squamata > Lacertidae > Zootoca > Zootoca vivipara. The sequence goes on along the minus strand of NC_083279.1, from coordinate 75,849,164 downwards.
CTGGTCCAAGGTGACCAGATAAGCTTCATGGCTTAGGAATGTGAACCTGGGTCTCCCCAGTCGGGCATTTTGGCCACTGCAGCACACCAGCTCTAATTAAATTCTTCTTTTTTCTAATTAAATTCTTTAGAGTTGTTTAAAATAATAATCTCAGTTAGTCAGGTGTTCTCCCTATACAGTATATTGTAACATACTGTTTAGCATTGTAGCACTGTTGGTAGCCTGGTTGTGAGGGTTTGACTCTAAAAGCAAGACTAAACATAAATACCTCACGTCAGTCAGCCAGTTCTGAAGATGTGGAGAAGGAACCCTACTTCCTTTCTGGCTCACCACCACCATCACCACCAAGGCCTTAAGACTGCTGGTTTGATAGAAATGTACATTCCCAGTGCATGATTTCTAGTAACCTTGTGCTTTTCTTCTATGGTAATTTGCCTTCTCACTTGATTATTTACAGCTCTTATACTGCAAACATTTCTAGCTTTACTTTGCACACCAAATTATTTCCAGTATTCATACCCAAGGAACCATAGTGCCTTTATGGCTATGATTGCAGTGAAGAGCACCCAAAGAAACCACAGGGTGACCGATCATTTTACACTGAACCACTTAAGATGAGTTAGTTAATCTGGAGACTATGGTAGTTGGGGAAACCACTGCTTTTAATGAATAGCAGGGTTAGAAACTTGAATCTCAACTCTTCATAATTCAACTTTCTAAACTTCCTTTTGTTAATCTCTTACTCATGAACCCAGTGTAAGAAATACCTCTTTCAGCCATTAATCTGAATTCAACAGAGGGTAGAGGATAATAAAATATGATGGGTTGTATGAAATTCATTTATTTATTTGTAATTCAGTTAATATCCCATCCTTCCCAAAGAAGCCCAGGATGACTAACACAACATAAAGAGTGCCCCCCCAAAAAAACCCAGTATCATTATATCAGACAATGATTTTGCAGTTTCCAGGAACATTATCTTTCAGCCACTAAATGTTGGAGTAAACAGGAATGTTTTAAATTCTTGATGAAAGTAAATAATGATGAAACGAGTGTGATTTGTGATTCTTCTTCCACGCTTCCACCCCCTCCCCATCTTATCCAAAGCATTGGCAAACACTTTAGAACAGCATGAAGGTCTGTAGGAAGAAGAGGAATCTGTTCATTGATGGAAGGCTCCATTGGATCAAAGAGTGTTCCATCAGTTGAGGGGCAGTAATTGAATACACCTCTCTCTCTCTCTCTATTTTTTTTTATAAAAGAAGGTGTAAGTAGACATTAACAATGGATGTTTGTCCTTAGTTGGAATGTTTATCTTCTCTGTCATTCCTCACAATTGAAAATTGGACAGCTGAACATTATACAGGGTACAGAGATGGCCATGGAGGTGATCCCAAAAGTGGAAGGCCCATAGCTGCACAAAATGAAGAAATGGTGGCTAATGTGGAGTTCATTGTCATGAAAGATTGCTGAGTTTCTGTTTGAAAATTTGTCATGGATTGGTGGTTTCATTAAAACTTGATCAGCTGCACACAGAGATAGAAAGACCATATATCTGCCCCAAGCTGGTTTTGTTTTCAAACAAATTGGTTTTGGACAGAAAACTACTTTGAGGTTCTTACATCAAGTAGTATAGAAATTTTATGAAATAAATTATGAAATAAAAATAATTCAATATCTTCCTTAAAAACAAAAGTACTTATGAGGGTAGTTTCTTCCTTCCACTTTTAAAATGTTGTAAGCTGCTTAGAGCGGTTACCTCACCTGCCATGAGGGGAAAAGACATTTTACCTTTTAAAATGCTTCCAGGAATTGAATGCATGTCATAATATTCAGTCCCTTTCTTGAGAATTATACGGAAAAAAGATGGCTACCCATCTTATATTTTCTTTTCCATATCATGTCTTTGTACAAGTGCAGACACATGGTCAGTTCAGTCCACTGATTATGCTTAATCTGCAAATCAGTCTGCTAATCCATGTGTGGTTCTGAAAGGAGCAAGCAAAATGTAGAGCAAGCAAGAATCCTTCCCAACTCTAGCTGCATATTGGGCCCTCTATTCTCTCATAATAGATATTGCATCTTCATGAAAGAATTACTGCTTGGAATTTTTCTATTCAATTTTTCTTATTTCAGAAACATGCCAAATGTTTGAAATTGTAAATGTATGAACTTTACACTTTTACTCCAGTGTAAAGGATTGCCTTTAGACTAGAAAGCTAATATAAATGAATTTGTGTAAATGTATAATTGTTGGTTTATTGATAACTGGATTTGCCTTTCATATTACATATAATACGCAATCCTAAAATCCTCCTATTACTTGTAGTAATAGGTCCTGTTAGTTCCTTAATATCATCTGATCTCAGACATCTCAGGAGAGTTGCATCAGCATACCGAGGGATTTCAAACATTATTTGTTTAAACAAAAGAGTAAACCCAGACAGGTTTTGATGTTTCCATATTTCTGTTTATATACCAGTAGTTGAATATCATTTGCATTGAACTTTTGCTTGCCTAATTCTGCAAGGGACTACAGAGGAAAAAAGTCTTAAGCTTTGTCTGTTCAACTGTGCTGCTACAAAAATAGGCTTGATGTGCACTGGTTAATGTTTATCCACTATTCTGTGGTAATTTTGATAATTGATACCAACATTACAAAAGCAGAAATTCCCCTGTGTAGGTACTGCATGCAATACCATAAGTAAGACTTCCTTATTCATAGTGATTTGTATTCTTGAGTTCTGACTTAAATCTGCTTGGTGTTTATAGGTCAAATAATATGCACTGAACTTTAAAAAATAAATCATCCATCTTACGTCTGTTTTAAGAGCTTATTTTTTAAAATGCATTTTCTGTTCTTCTATAGACAGTTGAAATATTAATAGCCAGGAATTTAGTAGTGTTCATACGTAACATTTATTTACGTAGACTGTATAGACTCCAATGTTAATTCTTTATCTGTCCAGAAGGCAATTATACTAAAGAAATTGTGTAATAGGTTTTTTTTAAAAAAAAACACCAAATTCTACTTTATTTAAAAAGATTTATATTCTCTGACATTTAGGTTAGTGAACAATTGTTCAGTATTAAGAGTTTAAGCAATGTATCATGGACCAGCAATATAGTTAAAACAGCAGAGGACTATAACCAAACAGATTTAATAAAGGTCCAGAAAATTAAGAAGTGATTGTCTGAGACTGTGGTGCTGGCATAAGAGGAGGCAGCAAGTGAGGTTTCTGAGGTAGAGCATTCTGATGGTGTGCCACAACTCTGAAGGCCCGTTTACCTGTGACCAGGTAGTAGGTATCTAACGTTGGAGTGCAGCAGCACTAGGGTCTCTGAGGAAGACCTTGATGCATGGGCTGCTACATAGGATTTTGAAGAGTTTTAATTGGTGTTGTAAACAAAATCTGCCCTTATTCCCATATGGGGTATACAGGAGCCCTTATAGAGTCCTTTGTAGGTTCTCCATCGGTAGGAGAAAATAACAGAGGCCAACCAGAGAATATTGAGAAGCAAAGCAGCTAGTAAGCCTGATCTTTATTGAACTGTTGCAACAGGGTGCTCCCCTCCCAGGCAGGAGAAAGGAGGAGGACCCAGAACAAAAGTATGCCCGCCCTTATATACCGTAGACATTTTGAAATTCCCTGCCCTGGAGCTCAAGACCACCCCTCCATACATCATACATACATCACAGAAGGGGTGTAGCCCAAGACCACCCCCCTCAGATACAGTTCGCACAGGATCATTGATACATCATCTTTACATCACTGACATGTCACAAAAGGGGAGGGGTAGACAGGGGTTACACTACTTCAACCTTGGCAAACATGTCCAGACAAGTCCTTGGTTCAAGATTAGCATAAGCAGACATGCCGGGGCAAGACCCAGGTATAAGATTAGCATAGGCAAACACCTCTGAAGTCCCACCGCCCAAAGTACAATGCAACTTCCTTTGCATGCATAGCTGCCAAGTTTTCCCTTTTCTCGCGAGGAAGCCTATTCAGCATAATGGAATTTCCCTTTAAAAAAGGGAGAACTTGGCAGCTATGTTTGCATGTCTGGACCCCTTGGCAAGTCTGGTGATGGGATTAAGCTTTCCTTGGCCAGTAGTCAGTTCAGCAATTGTCACCTCTGTGCACTTCCTGGAGTCCCTTTTTCAAGGGCAAAATACCATTGGAATGGAGGAAACTGGCAAGGAGTTGATTTTATATGGTTTTTAAAGCTAGGTAACTTTCCTGAGCTGTCAAGTTGAAAGGATACATTTATGCATACTATTTGTAACATTTAACAACTTTAAAGATGTGCCCCTCCCCCCGGTAATTTCTGTAACATTGGTAAGCACTAAGTTTTTATTAGTAAGCACTTAAGTTATGTTTCAAGCAGCAGCTGGTGAAGGTGCTTCAGAGATAGCATTCTACAGGGTTGGCTCCTGTTTGCCGCATAGCTTCTGTGTTCTTATCTAGCGGACATTTCTGAGAGGCAGATCTGCATATAACACACACTTGATTTTATATGGGATTGTGCTGTTGCCTTTTCTTCATTCACCCTTTCCTTGGTTAAAATTGTGCAAACTCTCCCCTTTGTGTTAGGCATAGCTGCCAAGTTTCCCCTTTTCTCATGAGGAAGCCTATTCAGCCTAAGGGAATTTCCCTTAAAAAAAGGGATAACTTGGCAGCTATGGTGTTAGGCCCCTTTCACAAGTTTTATGCCCCTATGTTCTCACATATGCTCTTGTATACTTGCAGTTCAAAAAGTAAGTAGCCTGAGACATGGCAGATCTGTTCTCTGCTATATAAATGATGTTATGTCACCCTTGTGCAGCTAACAACCCATTAAACAATTAAAGCACAGTTGAACAAAAACAACACAATACGGTACAGCTCAGCAAACACTTCTCAGGAACTGCAAAGATAACTAACTACATCATCACATTCAAAACTGACCTTCCCCCTGATAAGAATCATATCTTTGCTGCCTGGTAGATTAAACTGGATTCAGTTTGTTCACTCCCATCTAGTCCATCACGGCCTACAAATACTGCTTCTGAGCATTTGTAGTCTCCCTAGGAGCAAATAAAAATGAGAAAGTGGGAGACAGCACTGACTATCTTTAGCATTCATGTGACTATTCAGTCCAAATCACCTCCAATGGCTTTATGTAGATGTTGATGGGATTCTAAATAAGAAGGAATTTCGTAGGCTAAATGTGGTGGGATAGGGTAGCTCTCCCAGCATGACCTCCTGGGCCTTACTTTCCAAGAATAACCAGAGCCTTCAAAGGTTTACTATGTTGGGTGTTCATTTGAGTTATGCATTTTTACTGGTAAAAAGAGAAGTATTTTCGAAATTATGCAGAGGGCCTGACCGCTCTGTTTATCTCCACACCTGCCCCTTCTCCATCCAGTACTTACCTTTATCAGTTATCTCCTTTCTACAGTAAGCTCAGGCTGCAGATATGAAACCCATAAATATTATGTGTTCTGAGTTCTCCACTCTGGGAGGTAGAGAGATTACCTACCTGTTTATAATAGGTTGATCTTCTCTAGAAGGAACAGTTTCATAGTTGGGCATGCTCATAGATCCAGGGTTATCACTGGAAGCTTAGGTCAGGAGTGCTGCATGCTCTGGCAACCTCAATACTGTAATACACTTTTGAAACCTGCTCCAAATGGGGGTGCCCTTGAAGCCTCATCTGGTCCAAAATGCAGTGGCCAGGTTACTGGTTGGGATTCATTTTAGAACTCATATAACCCATGGTTTAAAACAAGCTGCAGTAGTACCCTCACAACACCCCTATGAGGTAAAGTCAGACTGAGATAATGGCTAAGTCAAATAAATTAAAGGCAGGCAGCTAATTAAATAAAGATCTTAAATTGTTAGTACTAATCATTACTCTTGTAAGTTTTGGCATTTAACATGAAATGGTCTTTCTAAATTATGAAATTATGGGGTCACGAAGTCGGACACGACTAAATGACAACAAAATTATGAAGGTCTGTCAAATTTCCATGTGCAGTGGTTTCAGTATATCAAAAATTTGGTGTATACAGTCAATTTTTTTTCTGGGTAATATGAAAAATACATTTTGTTCCTCTATAGTTTAAGAAAGAAGGCTATTAGGAACTGTTGTTGAATACTGAAACATGATTGCTTATGAGGGGGCTAGAGATCCTTTAGTTTGGGCTGCATATGTGTAACATTAAAGCTTCTGATGACAATCCTAGTTACAGGTAGTGAACAAATTTGAGAGCTTTTATATACTAACACAAACCATATCACCATATTTTCGTAAATATTTGGCATCCATTTGTCTCGAGAGACAATGAAGTGTGCCCACAGGGGTGAAGTCAGACCACTGCATTTGCAGCACCGAAGTGACGTACCTGGAGGGCAAGCCTGGGCAGTGTGTATGGAGGTTCTGGGCCCCTATGACATAACCCACCCCCCCTCTTGGCCTCACTGATGTGGTCCAAAGAAAAGAAAAGCAATATGTTTGACAGCAGCTTGGCTGCAGAAGTTGTCAGAAGGAGGCGTACAAGGTGTCATATAACTGTCTTAGCAACTCCACTCTAGATTTGTGTAGGTAAGGTATACTTAGCCTTTTCTTCTCCCGAATATATCCCACAAGGCAGCAGGGGTTTAGGATCAGAGTTTTCCTTTTCTAGATGGGCTCCTTTCCCAGGTTGACAAGCCCCATCTGCCCCTCACTTCTCTATACAGCAGGTGGAGAAACAGCCTCCTTGACTGTTGGACCTACTACTCGTCTCATCTGCTAAATCTGCTGGAGTCTGCCTTTGCATGCATGGAAGTGCCTAACTCACCGAGGATTTGAGATTCATTGGCATCCCTCACCTGGCTTAGATGGGCAGTTGAAGTTCTTCCTGGGGTGTGGTTGCAGTCACATGCTGACCACTTCTAGGAGCCACAGAGAGTTGAATGCAGGGTGGGGGTGCCAAAGTTGTTCAAACTACCCCAGGATGACTTGTCCTCCACCAGAGGAATTCCACTCACTCAGCATCCTGTACACCCCAGATGTTTGAATAGTCCTGTAAATAATAAAATAAGATGGAGTTAATTCTGCTTAAGAGCAGAGCATACATGCAATGAGAAGTCAAAACAAGATTAGCAAGTGATGTCTTTCACTTAAAGTTTTGATTCTTTTAAAGGTCAGTAACATGGTGTGACGCGGGTGGGGCTGTGGGCTAAACCACAGAGCCTAGGGCTTGCTGATCAGAAGGTCGGCGGTTTGAATCCCCGCGACAGGGTGAGCTCCCGTTGCTCGGTCCCTGCTCCTGCCAACCTAGCAGTTCGAAAGCACGTCAAAGTGCAAGTAGATAAATAGGTACTGCTACAGCGGGAAGGTAAACGGCGTTTCTGTGTGCTGCTCTGGTTCGCCAGAAGCAGCTTAGTCATGCTGGCCACATGACCTGGAAGCTGTATGCCGGCTTACCTTACATATAAATTTCTCAACTCAGAATCCACAATTCATTTATCTCAGAGCAGTTTTGAAGGACTCCTCTAAAGGAGTTTAATGCCTGCTGAGAAATAAACAATTTGTGAATTGATTATGCTTTCTGACATTGTTCTTTCTGTTAAAGGTATAATGCTGGGTTTGATGGATTACCAATCTAAAGCAGTAAATTTGTGTTATGCAGTTAAAAATAGCATTTAATGGACTAAAATGGGTTACGTCTACATTATGTGAACACATGGACTTGTTTTTATGTCAGCTATGTCGGTCAGAGATTTACCTTACCAAAATATGTTGTATACATTATTAGACATACTTTTGAAATTTATTTCATACAACCATTGGGTATGTTAGTGAAAACTATATTTTGCATATTTACAGGGTGGATAAAAATCAATGATTTTTTAAAAAAAATCAAAAAAATCGGATTTTTTTGATTTAAATCGGATTTTTTTGATTTAAATCGATTTTTTTGATTTAAATTGGATTTTTTTTAATAAAATGCTTTTTGAGGAAAACATATTACCATCCAAAGGTTATTCCATCATGAAATAAAGATTAGTTTTTTAATTTTGTAGTATAAGGTTGTATATGTTTAATTTTGGGGGTAAATAAATTCCATTAATCCATTCACAATGTCATGCTCTTCCAGAGGTTTTTGTAAGATTATTGGGCAGTTTCTCTGCCTACAAGATATTATCACAGGTACTTGGTTTACTTTTGCAGTTCTCAAAACTGAATTTGACTCAACAGAGATCACATGCCTCTTCTTCACAGCAAAAATGTTATAACATGAACAGAGTTGAGAAAAAGACCTTAATCCTATTGTTCTACAAACCTATGAATACAGAAGCAACCCCTTCAGTGCTAAGTTTCAAGAAGTTCAGTGAATAGAATAGAAACAATATTTTTCTGATTGTTTGGAGTGGACAGTATTTAAGTTTTTCATGTGTAGGCTGGGCTGACAGTCTAAGTTTCTTAAAATATATATTTTTTGTTTTTGTTTAGCCAAATTAGTTAACAAACATGGATGTTTGTTTAAGCAAATAACATTTGCTGAAATGTTATTGTTTCAGTTGAATAAATCTATTTAAATTGTTATTATTAAGGTAATGATTATTTTTCTCCTTCCTAAGTACAACAGTAAAGTTGTCCAAATATGAATGATTAACCTATTAAACTGGGGATAAAAAAAACTAATATGAAAAGTTGTTATTCTAAAAATCTTCATCTACTTGCATATTAAAGTTATACCAGCAAGAATTAGTCTTTATGATTTAAATCAACTATGATTTAAATCAAGCCTTACTGACTAGTGATTTAAATCGTGATTTAAATCGTGATTTAAATCAGTTTGATTTAAATCAAATCCACCCTGCATATTTATTTTTCCATGAGAATGCAGTTTCAATGAACCCTTGTTCTTTTGAACAGTACACTTTTGCTTATTGGTTCCTTGCCTGGAATCTCTACTTCAGAGCTTTCCAAACTTTTCATGTTCGTGACACACTTTTAAGACATGTATCATTTTGTGACACAGTATTCAGTTTTACTAGGAAACTGAAGGTTAAACTAACCCCTTTCCATCCCTGGGAGGAGTGTGGGGAGCGTTCACATGACACATCTACACACATCAGCTGACACACTAACGTGTCACGACACGCAGTTTGGAAAACTCTGCTCTATGTGTTTGTGTTATTGTGTGTTTTCCCATGAATTTTGAACCCTAAAGCTGTTGGCTTGGGAACCTCTAGCTCTACAGGTTGACTCCTAAACATTCCCACAGGATTTACATAAATTTAGTATATACAGTAGTGTTTCATGGAGGTTGGGGTATATGTCCACTTGCAAAATTGGGGTCTCTGGGTTGTATCTGTTGCTAGTCCTAACTCAGAGTAGAATTATGGATATTAACGAACATGACAAACTGAGGTCCATGAATTTCAATGGGTTTACCCTTTCAACTCTAGGCATGTATGACATTGTCAGTTTTTGTATTCATGATGTGTGAGCCATCCTGAAGGACTAGCAAGTTGCAGAATAATTAATTATCTTAGTAATTTTTTTTTACTTATGATGCGAAGCAAGTTGGAGTTTCCATAGATCGAGTTGGGTCTGATTTCAAACTAGGAATTGTTTGATCATTATATTCTCTAATTAAAGAACCGCTAAACAAAATTATATGACTTTATTCAAGCACAGGTTACTGATTCAAAAGACTTAATAGTTACCAAAAATGGTTTTAAATCAGACACTTAATGTTTCATCAACAGTAAAAATAAAATTCTAAGATTTATAGCAGAAGATGAATTTATTACACTTGATAGAGAAGAACAATTTTTTATTGTATTTGAGCTTCTATAGAAACTGCCGACGCTTATAATTTACTGTCTGCTAATAGATATTTGAATTACTACAGTTATCTAAGCTCAATGTTTACAGATAATTTTGTTGTCTCCCCTCCCTCACTGTTTATAATAGCTTATATAAGGAAACCGTTCCTTTTTCTGATATGACAGATTTAATGTTTCATAAAATGAATTATTTTGTTTGGTGTGGTAGGTTTTATGAGTGTCTTGGACTATTTTTTTATAATTCTGGAAAATTTATGTGTAGCATTAATTTTTTTAACACCAATATAATGTTTTGCTTGATGGTGCCTGATATGCCACTTAGTTCCTTAAGTTTGGTTTGCATATTTCTGGATTAATGACTCCGTAAAATTGTATGTTTGTTGACTTTCATTGACCAAAATTCTTTACTGTTATTCACACTGTATTTTAGAATGCTTCTCTGAATGTTTCCTATTACTGTGAGGGGCATGTCCCAGGATGATCCAGGATGCATTAACCAATACGGTTGGATGTAACAATTCTCTTCCTTCAGGAGAAGGAGTCTTCCTCCACTGAATGAACCTTTCCTGTGACGGAGGATGCTCCTTCTGTAAAAGAAATGGAAATACTAGATATGAATGACAGTTTGCTGCCATTTAATAGCATAAAAAAATCTGCCATCTGACACAGCTGCTACAGTTCAGTTTCCTGATAGGGATGGCCCTATGTATTTCTGATTCTCATCAGAATGCTAAGTGTTTATGGAAGACAATCTTGCTCGGCTACGAGTGATTGCCAAAGAATAACACAACAAAGCTAAAACTGCCGTCATGTTCAGGCTGCTTCTCTGCTTGCCTTTTCAGAATGCCAGCAGAAAAAGGAAACACAGATAGCCCTAGCAAAGTAGACCAATTTGCCTAGGTCACAAAGTGTTTAGTAAGCATTAAGAGTGATTTAGGTAGTGCGCCTGAATCTTGTTGAAAACTGCTTAGTAAGTAAATAAACATTTTCTCTTTTTCTGTGTGTTTGTTTTCAGCTGGTTGGTGGAGAATTCGATCTAGAGATGAACTTTATAATCCAAGACGCAGAAAGTATAACATGCATGTCAGAACTTTTAGAACACTGTGATGTAACATGTCAAGCAGAAATTTGGAGTATGTTCACCGCCATCCTCCGGAAAAGTGTCCGCAATTTACAGACCAGCACAGAAGTCGGTTTAATTGAGCAAGTGCTACTGAAGATGAGTACTGTGGATGATATGATCGCAGGTATAAACCACCAAATTGATGACCAATATTTCTGAGCACTGCGAATGTAGTGCTTAATATCAGCTATAGTGTATCATCTGAATTCATGGGGGGGAAGGGAATAGTAATCCTGTAGTAAAGGCACATATTACCCTAGTTAGTGAGCAAACTACCATGAAAGTGGCATCCTACTCAACTCAATTGTAGCTTTTTGTACGTTTTACCAGGAAATTAGTGAAGAATTAATATTTCTTAATTGAAGTAATGCAGATTTGACCAGGGCGCTGGGCAGGGCGGGATATTGAATTGGAACTTGTGTCTGTCACTAATTAATATACCAAAATCCTAATAAAACATTATAATAAAACATTATTTCTCTATCTGCACTTCCTCTAAGTTAATGGAGGCAATGAAAAAGTGACCTGGTTTACGTTTCCGAGCACAATTCAAAGTGTTGGCACTGACCTTTAAAGCCCTAAATCAGGCATCCCCAAACTTTGGCCCTCCAGATGTTTTGGACTACAGTTCCCATCATCCCTGAGCACTGGTCCTGTTAGCTAGGAATCATGGGAGTTGTAGGCCAAAACATCTGGAGGGCCGCAGTTTGGGGATGCCTGCCCTAATGGCCTCGGTCCAGTATACCTGAAGGAGCGTCTCCACCCCCATTGTTCTGCCCGGAGACTGAGGTCCAGCACCGAGGGCCTTCTGGCGGTACCCTCGTTGTGAGAAGCCAAGTTGCAGGGAACCAGGCAGAGGGCCTTCTTGGTAGTGGCGCCCGCCCTGTGGAACACCCTCCCATCAGACGTCAAAGAGAAAACAGCTACCAGATTTTTAGAAGACATCTGAAGGCAGCCCTGTTTAGGGAGGCTTTTAATGTTTAATAGATTATTGTATTCTATTTTTCTGTTGGAAGCCGCCCAGAGATGAGCGGGGTATAAAGAATAAATTATTATTATTATTATTATTATTATTATTATTATTATTATTATTCACATTAAACCACAGTTTAAAACACACTGTAATGCCTGGGGTACACTACTCTAAAGTTCCTGTGCCTATTCCCCCTCCCCACCTGTGCTGTTACCACACTGGGGACACAATAAGATGGAGTCTGATTTGTCATGTCATATGAACCTGGGATAGTTCTTTGTGTCTGCAAACAAACCATGAGCAGTAATCAAGTTTTGTTCCTGCAATGTGCAGTTGAATGGCCAGTACGGTGGTACCTCGGTTTAAGAACTGCTCTGTTTACAAACTATTCAGTATACAAACTCCGCAAAACCGGAAGTAGTGTTCCGGTTAGTGAACTTCACCTTTTGCTAAGAACAGAAGCCGAACGTTGGAAGGGCACCAGCAGCAGGAGGCCTCATTAGGGAAAATGCGCCTCGGATAAAGAACGGCTTTGGTTTAAGAATGGACTTCTGGAACGGATTAAGTTCGTAAACCGAGGTACCCCTGTAGTGTCTTTTGTGGCTAATAAAAAATAGCAACTGCATGTTGAATTCTCCCTTTCCCACACAATTATGTGAAGTAGACTAAATTGTGGTATGATGTCCCTGGTTCCCTACAAACCCTGGGTCATGTGGCCAGCATGACTAAACCGCTTCTTGTACAATGGAAGACCGTGACGGAAACTAGAGCGCACAGAAACAAGGCAGCGGTACCTATTTATCTACTTGTACTGGCATGTTTTTGAACTGCAAGGTTGGCAGGAGCTGGGACAGAGCAACAGGAGTTCATCCCGTTGTGGGGATTCAAACTGCTGACCTTCTGATTGGCAAGCCCAAGAGGCTCAGTGGTTTAGACCACAGCGCCACTCTTATCCCTGGAGGGTCTATATTAGTAGTCACAGGAAAGGAAGGATAAATAATCTTCCAGCTTGATATATATTCTGTTTCTTAGGGGGTAATAGGAATAAAGTTTTATAAACAAATAGCTTTTTGACCTTAGGTGCTCCCAAATGGCGAACATATTAAAATTGAAACCAGATAAGAGAACATTCTAACAAATGTGTTGTTTTGTTGCTTTTAGTCATTTAAAAGCAAAATCATTTTATTAATAGCATGTAATGGTAGTATGAGTTTTATAGCCAGAGACAGTATTAAGAGTTGGGGAAGCTAGCATTCAGAAATTTTAATTTTAAAATCCAGCTTGAACAACATTTGATCAAATTCTAGTGTACTTTTATTTTTCTTTGAAGATCTTCTCGTAGACATGTTGGGGGTACTTGCCAGCTACAGCATCACTGTCAAGGAGTTGAAACTTTTGTTCAGCATGCTTCGTGGTGAAAATGGAATATGGGTAAGCTGTATCTGGTGCAATGATGTGTATGATTTATTTGTCCAGATTTGTGTGAAAGTAAAAGTTTGTCTCTGTTTTAAATATTGTTTTTTTGCTAACTTCTTGCAGAATTATTTTCTAGCCTTGTTAGGAAACTTTCAAATAGCTAATGCATTGCAAAGATAATCATTATCAGGCGGTTGTATTTTACAGTTCCACAATTGTGTTGTTTTTGACAGCCTAGACATGCAGTCAAGCTCTTGTCAGTCCTTAATCAGATGCCACAGAGACATGGTCCTGACACTTTTTTCAACTTCCCAGGCTGCAGTGCTGCAGTAAGTTTTAAACAATCCTTATCTTTCCTAAATGAAAAATAAAAGTTTAAAATTCATAAGAAATAAAAAAATGAAATCCTTATCTATTGGGCAAATGAATTTTGCAGTCTTTGAGGAAATATATTTGGTAAATATTCTACATATAATAGTACTATTTTTCTGTACTATAACACCTGGGATAAATATTCCTTTTAATATACTTTACTCAGTAAAATAGTTTGCGTTAGGAACTACTATGGGCTCCACTCTTTTATTACGCTATGCCATTGTTTGGTATGTTCTTAGCATATTTAAAAGAAAGGTGAAAAAGAGTAAGCCCTGACTAAAATTGTTGACCAATTGGTTTTAAAGTCCTGTTGCCTCTAACTCATTATTCTAGTATTAAGGTGTGTGATGGTGGGATATGCAGATTTGCTCGTAGTGAGATTAGAAATAGTTTTACTGCCTAAAATATAATTTAGCATTCTAGTGCAATACATCATGTTGTTGTTTTACTTTTTTATAGGCAATTGCATTGCCTCCTATTGCCAAGTGGCCTTATCAAAATGGGTTTACGCTTAACACTTGGTTTCGCATGGATCCATTGAACAATATTAATGTAGATAAGGATAAACCGTATCTCTATTGGTAAGTAAAATCAATGTATTCTGATCCTATTTTTGAAATGAAAATTTTAATGAGTTCATTTTTAATATTTATTGAAGTGATTTGTTACTTAGATCAGCAATAGCCAATAGGTGGAATGGAGGCTGGACCTTGGTTACACAAAATTTTATATGATTTTCATTGAACTTGCAGCATTTTCATTAAGCTAAAATAAAATGTTGTTCTGTGTTGCATTCATAATGAAAATAAATTTGTTATCAATAGTTGAGAAATATAGAAATTTTGATACTTCATTCCTGTTCCAGTCCTGTGATACCCTTCATGTTTTTCACCTCTGCAGGAATCAAATTCTGTATCAAAATACATTTATAGCTTCTAGATTTTTGTATTGAATTAGCATTCAGTTCATTAGCATCTATTTGTATGGTGAAGTACAAGTTTTAAGAGTGTCATGTATTTGAAAGAAAAACCTGAATGATTAATGAGACTTAAATTTTGTCCATCTGAATTTCCACCTGAACTTTTTAAAGGCCCATTTTGCAAGATTTTATAAAATAACAATCTTAGTTTACGAAAAAGTAAATGTGTTGTTGAAAAACACTTTATTGAATAAGTGTATATGCTGCATAGGTTTGCTTGCCAGGAATTAGATCTTAGAAGTAGCCTCTGGCTCCCTGAGAAATGTGCATACAACTCATAGTTTTTACAGTGTAATATGTGAATTGGCCCTGACAAAGAGCAATTTGGTGCCAGTTATTTTAAGGATCAGAAGTCTTCTTTTTCTAAAAAAGTATGTGGCTGTTGTCACCTATAGGATTTCCAAACTGATTCGGTCAAGTGCCTTGCAAGACTCTGAGGACAAAGTTGTTGGACTTCGTAGTGTCTTATATGCCACTATCACAGCAAATCCAGTAGAGGTGTCCATTGCTGCATTTGGTCCAATGTTATGAGATCATTTCATTAGAACTATCCTGTCTGATGATGTGGATAGGATACTAAGATACTTGATCCAACCGCATGCCCTCTGGACTACTTCCCTTCCTGACTGATTTAAGCTAGCTGGAGTGGTGTGGCTAAGTAGGTCCAGGGTGTTGTGAATGCATTATTGTGTGATGGGGGGTGGGGTGTACCAGCCACCCTTAAAGAGGCAGTGGTGTGGCTGCTACTTAAAAAGCCCACACTGGACCCATTGGTATAGAATAACTACCAGGCATTTTCCAATATCCTGTTTGTGGGGGGGATGTTGTAGAGAGAGTGGTGGCAGAACAACTGCAGGTGTTCCTGATTGAAAATGATTATCTGGATCCCCTTCAGTCTAGGTTTAGGCCTAGTTTTAAGATTAGATTGGCACTGGTTGCCCTGATGGATGACTTGTATCAGGAGATAGACAGAGGGAATTGCTACAGTGACCTTGCTACTCTTACCATTGACCATAGTATTCTTTATAATTGACTGAGTGTGATGTGTATTGGAGGTGCTGTACTATAGTGCTTCCTTTCCTATGTGCATACCAGGGTGGATTTGATTTAAATCAAACTGATTTAAATCACGATTTAAATCACGATTTAAATCACTAGTCAGTAAGGCTTGATTTAAATCATAGTTTTCTACATAAAGACTAATTCTTTCTGGTTTAACTTTAATATGCAAGTAGATTAAGATTTTTAGAATAACAACTTTTCATATTAGTTTTTTATCCCCAGTTTAATAGGTTAATCATTCATATTTGGACAACTTTACTGGTGTACTTAGGAAGGAGAAAAATAATCATTACCTTAATAATAACAATTTAAATAATTTATTCAACTGAAACAATAACATTACAGCATATGTTATTTGTTTAAACAAACATCCATGTTTGTTAACTAATTTGGCTAAACAAAAACAAAAAATATATATTTTAAGAAACTTAGACTGTCAGCCCAGCCTACACATGAGAAACTTAAATACTGTCTACTCCAAACAATCAGAAAAATATTGTTTCTATTCTGTTCAGTGAACTTCTTGAAACTTAGCACTGAAGGGGTTGCTTCTGTATTCATAGGTTTGTAGAACAATAGGATTAAGGTCTTTTTCTCAACTCTGTTCATGTTATAACATTTTTGCTGTGAAGAAGAGGCATGTGATCTCTGTTGAGTCAAATTCAGTTTTGAGAACTGCAAAAGTAAACCAAGCATCTGTGATAATATCTTGTAGGCAGAGAAACTGCCCAATAATCTTACAAAAACCTCTGGAAGAGCATGACATTGTGAATGGATTAATGGGATTTATTTACCCCAAAAATTAAACATATACAACCTTAGTCTACATAATTTAAAAACTAATCTTTATTTCATGATGGAGCAACCTTTGGATGGTAATATATTTTCCTCAAAAGGCATTTTATTTTAAAAAATCTGATTTAAATCAAAAAAATTGATTTAAATCAAAAAAATCCGATTTTTTTTTTTAAAAAAAAATCATTGATTTTTATCCACCCTGGTGCATACTCAAGTCCACACAGTAACATTGGAGGAGCATTCTTTGAGCTCCTGGCGCTTATTCCGTGGGGTTGCTCAGGGCACCATTATGTCCCAAGAGTTACTTAACACATCTATATGAAGCCATTTGGAGTGATTATTAGGAGTTTTGCAGCATGGTGCCATAGGTATACGGATGAAACACAGTTCTAATTCTCCATAACATTTGAATCAGGAGTGGCTGTGAAATTCCTGGACTGTTGCCTTAATGCAAGTGGTGAACCGGATGAAGCCCAATATACTGAGTTTGAACCCTTGGAGGATGGTGGCTCTGTTACAGTGTATGTGTCTGAACCCACTCATGTGTCCAGCACTTATGTGAATTCATACACATACTACCAAGAAGTTTTGGATGTTTTGCTAGAATTATGAAGTGACTGTGTTATGAATATGTGTTTACCTGATGCCCACAATAAGTTTTCACACAAAAGCAATTTTAAAAATTGGTTTATTACATGAAATGTAAATGGTAGAATATATAAATGCTGCTTCAGATAGCAAAATTACTATTTAAGCAGGCAGCAAATCCTACAGTACTTACACACCTTGACCTAAAGAATGAAAGAATCCCTAACCATTCTCAAAATCCTACAGATAGCGAGTGTGACAGTTTTGTGACAGAACTCATACTAATAGCGAGGCAAGAAAGGGAAGGGAAGCATAGTGTACTGAAGTGGAGCATAGTGTCAGACTGGTCCTTGAGAGCACTATTGATGCTGAGGGGATTTACCAATTTTAAGGCAAGACAGTTCAATCCAGAAATCTGGATTAATTAGTAGTTGGCATTTTTCCTACATGGGTGTGATGGGGGGTGGGGAGAGGAGCATAAACCCATGCACACATTTTCAAAAATTACTCGAGCTTTCCAATATAAAAGACACATAATTTTCATGTGGCTTTATACATGGAATATGTTGTATATGAAGAATTCCTTGGGATAAGGTTGGTGCGTTTTGCTTCTTTTTTGGTGCTGCTTATTTTGACATGCAGGAATTCTTCACAAGTTGACAATTGATTTAATTAGAGATTTTGCTGCATATCCTGGAGTGAGATTGTTCAAATGTCTGGAAATAAATCAAAGCAGAATGTCAAGTTTTCTGCAGCATATTTCGAGGTGAATAGAGGACATGTTTCTGCTCCCATTCAAATGAGCAAAATCTAACATGAAGGAATATTCCTCCAAACCTCAATCCATATGTGATCAGAGGTGGCAGAACTTGATATTTAAATGGTTGGTTGGAGCTGCAACTGATATAAACCTAGTGATTTTTTTTAAATGTTGCATTCTTTTATCATTAATTGCTTATGTGATGACTATGACCCAGCCACCTTTAGTTCCTGGTCACCTGCGGAAGGAGACCTGGCCACAACAGAGTTTACCCCTCTCTTGTACCTTCCCCTTCCCTCTTTGAAGTACTTGCTGCTATCAGATTATTTACAGGTAGTCCCTTATCAAAAAGCCTCCAAGGGGGTCTCTGAAGCCTCCTTAGTTAGCATATTAAAGCTCCAAATGCCAGAGGATTTATAACCTGAGACTATAAGAACATAAGAATTTGCCCTGCAGGATCAGGCCAATGGCTCACCTAGTTCAGCACCCTATTCTTGCACCGGCCAACCAGATGCCTGTGGGAATCTCTCAAGAAGGATCTAAGCACATGACCACTCCCATAAGCAAATGGTGTTTGGAAGCATTGCTGTCTCCAGCTGTGGAGGTTTAAACAATGAGTTTACTCAGATGAAGAAATGTGGAGTTTTAAAAAAGAGGGATCAGTTATAGAAAACTGGTATTTTGGGGTTTGGAGAAAAAGTGACAAAACAAGGTACAGTAGATCAAAACACATTCACTTTCTTTGAATTAAATCTCGCATAGGGCAGTATATAAATTCAATTAATAATAATAATATCCCCAAACAGCCCTTCTTTGAGAGCTTTTAAGTTTCCTGCTCCCAGAGAGAGATGCTTTATCAGCATCAGGGCATACATTGGAACTCCAAGTTAACTCTATACACCCTAAATAAGCACATAAAAATATGGATTCCCAGTTTATACAGGTGTCCCACCACTTACGTGAGGTTGCGTTCTGGGAGTGAAATCACATAAATTGGGAAGCATGCCACTTTAATAGTGAGGGCGCGCAGGGAGGAGGGGGGGGAGAGACATGCATCACCAGGGCTGCTGCCCCTCCACTTGGGGCTGCTGCCCCTAGCCTTCCCTTCAATCGCTTCCAGGTAGTGGCTCTGAGTGACTTCGGAGCAGCAGTAGTTCACTTTCTTTCCTTTCCTTCTCCCCTTCCCCTTTTGACCCAGCTTGTTGCCCTCAGCTTCCCCTATCAGCTCAGCTATTCACACTTTCCCACCACCACCCCTTTTCTCCTCGACGCTCTGGCCCTGCCTGGTTTGGAGATGGATTTGCGCCTCCTCCACTGGCCCAGGCTGGCATGGCTAGTTCGGCAGTCAGTCACTCATTCACTCATTCTCTAGGGTGCCCCTGAGGGGTGCTTCAGGACCCAGGGGCACAGTGGGCAGGTGCTGATCCCATGCGCTCTGGTCCCCTTCCCCTCCCTGCCTATCTCTTTTGTCTGAGGTTGAGTCGCCTGGCAGTGGTTGTGGTGGCTCAGGCAGGCATGTGCAACTTGGGTGGCACCTGACTGCCTTCTTTCACCTATTGTTTGGTGCCACAGCTAGGTGTGCACTGACACGTGCCCCAAAGTGCCAGGAGTGGGGATCTGAGTCACAGGTCAGAGTGGCCAATCTATTTATTTCCCAGCGCTGCATGTATACTGTACGTGGTTGCATACAGCTCAAACACAAGGGGATGCCTGTATGCAAGCAGTAAAGTGCAATTCTTTTGCAATTTGCTACAAATTAACAGTTTAAACTTATGAAGACAGTGAAGTTTTGAAGATGTTTGGAAATCGTGAGAGGATCTGTCAATTCCCCTATACAGTACAGATTTTGGTGGTGCATAGGGAGCTGCTTGTGGGAAGTAAGAGCCATTCCGTCAAGGTAGATACATGCTGTCAGATATTACCCCGTGGTCATAGAATCATAGAATTGGAAGGGACCCCAAAGTCATCCAGTTTAACCCCATGTAATCCAGGAATCTCAACTAAAGCACCCATGGTAACTGTTTAGTAACGCTCTCTTGTATATATTTCTTTATTATACTGCACTAAATGTTTAACGTAAATGACAAGAGCAACAAAAAGCACCACATAGAAGCAAGAGGATTATCTTTTAGTGATTATAAACAAGAAAAATAGGCAGATGAGCTCTTGCTTTTCTACTTCTGGTGCCTTTGATTATGGAAAGGTAGAAATAAATAGCCAATGTTAAATTTGATTAACTAAATTAACACCATTCAATAGAACAGCTGTTCAGAATTTTAACTGAATAGTAATGGTAACAGACACAACAAAGTGAGATTGAAAAGGCTTTAAACAAATTTGTCCACACAGACTTGAAAAAATATATTTGTAACAAAGCAAATGTAATGGATTCAGTACACACAGAGTAACAAATCTACCCTCTTTTGTAAAGAATCTGACTGCTTCTTGTTTTACCAAATTACCAAATTGTTGGAACAGGGTCATGCAGGTTCAAATCCCTCCTCTGCCATGAGATAGTAGCAGAAAAGTCCTTAAAACCTAGCTTCACTTCCTGTTCTGTAAAAGGGGATGTCAATGGTGTATGTCAGAGCTGGTGCAAAGACAAGCATAGCAAAGTGTTTATTAAGTTAGAAGATGCCTGAAGCATTTGAAAAGATATCATACCGCATTGTGCAGATAATGGTAGAAGGCCAGTCAACTATTTTCCATTATTCTAGATTCCGGGATATGGTCATTATTGTAGATTCCAGGATTTGGTCATTATTGTAAAAAACTAAAGGAACAATTGACCATTTGAAAGACTTTTCTGTGTTTCTCTGGAGTGGAGTGAGTTCTTATTATAATGCATGAATGGTCAGTTATAACGCTTAACCTTTTATCTAAATTAAGCATGTCATGTGGTTTTGCTAGATCAAGGTAATTTTCTCATTTTTTTAAAAAAAACATGCTCTTATTTCAGTTTTCGCACTAGCAAAGGCGTTGGATATTCTGCTCATTTTGTTGGCAACTGCTTAATAGTCACATCATTGAAGTCAAAAGGCAAAGGTTTTCAACACTGTGTGAAGTATGATTTTCAGCCACGAAAGGTAAGCACAAAACGCTTATATAATGAATGGCAGTAATCAGATACCCCTGCAATCAGTTTAATTTCATATAATTGTGGTTAAATTCATAAAGGTAATCTCAAGAACAGCTAATTTGTTCTAATTATTAATTTTATTTTGAACTAATCTGGAAATGAAGCACTTCAGCAAATCAGTTGCATAATGTATGTAACAGGTTAATTGTCAAACAGACATTCCACAAAACAAAAATTCTATGCATTTATTTTGGTCCTTATAAGAGTTTCCTCTGCTTTCAATATAAAAAGAAAATGGATTGTAACAGACTATTTTTAATAAAATAAAAAAAGCAAAGTCTCTAAATCCCATCTCATTCGGTTTAAGAGAGCTTGCTACAATAAGAAGTGTAGTGTGAATTGATAGTCAGGTTACCTGGTTAACATTGTTTGCACGCATAAGGACTTGCTGTAATGTCCTTCAACAAATGCTGCTGCTTCTTTCATTTCTGGAAGGCCTTCATTTTTGTAAATAATTTTTTATTAAAATAAATTCCTTTTTTGAACAAAACAAATTGCAGATACATACAGTGGAACCTCGGTTTATGAACACCTCGGTTTATGAATTTTCGGTTTATGAACGCCGCGGACCTATCTGGAACGGATTAATTCACTTTCCATTACTTTTAATGGGAAAGTTCGCTTCAGTTTATGAACGCTTCAGTTTATGAACAGACTTCCGGAACCAATTACACCCATGTTTCAGTTTATGAACGCTTCAGTTTAAGTACTTTGCGGACCCGTCTGGAACGGATTAATCCACTTTCCATTACTTTCAATAGAAAAGTTCGCTTCAGTTTATGAACGGTTACTCCGCGGACCGTCTGGAACGGATTAATCCACTTTCCATTACTTTCAATGGGAAAGTTCGCTTCAGTTTATGAACGCTTCAGTTTATGAACAGACTTCTGGAACCAATTGTGTTCATAAACCGAGGTACCACTGTATAACCAATTACATTCCCCCCTTTATTCCCTCCCTCCCCTCCCTCCCTCC
Organism: Zootoca vivipara; assembly: GCF_963506605.1. NCBI lineage: Eukaryota > Metazoa > Chordata > Lepidosauria > Squamata > Lacertidae > Zootoca > Zootoca vivipara. The sequence goes on along the minus strand of NC_083279.1, from coordinate 75,827,146 downwards.
CTCTCCCACCCTCCATAGACTTCCCTCAGCTCCCCTCTCTGGTTTGTTTGTACATCTTATTCTCTGCATGTTATAAAATTGTACATATCATTGCATTATCTGTCATCATGTTCTACTAATAAATTTGTGAATGTTTATTCAAAACCTGCCAATGAGTCCAAGTCCTTTTGTTGCTTTTGTAAATAGTTTGTAAAAAGTTCCCATTCTTCCTTATAATCACGGATGTCCTTCTCGCGTAGTTTATATGTTGACTTTGCCAGTTCCGCATAGTTCATCAATTTTTCTTGCCATTGTTCTTTCATTGGTATTTCCTCATTCTTCCATCCTTGTGCTAACAAAACTCATGTCACTGTTGTAGCATACATAAATAAATTCTTTGTTTTCCTTGGCAGGTCTTGTCCTAAAATCCGTAACAAAAAAGCTTCTTCTTCTTTTTTTTTAAACAAATGTCATTTTAAACATTTCCTCCCCAGTTCATTATATTTCATCTCCCAAGGAAGGCCTTCATTTCAAGGTGTTTTTCACCTTGACCTTCAGCACAGCTGGGAAGACATTTAACCTTAATTCTAGCTGTTCTACAAATAGGAAAATATAGATACTAGTATTCCTTCCTTCCAACTTAAATGCATAGTAGTGATCAGGGTGTGTGTTGTCTGACTATATTTGCTGTTCAGTGACATTTCCAGTCTCCAAAAGAATGCAGGTAAAAAGTATTTAAAGGTGACATGTAATAGGATTACCGGAGTTCCATCACTATTAGGATTATATTCTAATCTACTTTAAAATGCCAAAATAAATAGAATATAAAGCATGTCATGAGGTTTAAATGAAATGCAGTATTTATTTCCCCCTAATAAAAAGATCTAAATTCCAAATAAATTAGCTTCCCTTTACAAACCCAGTGGGAAGTGGGTGGCGCTGTGGGTTAAACCACAGAGCCTAGGGCTTGCCGATCAGAAGGTCGGCGGTTTGAATACCCGTGACGGGGTGATCTCCCATTGCTCGGTCCCAGCTCCTGCCAACCTAGCAGTTCAAAAGCATGTCAAAGTGCAAGTAGATAAATAGGTACCACTGTGTCGGGAAGGTAAACGCTATTTCTGTGTGCTGCTCTGGTTCGCCAGAAGCAGCTTTGTCATGCTGGCCACATGACCTGGAAGCTGTACGCTGGCTCCCTCGTCCAATAATGTGAGATGAGCACTGAAACCCCAGAGTCGGTCACGACTGGACCTAACGGTCAGGGGTCCCTTAACCTTTACAAACCCAGTAATTCAGCCACCATTCAGTGTGCTGCCTCTTACAGAACTGCCTCTTATGGAAGAAAACAGTATGGCAATGCTTAACTTAAAATTGCAACTTATTGATTACAAAACATGTTCTTAAATAAACTAAGAGCTAAAGAGTTTTTGTGAGCATGGAATGTGCATCACCAGGCCCCACAGTATTTGACTGACCTTTATAGGCAGATTGTAAATTATGGGTTGTTGGGGTCCAGCGCTTTTTCTTCCTGTTTTGACTTACAATAAATAAGATGTGCATGCAAAGTATGTGCTTATAAGGCTCCAAGCACAAATAGTATTTTTATATATATTGCTATGAGTCCTACTGATTTAAGTAGATTCTGGATGCCTTACTCCCAAGTATTGGGAAATTGGAAAAGAAAATCACCGGTGGTTAGGAGCATATATAAAGCTTTTAATGCAAAAATACATACACACAAGGAAAGTTTTTCATATATAGGTAATTGAGGCTTATTGTTACAGTAGCTAGGGTTCAAGTTTCTCTTTAAACAGACCTATTTAGGTGATTTAGTAATAGTAGTAGTCATAAATTAGCAGTCAGGTGGTTCATATAAAAACATTTTTTGGAACTGCTGAACTTCAGGTTCTGTTTGCCTTTTCTCATGGGGAACCACTAGCTAAATGTATAATCTAGAACCTGAAGTGTGTGAATTCTCAGTTTAGATTGTGTTTGTAGGTCCTTTCTTAATTTTTAATTTCTATGATAACTATAACTATAGCTAAAGATTTCAGTGTAACTGGAAACTTGTTTATTACAGGACAATTGCAATGCTCTTGTTTTTTTTTAAAAGAAAACACTAATCTAATGTATTAGAATTAAAAATGTGATATTTTAAAAATTGCAACATTGTTGATTCATGTTAATGGTGTGTTTTCCATTTCTTTCTAGTGGTACATGATTAGCATTGTACACATCTACAATCGCTGGAGAAACAGTGAAATTCGCTGTTATGTTAATGGTCAGCTTGTATCCTATGGTGACATGGCTTGGCATGTGAACACAAATGATGTATGTTTCTTCCCTTTATACTATACCTGAATATATGCACAATACAATTCATAAATATATTCCTTTCCAGAAACTGCTATGAGAGGAATAAGGGACAATGATTGTTCCTCAGTCCAGGGTTCTCTCATTCTTCAAACAACTTACTTCAATTGAGAAAGCCTTTTGGAGGCTCAGATTTCAATAGAATAGCAACACTGGAGAGAGGGAATTAATTAAATGATTTGTCTGGCACCATTTTTGCAGCCTAATTGCTATTTGCCACCATTGTGTAAATGTACAAGGATCTGCATCTTTTTTTCAACAGTGCAAAGGAAAATATTTTATTGTTACCTTGGTGGAAAATGTCACAGGGACAGAAGGATTAAATAGCCTTTCCCCACAATCATGGGTAGGGGCTGCAGCTGCTGAGATTTAGATGCCCCTCTGTAGAGGTGAAAAACCTGATAGAATAGACTGCTATCAGAGGCTGATGGATCCAACTGGTTTGCAGATAACTCTGGAGACTTTTCCAGCTAGCAAGTCTGGATACTTTGTCAAAACCCTAATCAATCTGTGCAACATGAAAATGACTTGGGAAGTTGGCACAAATGCTCTCTGAACACCTTCTCTGACTGTGCCTTGCCCAAGCCTTAATGTGGCATACACCGGAGATGCAATGAAACAAGTTGGAAGATAGCTGAAATGCAAATGGAGGAAGACTCCAGACATATACAGTCGAACACAAGTGTGTGTGCACATTGCTGAACTTACTTTGTGGCAGTGAAGGCAGTGAAGAACAGTGGCTCTCTGCCACCATTGGAACCTTAGTGTCTTGTCCAGCAAAACTTATGAGTCCTTTTATTTTCTTGCCCTAAGAAGGTGGTGAAACCCTCAGTAGCCTACTATAATTTATTTGCAAGACATTTTGAAGATAATCTTGCTCAGGATCTTAGACTCTGCTATTGTAACAGGTGATGCTGGTTTTCAGAGCACTGTCAGGTCAGGTGTTAATGGACAAGTTCCAGCTGATAAAACTAGAGGACATGGACAAGGTGCTTGAATGGGTGTTGATGAGCACTTGGATTATTGACCTTTGCCACTCATGGCTGATAATGTATAGCTGGGACAGGACTGTTGGCTGAGCCCTGAAGGTAATTAATACTGTCTGAAATAAGTATCAGTGAAGCCACTCCTTAAGAAACTCTTTTTGAACTCAGAATACTTGAACAGCTATTGGCTGGTTGAAATTGCCCCCTTCCTGTGCAAAGTACTTGAATGGGTGGGCAATGACTAACTCCAGGCACTCTGGGATGAGACTAATTGTCTACATCAATTTCAGTGACACCCAGTATTGACACGTGATACCATGTATGATTTCCATGTATGATGACTGATGACTGGAGAGGCATAGTGGGATTGTGTAGTCCTTGATCTCTTGGTAGCTTTTTATACGATTGACCATGATATTCTAAGCAGTGGATTCAAATTGGATGCACTGTTTGCGGTGCTTTTGCTCCTACTTGGATGGTCATCTCCATAAAGTGGTGCCTGCGAAATGAAGTTTTGCCCCATAGAGCCTCTAATGTGGAGCTCTTTAGTCTTATCCCCCATGCACATGAAAACGCTGAGTGAGGTTATCTGGAAACTGGGATATGTTATCAAAATGCTGGATGGATTCGTTGTTTGTTTGTTGAAAAAATAATACAATGCATTTATGTGGGGAAATGAAAAGATATTACGTGGCCGATTCTTAAAACATTGTATCATTTTGGCTTTGCCTGTCTTAAACCACATTTTATTGTTCATTTTTCTAAATATTTATATTTTTAATACAGAGCTATGATAAATGTTTTCTGGGATCATCTGAAACTGCTGATGCAAATAGAGTGTTTTGTGGACAACTTGGAGCAGTCTATGTATTCACTGAAGCTCTCAACCCAGCACAGATATTTGCAATACATCAGTTAGGACCAGGATATAAGGTAGTAGTTGTCATAATTTCAATTTAGAAAACAACTGCTAAATTGTATAGTTGTATAGTTGCCTTAATGTTGTTTGAAATCCTTTTAATTCTCTTAAATTATAACTATGGCTTTATGTAAATGTGTGTGTGTGTGTGCGCGCGCACACACACACACACACACACACACATTGATATCCAACCATTGCACCAAGCTAAATCGAATAGATATAAAGCAGAGCAGCAGAATATTGATAAAAGATATTGGGAGGTTAAGTGAAATTATATATACATCCTTATTGGTTGGTTGTGGTTCTAATCCTGCCTCTCCATTCGCCTGCTCAGGGTGGGTAAAAAAAAATCATGAATGATCAAAACAATTTTAAGCACATCAATACACACTAAACACAAGAATCATCAAATGGACAATGGCACTAAGAATGTAGTAATTGGCTATTCTGAATGGGTAAGATTACCAATGGCATAAGGTAACATTGTATCAGGCTTTGAAATGTATCTTGAATACTTTTGCCAAATGTTTTGTCTTTGGCTGTCAAACGATTGCAAAAAGTAATAACTGCAGCATGTGATACTAACAAAGTTGGTGGTTGACTTCAGGAGAGAAATATTTTGTATATTGCACTGTCAATTGACCAGAAAATGAAGTTCTGAATCAGCATACATCTTACTGTAATAACTTTTGATCTTCAAAGTCTCGAATCCATTGAATAATTCAACTTGTTTTACACACTCAGATGAGCTTTGGATTTGTTCTTTTCTAGCAATCCTCCTTGCTGCCTGGCAAACTATTTTGGAACCTGAAAGGGGTTTCAAAATAGTTTGTCAAATGGCATGGGGTGTTAGCTATTCAAAGATTAAAAAGTAATAAATCACACTGGGCACCTGCAAGGCATTGGTCAGCTCAAAATAATCTCTAGATCCCAGCCAAATACATATATATTTAAAGTATAGCGCCTCTGGCTCTTTCAGAACTTTGCACAGTTTTTAGCAAATAGAGCTTGCTGTGCTGTTTTGCTTAAAAAGAAAATAAATGTATTAATCAAAAGGTACTGGCAGACTCTTCAATTTAGGATGGTATTAACTTCCCTAAGTATAAAAAAAACCAAGTTCATGTATTTTAATTTAACTTTCTAATACTTTATGTGCATGGTTGTTGTTTTTCTTTTAAGTGTGTGCTATATGTTTTGGGCTAAGCAATCCAGTTATGCTGTGGAGGTGTGTGAAATATATAATTGACATAATGGCCTAAAGCAGTGTTTTTCAACCACTGTTCTGCAGCACACTAGTGTGCCGTGAGATGTTGCCTGGTGTGCCGTGGGAAAAATTGAAAAATTACTTTATATATAGTCAATATAGGCACAGAGTTAATTTTTTTAAACATTTTCTAATGGTGGTGTGCCTCGTGATTTTTTTTCATGAAACAAGTGTGCCTTTGCCCAAAAAAGGTTGAAAAACACTGGCCTAAAGACCAGGGGTGGGAAACCTGAGTCTATGGAAGTTGACAAGTGGGGTGCCGCAGGGTTCTGTCCTGGGCCTGTTGTTGTTCAACGTCTTTATAAATGACTTGGATGAAGGAATTGAGGGGATGCGCATCAAATTTGCAGATGACACCAAACTGGGAGGGGTAGCTAATGCTGCAGAAGACAGAATCAGAATTCAAAATTACCTTAACAGATTGGAGAACCAGATGCACAAATACAGGATGGGGAACACCTGGCTTACTAGCAGCACATGTGAAAAGGATCTAGAGGTCTTGGTGGACCACAAGCTTAGCATGAGTCAACAGTGTGATGCAGCAGCAAAAAAAGCTAATGCTATTCTAGGCTGTATCAACAGAAGTATAGTGTCCAGAGCAAGGGAAGTAATAGTATCACTCTGATCTGCCTTAGTAAGACCACACTTGGAATACTGTGTCCAATTCTGGCCACCACAATTTAAGAAGGATGTTCACAAGCTGGAATGGTGTAGAGGAGGGCAACCAAGATCATCAAGGGTCTGGAAACTAAGACTTATGAGGAGCGCTTGAAGGAGCTGGGTATCTTTAGCTTGGAAAAGAGGAGACTGAGATATGATAGTCATATTCAATTATCCCAAGGGCTGTCACACGGAGGAGGAAGCATGCTTATTTTCTCCTGCTCTGGAGGTTAGGACTCAAACCAAAAGCTTCAAGTTGCAAGAAATGAGATTTTGACTGAACTTTTGGAAAAACTTTCTGACAGTAAGAGCTGTTCAGCAGTGGAACAGATTCCCGCTAGAGGTGGTGGACTTTTTAAACAGAGGTTGGATGCCCATCTGTTATGGATGTTTTAGCTGAGATTCCTGCATTGCAGGGAGTTGGACTATATGACCCTTGGGGTTCCTTCTATGTTTCTATGTAATAAATATTTAACTGGAACATGTATGATTTTTTCTGATTTAGTGATTGAAACTTGATGATTGAGAATATCATTACTGCTTTTTCTCCCAGATTATGTAAGAACTACATTCTGTAATTATCACAATAATTTTCTACTTTAAAATTATTGCTTTCATCCCCAGAGTACTTTCAAATTTAAATCTGAGAGTGATATCCATCTTGCTGAGCACCACAAGCAGGTTCTATATGATGGGAAACTTGCAAGCAGTATTGCCTTCACTTACAACGCTAAGGCTACTGATGCTCAGTTATGCCTTGAATCCTCACCAAAGGAAAATCCTTCCATTTTTGTACACTCCCCACATGCTCTTATGCTTCAGGTTTGTGTAAATTGATTACTTCCATGTTTAATTAATACCCTATTAAGTGTTCAAGGCTGCCAAGTTTCTGTAAACTGTTTGTACTGTTTGGTTTCTCTTTCTGTTTAACCCTCATAACCTCTGAATAGATAGTCCTAGATTTTGCAGTCATATCCTGAACACAGTATGGTAGAGGTGAGGGGGCCATATTTCAGTGACAGAGCATGATTTAAATAATAATATTTTAAATAAAAACTGCCAGCTCTGTATATATGTTTCAGTAAAAAGCTTTTGCTCTTATATTCTAGTGTAGTATCACACAATGTGATACTTCATCAGTGTGAAACAATGGAGTCTTGCATTACTGTATTTACTCGCATCTAATGTGCCATCAAATCTAATGCACACCTTAATTTTCACAACGTAATTTGGCCAAAAACAAAAAGGTGAGCATTGGATTCAAGTAAATATGGTATATAACCATACAAAACCATGTATCTCAAATATTTTGGGGGCATGTGTTAGGTTCTCAAATAGCAAGGATCAGATCATCCTCAACCTCCTTTGTGTTATTTCAAGTTTGTATGAAGAGGTATGAGGTATATAACTTTTATTAAATAAATAAATAAATAAATAAATAAATAAAATTGGGAGCTGGGTATGTTTAGCCTGGAGAAGAGAAGGTTAAGGGGTGATATGATAGCCATGTTCAAATGATGTCATAAAATGATGTCATATAGAGAAGGGTGAAAGGTTGTTTTCTGCTGCTCCAGAGAAGTGGATACGGAGCAACTACAAGAAAGAAGATTCCACCTAAACATTAGGAAGAACTTCCTGACAGTATTTTGCTGGCAGCAGGAATTTGCTGCCAAGGAGTGTGGTGGAGTCTCCTTCTTTGGAGGTCTTTAAGCAGAGGTTTGACAGCCATCTGTCAGAAATGCTTTTATGATGTTTCCTGCTTGGCAAGGGGTTGGACTGGATGGCCCTTGTGGTCTCTTCCAACTCTATGATTCTATGATAAGGCTTTCAGTGTAGCCTTCATGTGGTGCTGATCCTGGTTTCCATTAAGCATTTAACAATAGACAATTTCTTGTTTTAAAATTAATAAATATTATTATGATTGGATTACATACATGTTTTATTAAATCTGAATAATTATTCATTGAATATATTTTTGCTATTAACTAATGTTCATAAAATGGTAATCTTAATTATGTATTTTGAATGAAAAAGTATATATATATATATATATATATATATATATATATATATATATATGTATCAAAGGACAGAGTAAACATAATATATGATTAAATCTTTCCCATTAAACAAATTGAACAGAAGTTTCTTCCAGGCAACCTCTTTATTGAGTATTCATCCTGGTTTGTGTGTGGATAGGTTAGATGCCAATCATACAAATGTTATTTGTGGGGAGGAGGTAATGTGTGCTTCAAAGTTGAATCAACATATTATCATATATCTAAATAGTGTATTAGTGCTATAGTGACATGAAGATTAGTTTCAAATGTAACTGAGTTTTCTTTCCTTTTTTTAATGTAGGATGTAAAAGCAATTGTGACGCATTCGATCCACAGTGCAATTCATTCAATAGGAGGAATCCAAGTTCTTTTCCCTCTCTTTGCTCAGTTAGACAATCGGCAGTTACATGATAGTCAAGTGGAAACAACAGTCTGGTAAGTTTAATTTGTTAATTTGTTATCAGCAAAGCCTGTAGTCTGAGACTGAGATAATTTTTGTATTATATCTAATGAATGTGCTGGAGTCTCTCTTCCCACTCTACCATGCTTCTTCTAACTCCGTTTCCCCATATAATTTACCGGTATACTGTGATCTGCGAGGAACAGTTTGTCACCATAAAATCCAAGGAAAGGGTTGGGGTGAGGGGAAGAGCGTGAAGTTTAAAGAAATTTTTATCAATCTATGGGCTATTTATTGACCTTGGAGAGAGAGAACCAACACTGGCAAATCTCTTGAGTCTCTCCATTCAGTTACCAAGTACCTAATGCTGATACTTTCACAGAACGAGTGTGTTAGCCACCTTCAAAGTTGGTATCTCTCTTCCCTCAAGGCTGAAGAGAACAGTGTGAAAAGAGAAGGTGTCTAACTCAGTCTGCTGCTACTGCTTCAGTGAGTTGAGTAAAAGCACTGCCAAGGTGTGAAGCAAAAAACTTAGAAACCTGAACCTTTAGGAGAAAAGACTAAATATATGGAGCAATTGAGTCTGCTTTCCTTTCTTCGGGGTGATTTGCTTTAAAAAGTTTGCTTTGCAATAATCAGGCATTTGAAAGTATTCACAAAATGTATGGATCTTTTCGAGATCAACTTAACCTTATGTTACTTGGACTCAGGGCACCAACACTTTGGACTGTAAATCTACTGAAGAGAAGATTTTGTACCTGTTTTGGATGTGGGTCAGCATAAGTTAAATATCAACTTAATTCTGTCCCATTGACATCAGTGAGATTTACCAGGAGTCTACACATTTGGGCTGGTCATCTAAAACCATGTCCACTATGATGCATATCTGAAACATAGTGCAATCTCATTGAGTGAGAACTGGGAAGGATGATGTTCTGGGCAGCGCAAAAACAAGCCCTGTCTCCAGCTGGGAGGTAGAGGAAGTGCACTTAGGGCTTTAACTCTGTATTTCTTTGGGTGTTTGTACTGTGGATACAGGGTCGCGGGTGGCGCTGTGGGTTAAACCACAGAGCCTAGGGCTTGTAGATCAGAAGGTCGGCGGTTTGAATCCCCGTGACGGGGTGAATTCCCGTTGCTCGGTCCCAGCTTCTGCCAACCTAGCAGTTCGAAAGTACGTCAAAGTGCAAGTAGATAAATACCTACCGCTCTGGCGGGAAGGTAAACAGTGTTTCTGTGCACTGCTCTGGTTTGCCAGAAGCGGCTTTGTCATGCTGGCTACATGACCCAGAAGCTGTACGCCGGCTCCCTCGGCCAATAAAGCGAGATAAGCGCCACAACTCCAGAGTTGTCCGCGACTGGACCTAATGGTCAGGGGTCCCTTTACCTTCACCTTTACTGTGGATACAAACTGACATACACCCAGTTCTGAGCTGGAGCAGGAAGGAAGAAACATACTTTGCCTCTACAGTTATTGGGTGCTCAAAGCTCCAGCGTTGAGAGAGAAGCTGGGACACATCAATCAAATGTATTAGGCAACCAAGTGCAGGTTATAGCCAAAGGTGGGTGGAACCACCCAAGCAGTATAGTACAAAGGCATATATTCACAGAAATAAAAGTTTTAAAAAGGAACAGTTGTTGTCATATGCTTTCCTGTGTTGGGATATTTTTACAGCACCCTGGGGCAAATTATGCTCTCCAGAAGGGATGGGGATAAATGGATGATATGTTTGAGAGATTTCTACACCAAATACATTCCTTTAATTAGGGGTGCTTTTGAAGTGCTACAATATTTTCTTCCTAATAAAAGTGCTTTTAGGAGATTGTGTGCTATAACCAGAGAACTGAAGAAACAGATTATCCTTTGAAATAGTAAAAGAAGTTAGAGATGTGAATTTTTTCTTCCAAAATTAATGAAATTATATTAATAAGAGAAGTGGAAGAGATAATGGTGCAGAACTGCTAAGGAAACTAATAGACTAGAGTATTTATATCATAAATAGTACAATCCTGTGGTGAACATTTATTCAAAAGTTCTACCATGTTCAGTGGGGTGTACTCATTAGTAAGTATTTCAGACTTTTATATGGACAAGATCTTTAGCAACTGCAGGGTCAATGGACCCTGACATGGTGTGCTATCTCTCTTCACATGATCCTGCATCCCCTATTTTTTTCAATATCTTTCTTTGTATAATTTTTTTTTAAAGATGTTGAACAGCACAGGGCCTAAGGCAGATTCCTGTGGTACTCCACTTGGTATTTCCATCCAGCATGATGCTGAACTACTAATACACACTTGTTTTATACAACTGTTCAACTAGTTGACTGTTCACCTAGCAGTAGTATCATCCCGCCTGTGTTTACCAGCTTGTCAGCAAGGGACATAGGAACGTTTGTCAAATTCTTTCCTGACATAATAATATACTATGTCTGCGGTGTTCCCATGATCTAGAAATTCTATTTTAAAAATATATGGTTGGTTTGATGTCATGTGAAAATTCCATACTGTATTATTTTTGAAACTATTCATAGACCAATTGCTCAATAATTTGGAGTAAATAGAAAAACATCAAATTTTGATAAAGGTTGTATCTCAAGGTTTTAGGTTGATTCTGATTTTCTAGGTTCATTTCAGTCTGTTTGGTGGCCGGGTTTTAAACTATGCTAGATTTGAAATATTTACACTTTGAATGGGACTATTTTCTTATTGGTTCTAAGGGATGCAGGTGGCGCTGTGGTCTAAACCACTGAGCCTCTTGGGCTTGCCAATCAGAAGGTCAGTGGTTTGAGACCCCACGATAGTGTGAGCTCCCGTTGCTCTATCCCAGCTCCTGCCAACTTAGCAGTTAGAAAGCACGCCTATGCAAGTAGCCAAATAGGTACCGCTGTGGCGGGAAGGTAAGACACGTTTCCGTGCATTCTGGTTTCCGTCACAGTGTTCCATTGCATCAGAGCAGTTTAGCCAGCTGCCACACGGCCCAGAAAGCTGTCTGTGGACAAATGCCAGCTCCCTTGGCCTTAGACACCTTTGACTGGACTTAACCATTCAGGGGTCCTTTACCTTTTTACCTTTTCTTATTGGTTCTGCTGAATCTGTCAGTGGTTTAGTAGTATCATTCTTCACTCTGTCTGGGACTTGGGAGCACTGTTATGGTGGCCTAAATACACTTCAAATATAGGTTCCAAAAACTGCTGCTTGACACCAAGATCTCTGGCTTTGTGGCATGGCACGAGGTTTCATTGGGAGATAGATATTTTTTAAATATCTGCATGATGTGGTCAGTATGCTGATATTACCCAACTGTTTCTCTCCTTTTCATCTCAGACTAGAGAAGCCATGAAAGTTATGAACTGGTGTTTGAAATCATTGATATACTGGCCACTTCCTATCACCTAAGCCTGTGTACACTCTTTGATCATTTAGAGATCATCTGCCATTTCGTTGGCAGCTGCAAATGAGAGGGGCCTCTCATTTGCTGCTTCTAGTTTTTGGAATTATTTGTTCAAGGAGATCCACTCGGCCACCGGCCTAGGGGTTTCTAATTGTTTGATTAATCTCAGAGCTAAAAGGGTTAGGCAGCATTTGCAGTTTATAAGAGAGGATTAGCAAATTAGCCGTTAATAGGTTGTTTTCTAAGTACCTGTACAGGTAAACAGTCTTTACTAAAATAGATCCTAGTTTCCTAGCCCTCAAATATGTATCAGTTCAGAGAAGGCAGCTAAGGAAGGGGGGGGGCTTGGAACATTTTAAAATTCAATTTCTGAGAGGAATTGGGTGGGGGGTGGGAATCATTAAATTGCATTTCCAAATGATCCATTTTTGATTAATAATAGATGACCAGTGTTGGAATCTTTACAAGGCAACATACAGTGCTTTGACATTTGCTATTTATGTATGGGTCTGAGATATCAAATATACCAAATACCAACATAGTATTAATTTATTTGGAATGTTGCTGTAGTTTTTCAGGTCTTGAACAATTGTTATTTTTTAGGTCTTGAATCATTGTTATTTTACTTCTCTGGGTGTTGGAGGGACGATGATTTACTAATTTATATACCACCCAGGCCAAAATAGAGTCCCAGCTAAGGTTAGGACCTAACCCCACTTCAGAGTAAAGCCATCATATTAAATAAGATTTACTTCTGAGTACATTGCATTGTTAGTCATGCTGAAATCAGTCATGCTGATTTCAGTGGGTTTATACTGACAATGAGTAATCCTAGTCACCCTAAATTTGTAGGGGAAAAATAAGAACAAAAGATGTCCTCAATGTACTGTTATCATGGTCAAGTTGCAAGGAGCACCACATTGCAAAAGCAGATAGATGCCAGTTTGTGCTACATTGGAACTCAATGTTTATCACTAATGTTTTGTAATGCAATCATTGCTGTATACTAGAATCATAACTACAATCAGTCTATTGGTCTTAACAAAGTGCATCAGAAGAACTGCTGATTAAAATCCAGAATTTCTTCAACTAGATATTTTATTCATACTATTTGGTGTATTTTCCAATATGTTGTTTACATGCAGTATAGATTGCAATCACAAGGGTCATAGGAACATGCAAGCCCACTCACCACGACAAGCAAGTGGACTTTCTCCCGATTGAAGTGCAGAGTGTTTGAGGACTGGGACATTTGCAGGGAAACCAAAATGCTTGTTTACAAAGCTATTGTACTACCAACCTTATTATATCCTTGTGAAACATGGACCACTTATAAATGCCAGCTCCAACTCCTTGAAAGATTCCATCAACGATATCTCCAAAGAATTTTACACATCACTTGGGAAGACAGGCAAACTAATATCAGTGTACTGGAAGAAGCAAAGATCACCAATGTTGAAGCAATGATTCTTCAACATCAGCTTTGTTGGACTGGTCATGTTGTGTGGATGCCTAGATCGTTTTCCAAAGCAACTACTCTATTCTGAACTTAAAAAAGGAAAGTGTAATGCTGGTGGTCAACAAAAGAGGTTTAAAGTCTCAAGGCAAATCTTAAAAAATGTAGTATAAACACTGACAACTGGGAAGCACTGGCCTGCGAGTGCTCCAGTTGGAGAACAGCCTCTACCAAAGGTGTCATGGGCTTTGAAGACACTCAAACTCAGGATGCAAGGGAGAAACTTGCTAAGAGGAAGGCACGCTTGGCAAATCCACACTGTGATCAACTCTCGCCTGGAAACCAATGTCCCCACTGTGGAAGGACGCATGGATCCAGAATTGGCCTCCACAGTCACTTAGGGACTCATTGTTAAAACTGTGTTTTTGTTAAAACCATGTTCTTACTTGTCTACGAATGATCGCCAAAGAAGAAGAAGAGATTGCGATCAGATCACTTTCTTACTATAGAGTTGGATTTATGTAACAGAAATGTAAAGTCAAAGGTTGTCTCCCTAAGCTAGTACTATTTTGTTGTCCTAATTACCTAGGAGTCTATTATAGTCAGGGACAGCTCCATAGGTAGAACATGGCAGTAGATTTAGGACTTCATTAAAGAGTAAGTAATTAATTAGTTGTTATGGTTACTGTGACATTTGGAAGTTCTGCCTCAGGTACCAAAAGATCCTTGTTCAGCCCTGGGCAGAACTGTTCCTAGTTCTGAATTTTTGTTTTCATAATGAGCCAGCAAATTAGTAAGGACCACTTTATGCTGTTTTTTTTAACAATGTAACATCAGTGTAAGAATTCATCTTGAACGGACCCCGTTTTTTGTTTTTTTACAATAACTGCTCTTGCCAAAGAAGGTTAAATATATTTTTGTTGACAACTAAACAGTGTAATTTGTAACAACCTTTGTTCTCAACCAAGGAAAAACGTGAACATACATACATCTTTGAAACACATACTTCTTTGAAAATATGGAGGATTTTGCAAATCAATATGCTTGTAGGCATTCTTTCCTATTTTTCATACTGATTTAGCAGATTGATAGTGATTTTAGTCAAACTCCAATCTTGCAATGGCAGTCCATTTTGGAATCAGCAGTTTTGTGTTAGTTGCCTAGATAAAATCATTGATGGAATGTGCCTCTAAAATTGAGTATTCCATTCCAGCCCCTCTTCTGTCATTCTTGCAGCATGTTCCCTAATCCCTACCCACTCAAAACTCCTCCCACATCCTCCATTTAATCTCTGCTTCCCTACCACCAATTATAGAGGCAGCATACATCTGAATAACAGCTGCCGGGAACAAGCAGCACTTGATCACTCTTGTCAGCATGCACTGCTTGTAAACTTTCAGGAGGCATTTGCTGGGCAACATTGAAAGGAGAATGTTGAATTGATGGAGACTAGGGACTTGCCCAGTGACTTAACTAAGTACAAGGTAAATATGATACTTGAAACATTGACACACTAAGTCACTGTTGACAGGGAGCCTTCTTTGCTAGTCCCTTGCTTTCCAAGCAAAATTACCTTTACAGAGAACATAAGAACTTATGGCAGAAACTAACACGTGACAAAGGTCTCCTTCTTGTCCATATCTTTCAGGCATACATAGTCTAAACAAACTCAGGAGCATCAGTGTTTGAGTGAGTCCTCCAAGACATCTCCTGTTGTCAGTAGGGATGGGTGAATCTATCCATTTTGGTTTATCTCAGTTTCTCATTTTTCCAAGCTTAAGTTCAGTTCTCCACATTCCCACATAGTTTGTGATTATTATTATTTTTAAAAAGCCCTCATGAAAAATAACCAGCTTTGCAGTGCAAATCTCTTCTAATATACACATTTTTCTGTGCAATTTTGCAAATATGCCAATTTTTGCAAACAAATTTATCCTAATATTTTCACTTAATATATCTATTTTTAATGCACACCTCACCCTTGCAAATACCTTTTTGTACACATTACTTGACTGAAGAACTGTATCACAGAATTCGGAGGCAGGCAAATTTTGATGGATGGCTGTGTTTTGGTTCATGTACTTACTGTTTTGGAAAGTGCAAATTAGGTAGGTTCTCCTTGAAATGTGAACTGAATGGAATTTCTTTCCGTTCCCTAGTTATCAGCAGTCCTTCCTGTTGTCTGTTTTTGCCACGGCACAAGGTCAAGTTTGCTTAGTAGGGGACTGAAAGGGAGAATTTCATTTTTTCTACAAATTGTGCAAGTACTTTGGACAATCCAACTAATTACTGGACAAACTGGGGTGGGCTGTGTAGATGGTTTGCCTATCACAATTGTTGATAAATTTGTGTATCGGCTATTGCTTTGCTAATATACCGGTATTATCTTTACAGATATACTATTGTGTTCTAGATAGGACATGGTATAGAGGAGATATAGGATTGGGCTGAAGTATGCTTTATATTTGCCTTTGTATCTAGGGGAGTTGGAAATAGGAAACAATGGAGAGAAATTTTGTATGGCAGTGCAAAGAATTTTGCAAGTTTAATGTGAACCCTGCAGCAGTCCGATGCAGTTTAGTTTCTGGTAAGTTAAATTCTGTTTGGGAAAAAAAAAGTTCATCTTGGCAGATGACTTTCTTACAAATGTTCCTCCTCTGTTCAATATTTCAAAAGCTATTCATGGAATAAATTAGGTATTGAAATCATGAAAGCTACTTTGCTTGGAATGGCTAACATAGTAAGTATTAAGTTGTGCTGGGAGCCATTTTTGGATTCAAGAGTGGGGTATAAATACTTGTAAGAAAATTAGTAGGATTTTATATAGTGCAGGACCAGCGTTTTGATGTATGGCTCCCCTAGAACACTAGTCAGATCCTACTTTATTAGTGTTTTGTAGAAAGTTTCACTTGCTGGTAAGTACTAGGATAGCATTAGTGTCACTCAGGAAAAACCATTTTCTTCAAGCATTAGAAAGTACATATATCCAGGAATAGGTCATAGATAGAGGACCAGACCTCAGTTGTAAAGCACCTGCTATGTGAAGGAGCTTGGGTCCAACCCCAGTACGGTATTTCCAGGCAGGGCTGGGAAACACTTCTTTGTGAAATCCTGAAAAGCTGCTGGCAGCCTAGAGTAGTCATTATTGAGCTAGATGGACCAGTGGGCCATTCACTTCTACTCAGCCTAACCTACCTCACAGGGTTGTTGTGGGGATTAATTGAGGAGGAGAAGGTGGACTATCAATGCAACATATAAATAAATAAATATAATATAAATAAACATAAAGACACTTGTTTTCATGGGTGGTGGAGGTCATGTAACTTTGTGAAGAAATTTTGGACAATTGTTAATAGCCACTTAGGATTTATAATGAAGCCTTTGGGGTTTTTTTGGTGTTTTTTTTTGTAAAAACCTGAACAGTTGTTAATAGGCAATTAGGATTCATAATAAATGCTTTGCTTTAAAAAAAAGACACCTCAGAAACCTTTCCACAAAAAATGTACCTCAAGCATACCAAGAGTAAAATTTATATACATAACATGACAATTGGTTTTTTTTGCTGCTGTTTTTTTAAATGTTTTTAATTTATTTCAATCTTTAAAACCATACAAAAGAATCATGAATCTTCATTTACAAAATGGAAGGGAAAAAAGGGGGGGAAGGAAAAAGATGAGGAAGCAAAACCACAGCAATGTCAACCGCGACATGTCCTAATCTATACACAAATTGTCTCCTCTAAATGAAAATAGGAAAAAAAGAAGAAACATAACATGACAATTGTTAACAACAGGCAATTGTTGGAATGGAACCAATGATTATAAGGCAGCTTATAGGAGCAGCTTTCTCAGCAGAATGAAGCCATGAGAGCAGCCTCCTAGTCCTGCTTCTGCTTTTTGGTAGGGTACAAGTGGAGGCAAGGTCAGGGCTGTTCACTGGCGTTTCTGAACAGTTGTGGCCACATTGTTAGATTATCATCCAGTGTTAATCTTGCTTTTGCTTTTCATTTCTTTGTAGAACTCCTACCCTTTCCCCCAGTTTTCATCTATTATTTTTTATAAACAGATCTTTACTCTGTTCAGTGCTAAATATTAATGAATCTGAACTAAAGTTGAATATGAATCGATATTATTTTATTAGGGGTCCTTGGAGATGGAAAAATAATACTATATGCTTCATTTTGACATATTTCAGATAAATCAATTAGATCTGAAGGGCACTTCACTTTTATTTTGGTATATCAAGATGTTAAGGTTTTCCAGGTTTTTTTAAAAAATGACATTTCAATATAAACTGTACAAATATAAGGAGAGAAATACAAAGAAACAAAATGAATTTGATAACAATTTCTAAAAGAAAAATAAATAAAAGATAAGAGAAGCAATTATTAGCTTTAAACCAGAGAAAAAAAGTGAACATGTCATTCCCTAAAGATATATATGCCAATTCTGTACAAACATTCGCAAACATTATATTTTCTCCAGTGTGGGTATAATTTTATTTACTTGCTGATAGAAGGTCAGCGGTTCGAATCCCCGCGATGGGGTGAGCTCCCGTTGCTCGGTCCCTGCTCCTGCCCACCTAGCAGTTCGAAAGCACGTCAGAGTGCAAGTAGATAAATAGGTACCACTGTGTCAGGAAGGTAAACGGCGTTTCTGTGCGCTGCTCTGATTTCGCCACATGACCCGGAAGCTGTACGCTGGCTCTCTCGGTCAGTAAAGCGAGATGAGTGCTGCAACCCCAGAGTCGTCCGCGACTGGACTTAATGGTCAGGGGTCCCTTTACCTTTATTCCAAACTCTAAAAAAATTAGTAAGGAAGAAGAACCATTTCTCCCCAATACTTGGCTTTTGACATTTTTGCTGGGATCAAAAGAATAGAAACCATTTCAAGGTCCACATTTTCATCACCTCCCTTCAAGTAATATAAAAGTATATTTACTGGATCCATTGGTAACATATAAACCTGTTTTTTGTTTGCTGTATCTCAATATTTGAATATTATGACATTTTGATAGAATACGGAGATCGACTGCGTGTGCCCCCTCCTAATCTCCAGCAAAGTTGTTTCCGATTTTGACGGAGTAGGAGAAAATCTCTATGTGATGTAAAGTTATAAAATTATTAATACACCAGCTGGCCCTGCCACACGTTGACGTGGCTAATCCCTGTGACTGCTATCACCCTGTGTCGATCCCCCTCTTTCCCCCACCCCCGGCCATCCCTGTGACGGGCCCCACCGTGTCCTGACCTATCCTGTCCCCACCTCTCCCCAACCCCCACACAGGCGAGTCAGTACCTCCATTCGGCCTAGTATGTAAACCATTCGGCCTAGTCTGTAAACATTTCGGCCTAGTATGTAAACGGCAGCTGAGGTTCTATAGGTGTTGTACCAGTAGAGGGCGCTGGTTTGCAACCTGGTTCTTTTCCCAGAATGCATTTTCGTCTGAGTGGTGTGTTTTGAAACACAGGGTTTTTTTGGGTTTTACGTGGCACAGGTGTGACACCTGTCTTTGAAAATGGTATGTGTTTGCTCTCATATTCACATTGTGTCAAAATTTGAGCACAATCGGTCAAGCGGTTTTGCTGAAACGTGGAAACAGTTTACATATATATATATATATATATATATATATAGATATATATATATATATATATATATATATATATATATAGATATGTACATAAACATTTCCTCTGTTTTATAACACAGCTTTTGATATTTTTTGCAATGCATAAATAACTTATGAAATTCATTCTGACTTGCTTTTTTTAAAGATGAGTCGTTGATGGTAGATTCTTCAATCAGCCACTATTAGTTCTAACAATAAAAAAATTGAATCCATGTTCTGAAACAGTGTGTTTGGAGTACCCTATGAAGGAGATGAATAGGGTATGCTTTGTACCAGAATGGACAGGGCTAGAATGCACCTTAGTCAGATCCATCAAGGCAATTCCCTGCCTTCACTTTAATTTGTGTTTCTCAGCCTTAAATGTTTGTTTTACAGGACTGCTTATTGATTAAGGAAATTTTAATTGATTCTGTTGAGTTAGTCCATTAGTTTGATTTACAAGTTTTCATGAACTTGTATACGTGAATGTTATTAAGAGGTGCTGCACCTGTACATACAGGTTTTATTGTTGACCGTTGTAGCTTTTAAAGAACATATAAACTGGCTCATAACAGAGTTACACTTGATTTAGCATCCCAAGAATAGAAAGCCAGATACATCCGAGAAGCTAACAAGCAAAACCTGATAGATATTACCTGCCCAAGCTGTGTGCCCTGAGCAACATTGTGGTGGTTTTCTGTTGCGCTATTTTATTCTACTATCTGTTCCTTTTTTTTTTTTGCTCCTCATTACTTTATTCCTTCTCTGTCCATCCTCAAGGCACCATGTTCAAAGAGTTGCATGCCTTTGTTGGGTTTCAGTCCTTCTATTCCATGAAACTGAGGGTCCCCTTCTTCACCAGCATATGCAAAGAGTTCGTTCAATGCTGGGTGCCCATCCTGCTTTTGCTGCCTTGCACATCTCCTTTAGTTATCGGCAGTGCAGACTGAGCTGGCATAAGGTGCCAGTGACCTGACTGTAAATTAGTCTGTTGATGAGATTGCCAGTTAGACACTTCTGCTGTGTCTAGAAGTGATACTGGTTGGGCTGGTACGAAACACCTCTGACCATTTTGCTTCTGGTGGCTGTTTCAGGCTTTTCACATTGCAAAAAGGCAAGTGCCACAAATGTGCCTACATGTGCATATGTATTTAACACTGACTTGTGGGTTGATAAAAGTGTAATTCCTGATTAATTGAGTACAAAATTTAATCAATCAGATTGATCAATTAGCATTGCAGCCTTATTAGCTAATGATACTTGTTCTTATGGATTATGTTTCTGTAGACAGTTTGGGATTCCACGTTTATGGTAGAGAATGCAGTAAACAAATTAATGCTCTTATGACTTGACAAAGATTTACATAGCCAATTTGTGTCTTGTTTTTAAATCTTGTGTAGATAATGAAATAGGTTGATGCAGTTTTATGTGTAGCAGAGATGTGCTTATTAAGATGATTTTGAGAATGTCATAGCAACAAATATGTTTATGATATAAAGGATTGACATAGTTGGGCATGTAGTATTGGTTTGCACAATTAAATGTGTTGTAAACTGCATGGAGACCACAGTTGGATAGGTGGTATAAAAGTATATCAATTGAGTAAAATATTAGGGGCTTCCCCTCTCCTCGCCCCGCTTGCCAAGCCTTCTGCCATTTCCTCATATTAAGCCCTTGGAGCTTGCTCTTCTGGCCACATAAACTACTAAGCTTGGTTTTCACTCCACCCCATTTTTGAAGCCACTTTTCTCTTCTAATCTGCAGCTCCACTTTGCGCTCCTATTTTCCCTTTTACTCTTTGACCATGCCTCCACCCTTATGGTGACCTCCTTCATCTCCCTCCTCCCACGAATCATAATGACTAATCACCCTTTTCACCCTCACTCCCTTTCCTCCTTCCACTCTCCTCCATAGTTTTCTCAATTCTTCTTTGCACACAGATCACCCCTGCATTTCCATGCTCCCCCCTTTCTCCTGTTCTGCAGCACAACCCCATGGTGATATATGTTACTGTGTCTTTAGGATAAGAAGAATCTTAAGAGCAAGGCTGTCAATTAACTTCTTCAGTTAGAGAAAGTTCAGTTCAGTTTATGGATATGGTACATATCTGGGCATTTACTTGTTAATAAAGTATTTCTTCTAAATTACTGTTGAATCTGGGACTTCATGTTGAAGATAACACATGGTACCAAGAATGAAATACATTGGGGGAAGGTACAATGGAACATCTGAGAGCTCCACATCCTTTATCTCTCTCACAAGAGGCAGCTGAAAACCGCTTTTAACAATGTGAAATAGCAGAGAATGGGAAATGCAGGCGCTAATGCATATCCCCTTTCCCAGCTCCCTTCTCTCTGCACTCAGGTGTTGTTTTAAACTGCCACTTCCCCCTGCTCACTCTACACAAACCTCTGCCATTCATTTTTCAACCAGATACCACTGGATTTGTTTAATTTCCTCAAACGTTTCCATTTTTACTCATGAAGCAGGGCTTTGTAGCCCACAGTGTTCTCTCAAAAGCTGATGTTTATGGTCAGTGGAGCCCATTTGCAATAGTGGAGCATGTGGTGCAGTGAGCTGTTGATGGAGGGAGAGTTGCAGAAATCCCATACACGCCACTCTGTGACAAAGGTCCACCTCTGCTTGTGCATGGGAAAGATAATTTGTTACAATAACATGGTTAACCTTTAAAACACGGCATTTCTTCAGAATATTCATAAAAGTAACCCTGTCTTTAGTCCAAATGTACTAGCATGGCACAAAGAATGGGAAAATAGGATTTGAAACTTTCCATCAATTTTATTTATTTATTTGTTTGCTGTATGGTGATTGGGATTTGCATTGGTCAGTAAAGGGCTTGTATCTCATTGCAAACACATGAATGAGATGAGGTCTGGTGCACTATTGACTCATGCTTGATTTTTTTGCTTTACCTAGTCAGCCTTTGAATCACTGAGTATATTTATGCTGGTGTGGCTTTAATTCTGTCAGTAGCGTTTGTATCATTATAAATGAGGTGCAGGTCAGTATAATTTGGTTGTGTTTTAATTGTCTGCTGTTGCAACTACTCCATTTGGTTTTGAGAATAGGGGAAAGTATCTTAAACATAGAATCATAGAGTTGGAAGGGACTCTGAGGATCATCTAGGGCAGGCATCCCTCCAGATGTTTTGGCCTACAACTCCCATGATCCCTAGCTAACAAGACCAGTGGTCGGGGAAGATGGGAATTGTAGTCCAAAACATCTGGAGGGCCGAAGTTTGGGGATGCCTGATCTAGGGCCCCCACAATGCAGGAATATTCAGCTGTCCCTTACAGGGATCAAACCTGCAACCTTGGTCTTATTAGCACCATGCTCTAACCAACTGAGCTATCCAGCTCACATAGCATGCTCAATTTAGATAATTAAAGAAGGGTTATTAGGTAATATCAAACTAAATCATACTTGCAGTAGACCTATTTGAATCAATAGACTTAAGATATACCTGTTGTTTCCTGTAGCACACTGATCATTTTTTCATATTAGTATTTATTTGTTTATTAAGAAATTTGCTAAATACATGCTCATTTAAAGGGGGCCTTAATTTTATTAAAATATTTATAACTGGCTGTTCTGTTAAAAAAACCTCCTCAGTGTAGCTTAGCACATTCATTAAAACAATGAAATGTCACATTTATTTTTAAATGACAGTTGACTTTGTCATTACATGTGAACTATCTAGAACATGATTTCCCCAAACTGTATTTTGCCTTCAAACCAGAATTGAAATATCACTTCAAAGTGTGGCTTCCAATTTGAGGTTTGGCAAA
This sequence comes from Zootoca vivipara, assembly GCF_963506605.1. Taxonomy (NCBI): domain Eukaryota; kingdom Metazoa; phylum Chordata; class Lepidosauria; order Squamata; family Lacertidae; genus Zootoca; species Zootoca vivipara. The sequence goes on along the minus strand of NC_083279.1, from coordinate 75,804,239 downwards.
TTTGGATATGACCGTAAACTTTGGTCTACCTCAACCAGAAATTGGAGTAGATCGGGGAGGAGAATGCAAATCATGGTCATTACACGTAAACTTCGCCAGAGAGTACTTGGAAGCTGACAGATTTTTATTCATCTTTGTGACAGGCCTTCAGTTTCTCCCTTGCTACCTATAAGGATGGTACTGATTACCATTAGAATGTGTCAGTACTACTCGTAATAATTCACAGTGTTGTCTTGCACTCATAAGTAGGACTCTTCCATATCCAAAAGAAAAGCATTTAGACAACCACATTTTGTTAGTTTGGATGTCCTGCAAGATGATGCACTCGGGCAGAGTCCTGTCAACTCAAGTCCTATCAAGGCTTCCTTCTGATTATCTATAATTTGTTAATCATGTTAACCTCAGGCGGTCCTTGACAAATAAGGGATTGACCCAGATGAGCTCTGTGTTTTGAGCATAATTGTAATGTGTCAATATTTAAAAATATTCAGGAGAATGTAATTTGCAAGTGATTTTTCCTGCTTATAGGACTTAACAGCACTAAAAACTAAATCTGGAACACTTTCAGTCTAATTTGTGCCTGTACTTTATATGCAGTGCTACCCTCTTGGCTTTCTTGGTGGAACTTCTTAAGAGTTCAGTTGCCATGCAAGAACAAATGCTGGGTGGAAAAGGATTCCTAGTTATCGGCTATCTCCTTGAAAAGGTAAGTTGTATTAATATTATTTTAATAATATTTTACCCAGAACAGATTGAAATCAAATAAATGTGCCACAAGTCCACCATAATTGTTGTATGCAAATGATTTCATATTGGGCTGGTAAATATTGAGCGCATTTAGTCACTCGGCCATCAGCTTACTGAAGACTTGAACTCCAAGTTGGTGTCTTGTTACATGTGGTTTAGGTCTCTTTATGCTGATGGTATTTTGTGTCTTGTGAGAATATTGTTGCTTAAAAAACCCCTCAAATTCATCTGTGAGGAACTAACATGGTTTTGTTTAAAATCTCAGTGTAAACACATCCTCAGTTGCCTGAACTCAGACTCTCATTTTTTAAAATCTGCTTTTAGGGAAGACTCTATTTATTTTACTCTCTCTACTAAACCTGAAATGATGTGCTGGTTGTGCCAAGTGCTACCAGACTTTTTGTTTCTGTTGTTGCTAGGTACTGCTTATATAAGAAGTGCCACAGCAATCTTTCCAGGTTCAAACAAAGTAAAAAAAATTCCTTCCAGTAGCACCTTAAAGTCCAACTAAGTTTGTCATTGGTGTGAGCTTTCGTGTGCATGTACACTACTTCAGATACACTGAAACAGAAGCCACCAGACCCTTATATATAGTGAGAGGGTGGGGAGGGGTATTACTCAGAAGGGTGGTGGGAATAGGTGATTGGCTGATGTTGTTTAGTCGTTTAGTCGTGTCCGACTCTTCGTGACCCCATGGACCAGAGCACGCCAGGCACTCCTGTCTTGCACTGCCTCCCGCAGTTTGGTCAAACTCATGTTCGTAGCTTCGAGAACACTGTCCAACCATCTTGTCCTCTGTCGTCCCCTTCTCCTAGTGCCCTCAATCTTTCCCATTGGCTGATAGGTGTGGTAAACCTGTAGACAACCGTTAATGACTGCAATTGGTCTTACAGGAAAAAGCAAGGGGTGAGATTGCTAAAAAGCTATATCAATGAGATAAGAATCCAATGTCTCTATTCAGACCAGGTCTCTCCATGGTTTTAAGTTTGGTAATAAGTTGCAATTCAGCAACTTTTCTTTTCAGTCTATTTCTGAAATTCTTTTGTAATAAGACATCTACTTTGAGATCTTGTTCAGGTTCAGTGTTAGTAAGGGTTTTCTGTATAAGAGGTTTTTTAAAAAAATATAATTCTGTCTTACAAAGAGAGGCCTTCTTGAGTTGTAAAGATAAACCTCAGAAAACTTTCGTCGGAGTTTCTCCTGCAGGCTGATCAGGTAGATGGGCAGAACAGTCCTTTGGAGAGTGGTGTGGGGAAGTGAGACTGCTGTGGGGCTTGCACTGGACTTGTTTCAATGGAGGCACACTTGTGGGATAGTGATGGCTTGCCCCCTTCTTCTTTTAAGCTGGTTGCTTCTTTTAAAACATTATGTCCCAATGGCTTCAAAATAAGGGCAGCTCTAGGGCTGGCATACATTTTTGCCTCTTCTGATGCAAGGAAACTGCAGATAGAAGACCTCCCCTGATCCATCCCTACATATCTGTTTTACATCAATTGCCTCTGGGGCAGTGACAGTATAGCAGTGATAGTGGTGATATTTTACATTGCTGCATTGAGGAAACCTTTAGTGGCAGACCTCCTTCTCCACCTTTGAGAGGGAGGTCTATGAGCGGAGAAGGAAGGCATCGCCCAACGGCCTCTCATCTGTGCTCAGGTGCCAGGGATTGCTATTTCATCTATTTCTTATGAATTGCTGGTCTAGAGCCACTGCATATTCAAAGAAATACTTTTGGGGCTACTTGGTGCCAGCATTCTGAGTGGTTTAGTTAGTATTTGGTTGGTTTTATTTTGATATGTTTTGTGCTTAAATATTGTTGAACGATGAGTTACTGGCTTTAATTTCAGTAATGTGCATATATTTGTCTAGCTGATGTGTTTCAGTGTAGGTAACATATGAAGCCCTCTTTCAGCACAGATACAGAAGTGAATATGAACTGAAAACCTGAATTATATTAATTACATTATTTAATTATCATAATTTCTTCAGTCGTCCAGAGTTCATATAACAAGAGCTGTACTGGAACAGTTTTTATCTTTTGCAAAATATTTGGATGGCCTCTCACATGGAGCACCTTTATTAAAGCAATTATGTGATCATATCCTTTTCAACCCTGCTATTTGGATACATACTCCTGCAAAGGTCAGTGAATAGTGTGTTGTATAAAGTCCTTATTTAAACTGTTGATTCATCAGTATAAGCGTACAGTCATACCTCGGGTTGCGTTAGCTGTGGGTTGTGTATTTTCATCTTAAGAACGCAGCAGACCCAGAAGTGTTTACTTCCTGGTTTTGTCATGCGCATATGTGCAGAAGTGTTCTCCGTGCTTCACACATGCACAGAAGTGTTCTGCACACATCGCGTGTGTGCAGAAGCGCTCTATCGGCGCTTCACACATGCTCAGAAGCGCTGCTCTGGATGCGTACTTTTCAGGGTTCAAGCAGCACCCCAGAATGGATCAGGTACGTATCCAGAGGTACCACTGTATAAGTGTATAATTTAGCAGTATAACTGTTAAAATAATCAAATGGGCTTCCACTGTGGCTCAATCTAAGTAGCAAAACAACAACAAAACTTATGTTTTGCAGAGTGTAATCCACCCTGATAATTTTATTGAAATGTGAAATATAAATTTATTAACAAACACACACTCCCTATATGAAAGAGATTATTCTATAATATGTAGTATAAAAATCAGTAGCATATTAGTAGCTTGGACTTTTTTTCATATAGAAATTTCAAAATTTCAAGACTATTTACTTCTGAATAGTATAGAAAAGTGAAAATCTATAAATTCATTGCCCAAGATACCCTGAAGACTAAAATCCTTTTATTGTCTAAGATTGTTTAGAAAGGGACAGGGCTCCACATGACAATCCTACCCTTTGTATCCCCATGTGTGTCAACTCCACCACTAATCTTTTCCGCATTGAAGGTAACATCTGAAGCAAGATTCTTGATGCATTTGGCTAAGAACACTTAAATTCCTCTTCACAATTAGGAACCCTGACACAGGAATCTCATTTGTTTGGAGGATTATAAGCATGCTCAGCCAGGCTTGCGAAACACCCCCCATCAAGCCTTTCCACTCAGTACAGCTCTCTCATTGGACAACAAGCCAGAGTACACCTCTGATGCAGTGCAGTGTGTAAAACTTTCACATTTCTCACTTAGAAATTTTCAAAATAAGGAAGGAAAGAGCTGCTGTTCGAGCCAGATGTCTTAAGTTTGAAAATGTGAGAAGTAGCATGTAAAATAAATAAATACATACATACAGATGAGGGCTCTGATTTTTTTTTAATTGTCAACATGACTATACCTAAGTTAGCAGAATTTTGGCTAGATTTATTAGTGATTTAGTTTTTTTTAATGAAAGCAAGATCTGTGATACGTGCCAGGAAGAATATATACATATAAACAACCAACCTCTTTCCCTCCCCATTCTGTATTTGTTTTATCTTGTGAATTGCTACCATGCTTGTGTAATGATTACTTTAGGTTGAGCTACAATCTGCATAAGGTAACTTTTATCATTAATTATTTTATATATTACACTTCTGAATTTACCTAATGACTTATGGCCATATAAATAGAAAAATGAAATGAGTTGATTCATGATTTATTTACAGTATAATTAGAAATTGAATTTATTGATTCCATGTGTCCTTTTTATAATATTCTTCAGGTTCAGCTCTCGCTGTATACATACTTGTCTGCTGAATTCATTGGCACTGCTACAATCTACACTACGATACGTAGAGTAGGAACAGTATTACAGTTAATGCACACACTGAAATACTACTACTGGGTGGTTAATCCTGCGGATAGCAGTGGCATTACTCCTAAAGGTTTGGGTAAGCATAATAAACTTAGAAACAGTAGGGGTCTGTAAATAATTGTGTCAATATGTTCATTTATACTGCTAAAAATAGTTTTCTTATGAGTTGAACTCTGAAACTTCGTAGTAAGAAGCCTCTTTTAAACCGATGTTCTCTTTTTGATTGATTGCATAGGAAGCTTTTAATTAGCAGCACAAGTGCAATTTGAATAAAGGGAGGTTTGGACATTTGTAATATGTGAAGTATTGTTTTGTGACATATGGTTTCTAAAGCTAATTTAGAGTGCATTAAATTATGAGAAGAAACTAAAACAGCAGGAAAAGATTTAAGATGCAGATTTTAAATACCAGTACAGTATTATGGTGAATTGGTTGCTAGCAGGTTAAAACATTGAAAGGAATCCCCTTGTTTAAGGAATATTAACACCACACATTTTAGATATGCTGTAGTATTATTTTGAAATGTTAATTTCATGCACAGTACAATGTTAAATTTGTTGAAGATTCCTGTGGTCTCTACTCAATTCTCATCTTTCTTGAACTGTTGCCCCTCTCAGTACAGCTGATTATTCTCTCTTGCTTGTCTCCCCCTATGGCCATAGGTCTCTGTTCTGCTGTCCTTGGCTGGTTCTCCGATTACTCTTCCATTATTTCCATTGGGGGAAAGTTTGTCTTATCTCCAGTTGTATCCCTCAGAGATCTTTCCACACTATCCCATAGTTTTGATTATGTGGTGACTTTCCTTAAATCCTTACTTATACCCTTGGGTTTTGTCTTCTTATCCTTAGCTTCAGAGCCGTGGTGGGGACGCCCCTATTATTTCTTTGCTTTTATATCCTGATGCATTATGGAATCATAGTTTGAAGGAACCTCCAAGCTCTCAGTCAGTTCAGGAATCTTGTAACCAACCTTTCTGAAGTGATCTGTTTCCACTTTTGAGCAGTTCTTGCCACTAGGGCATTACTTCTAATGTTTAGCTAAAATTTGTTGTCCCACAATTTCCAGCCATTGGTTTCAATCCTGCCATTTAGAGCAACAGAGAGAAAAAATTGTGCCGTCTCTTGAATAGCCACCCTTAGAGTAGTGCTAAGGTGATGTACTCCTGAGAATGTTGCCTATTTTTAAATTCTATTTTTCAGTTTTAAGTCAGATTTCTTGTAGTCTGAAGGGGGTGGGGAGACACTCAGAGCAAAAGGAAAACACAAGAAGCTAGTACTTTGATGATGCCTTGTTGATGATGCAAAGCATAGGCCTGATTCACATGTCATAGTAAGCCAAACTATGGCTTACTGAGACCTCTTGAATGTGCTTTCTCCCAAAGAGGAGCTCTCACCCACTTTGCCACTCTCTGGTCTTTTTAGCTTAGTGTGGCACGGCAGATAAGTCAAGGCATAGCCTGTCATCTGAACCTAGTTAGGCTCTTTCCTCAACCACCAGAACTAGCCTAGGTTTGTTATTTGTTACAGCTCATGGTTAAGGAGGAGAGGGCTTAACTGTGACCCTGGGTTCTGTCAACTCACTAAGACAAACCTTCACTTACCGTGCTTGCTGTGCCATGCCAAGCTAAAAGGACTGGGGAAGAGCAAAGCAGCTTTTATTTTCCAGGGAGCTTGCACATTCACACAAAGCCATGCTTTGACATCTGTGGTTTTTTCCTTGCGCTCTACATGCCTGAAACTGTCTTCCAAAATGCTGCTTCTCCCTCTTCTTTGAATAATTTCCCATGAAGTATTTTGTTTAACCACTTACTCTCTATCCCCTGCTGAAACGTAAGTGTATGCATTTCTGAAGTGGATTTTCCAGTTTACCCACACTCACTCTCCTCTCTCTGTTGTCTCCTTTAGGTCAAATTGTAGATTGTAATCTCTTTTGGGCTGCAATGTGTCCTAATGCATGAAGTTTTAAAAAGTTCAAATCAATGGCAGTACATAAAAATGCTGAAGTCACTTAAAATAGTTGTATATGTTACATTTGAGCTGCTCTTTCATGTTTTTCAGAAGGTCCTCGGCCATCACAGAAGGAAATCATATCACTGCGTGCATTCATGCTTTTATTTTTGAAACAGCTGATTTTGAAGGTAACATTTTAAAATATTATTGGGCATAGCCAATGAAAATAAACATCTGATGTTAAAACTTCATTGATGATGAAATCTTAAATTGGTCAAATTGTAACAAAGATCAATTAAATCATTTCTGTAGGATCGAGGTGTCAAAGAAGATGAACTACAAAGTATATTAAATTATTTGCTAACAATGCATGAGGTAAGCTTGTAATTGTTAAAAATACAGATCTCTTAACTTGTATTTTGTGTTAACTTCACAGAAATAGTATTCTTCTAATATCTTATGTGTTATTTAGGATGAAAACATACATGATGTACTTCAGCTGCTAGTGGCATTAATGTCTGAACATCCGGCATCCATGATACCTGCCTTTGATCAACGAAATGGGATACGGTAAAATTAACAACAATAATGATATTCTCTCATTTTCCTTAGAAATGAAATTTGTAACATTCTATGTCTTCAAATAGATTTAATGCATCATAGCAATTGATTAGTATGCATAACATATAATTCAGAATTCACCAATGCATAATAATTCAAAATAAAACAATATAATATATTTTCTATTTAAAAGTTTATGTCTGATGTGCTGTACAGGTGGTTCATTCAGTTCTTATAGGTAGAAATTACAGTAGTCAGTGATATCCCTGCAGTAAAAAAAAAACTAACAAAGACAGCCACAAGTGTGGGTGGCATACTTTGTTTTCCTGCAAAATTTTCTTTAAAGCAAAGATAAAACAACTGTACATACAATCATATAATTGTCTCTGAATATTCCACAGAGCTTTGTCAAAGTGAATATGCTAAAATCATCACAATCTTAACAAACACCAAATGATATATAATACCCTCCATAGTCCAAGTGAAAGAAGTGTGCATGCCATGCTTTTATTGTAGAAACGTGTGCAAATAAAAGATGCTTCTGTAAACTGAACCACTGTGATTGATTTGGATGAGGCTGAGGTGTCCTGCTTGCCACTGCTGACCCAGTACCAGCACGAAACTTCATAACTGAGGAATGCCCCAATGCACCCATTCACACTGCAGCTGGATGAAAGCTGCTGCCTACAATATCCCTGTTGGCAATCACCAGTGGAAAATTTGTCAGTTGGGATATCGAGGGGGTAAGGTAGGACTGTTTAAGCAATGAGTCTGGTTCATACCTCTTTGCTGCACCAGCTTGGGATCTTGGGTGGCAAATAAATATTTTCTTTTTGCTCTAGCCACCCAGGTCAACAGAAGCAGCAGGGTTTGGTGACTTCACTCTGATCCATTAAGCTCTACCAGTGCTGGCCAGGGGCTTAGATTGCCTCTGTAGTCTTGATTTACTTGTACCTCCCCCCAAATGGAATTGTTCTTCTGAGTGACTACTTTTGTCTGATTTTATCCTGCAGAGTGATTTATAAATTATTGGCCTCAAAAAGCGAGAGCATCTGGGTGCAGGCACTGAAGGTGCTAGGATATTTTCTCAAACACCTGGGTCATAAGTAAGTGCACTGATTCAATTACTAATATGTTCTTCAGACAGCTAAACAAAAGGGTCTGAGATACAAAATTTTCCATTTTTTACCCTTAAAAAGTAAAGTTTAGTCATTTATTTTTTCTTTAGCTCTTTTTATTTAATTTATGTATTTTATTCATCTTTCTCACTCTTCCAAAGTGTGGGAGTTGTGGCATACTTTGATAGCAATCTATACTGTCAAAAGCCATGTAAGGTAGTAAAATTTGAGAATTTCAAATCAAGTGAACTTATACAGTGTGCAATAAGTTTGTCAAATTGAGACTTGCTGAATTGATTTTTGTTTTGGAATAAAAGTATATTTTATATTACAATAGTTGCAATGGAAATTTCTTTAAACCAATCTCAAATTAAAAGCCCTTGTTCATTTTTTAACAAATTTTGATGGGCACAAATATTTTTTCAACATTTTTTTATTTATTTAAATACAATAATTTGTTATCTCTATTAAACAGATCAACAGCAGATTTTTCTCGTGGTAAATTCCATATTTATGTTTTTCTCTAGGCGAAAAGTTGAAATCATGCATACTCACAGTCTGTTCACACTTCTTGGAGAGAGATTGATGTTGCATACGAATACTGTGACCATTACAACTTACAACACACTTTATGAGGTACACATTACTCTAGTGCTATCAAATTCATTTGTAAATGATTTGGTGTAAAACTGCTGGTCAGAGAAGGAAATGTAACAATCTTGTATTGTAGATTTTGACAGAACAAGTTTGTACACAAGTCGTTCATAAACCACACCCGGAGCCTGATTCTACAGTGAAAATTCAGAATCCAAGTAAGAATATTTTGATATTGAGACATTGTTGTATTTTTTTTAAGTCAATCGTATCTTACACAGGAACATTTTCATTAAGTCCTTTGGATGAATGCTTGATTATAGGCAATTGACAGCCGACAGGTTGTTATCAAACTACTTGAGGAATGCTGTTTCAGAGTTTCCTCTGTCCTAATGGAAAGCTAGGTAGATTCCAGAGTGTATGAATAATGTAAGGATTACTCCTCTGTTGTGTTCTACTCTTTCCTTACTCCTTTATTTCTCATGTTACTATTTTTTGAACTCCTCCTGCCTTCCAGTTTCTTGTCCTCCACCATCAGAAGCCGAAAGTTGATAGGAAAGAAAACTGTGATAAGCTTGAGGGGGGGGGGAGTTTTCTGATGTGATCCGTCTTTTCCATCCCTTCCTTTCAAAAAAGAGGATGGTGTTGATAATATATTGGACTTTTGGCATAAGTGACTGCTGGTTATGACTTTAAAGACGCTCAGATTTTTAGTTTTTTTTAATTAAATGCAGTATGCTAGTTAGAATTTATTTTGGAACAGGTAGCTAAAATGGTAGATGCTCCCTTTCTGTCTATTTCCATATATCAGTCTATTTATAAGGTTATATATATTTTAGGAAACAACCATATTTGCACAGTTTTATAGAAGCTAAAACATTTGTGTCTAATTCAGTGACTTTGTTTCTTAATTATTCAAAAATATAATTCATGCATTTTCTCTTTTAAAGTGATTCTCAAGGTTGTGGCAACTTTATTAAAGAATTCAACTCCAAGTGCAGAACTAATGGAAGTTCGCCGCTTGTTTTTATCAGATATGATAAAACTTTTCAGTAACAGCCGTGAAAATAGGAGGTATGCCAGTAATCTTTATTCTCTTTTTTGTGTGAAGCTCATCAATGTTATTTTTATCTGGGTGGAGGGGTGTGCAGCTATAGTTGTGTAAACTCAGCTTTATGTAAACTTTTGAAAAAAATCCAGAAAGAATAATTTCAAATCTCAGCATATTTTCCCTGGATATGTAATGTGAAGCTGAGAGGCAAACAAAACTTAATTAAAAGAAATACAAGTTGTAATATTTTAGAATGGAATGCTTTGAATGAATATTTCGAATGAAATATTCAGGCTTTACTTACGTCTGTAACAAATGGAAATGTTCAAATGCCATGTGATCATATTGTAACTATTTTATTTTAGATGTTTACTTCAGTGTTCAGTGTGGCAGGACTGGATGTTCTCTCTGGGATATATCAACCCAAAGAACTCTGAAGAGCAGAAAATTACTGAGATGGTGTACAACATCTTCCGCATTCTTTTGTACCATGCAATAAAGTATGAGTGGGGAGGATGGAGGGTCTGGGTTGATACTCTTTCCATAGCCCATTCCAAGGTAAGAGTCAGTTTTGGAAGTTCAGTTTAGCTGCTGTCATAGTAGCCAACATGCCATAGATAGAATTTAGTGCCATCTTGTGGATAGTATGAAATATGACCATTTACCACTGCCTTGGATTATTTTCACTATAGCTCTTCCATCAGCTGCATCTATGCAATTAAGCATAGCAATATACAATTATAGACTTCAACATATCACATAGATCTGCTTGCCATAATTTGGTATCTTAACTCAAAATTCAACATCTTAACACAGCGTATATGAACACTTACATAAATGTTGTTATATAATATTATTATATTACTAGTTAAATAAAGGAGAAATACTGATAATTGAGTATAATACAAAAATCCTCTAAATTGTAAATTTTCTTTACATTATTCAATAAAATATATTTTAAGATATCTTGCTGTCGTCTCCCTTCCTTAGTTCCTATGTAGTGAACCAGTTTTGCAATTAATGTAGATTCCTAGTTTTTATCAATCTTTTCATTGATAGTTGGTATAATCAGTGCATCATGGCTGCATCCAATGCTGTCATTCCATTCGTGGATCAGGCTCGTGGATCAGTTGTTCAGTATAACTCCCCCTTCCTCTTCCCTCCCCTGTAGCTCCCTATTTGGGGAGTTCAGGGGAAGGTGATAGGAAGGGGAAGTCCCATTGTACAAGTAGAGTTCAGAGCATAATGTTGGATACAGGCCATTACTTTTGCAGATAGGAAAAGATTTTCCTACTGAGATATAAGTAGACTACATTACTTACATAAGTTTTATAATTTATAAAACATTACTTACATAAGTTTTATAATATAAGTAATGTATAAGTAGACTACATTACTTACATAAGTTTTATAATTGTTTTCATAAAGATTCTTTATATTATATGTCAATTTTATTTAAATCCTAAGTATCTTATCACTTTTTCCCTTCACTTACATTTAAATTTTTACTTTATCTGTTTTTCTGGGTTCTTGGTGACATTAGCCTCTAATAGTTCCACCCCCCCCCTTTGTTAATAACCTGCTAAGAGTCCATACTCTGTTCTGTTTCACTCAAGGAACACAGTGGCTTAGATAGTGTTCCAACATTTTTAATGTTAGTTAAATATGTAAGTATTGACTTTTCTCCTAAAATTGTAATTTGTTTGTATTAAGGTCACCTATGAAGCTCACAAAGAGTACCTAGCAAAAATGTATGAGGAATATCAAAGACAAGAAGAGGAGAATATAAAGAAGGGGAAAAAGGGGAATGTTAGCACTATCTCAGGCCTTTCATCTCAGACAACAGGAGCAAAAGGTGGAATAGAAATTCGTGAAATTGAAGATCTCTCACAAAGCCAAAGCCCAGAAAGTGAAACGGACTACCCTGTTGGTACAGATACTAGGGATTTACTTATTGCAACAAAAGTATCTGATGATGTGCTTGGAAGCTCAGATAGACCAGGGGGTGGTGTGCATGTAGAAGTTCACGATCTATTAGTTGACATAAAAGCAGAAAAGGTAGAAGCCACAGAAGTAAAGCTGGACGATATGGATTTATCACCAGAGACTTTGGTAACCAGAGAGAATGGTGCCCTTGTGGAAGTAGAATCCTTATTGGACAATGTATATAGTGCTGCAGTTGAAAAACTTCAGAACAATGTTCACGGAAGTGTAGGCATAATTAAGAAAAGTGAAGAGAAGGACAATGGTCCCTTGATAACACTAGCTGATGAGAAAGATGAACCTTCTAACAATACCTCATTTCTTTTTGATAAAATACCCGGCCAAGAGGAGAAATTGCTCCCTGAACTGTCCAGCAATCACATTACTATTGCAAATATGCAAGAGACTCAGATGCACCTTGGTGTGAATGATGACCTTGGACTCCTCGCTCACATGACTGGTAGTGCTGACATAGCATGTAGCTCAAGCATAATAGAAGATAAAGAATTCAAGATTCATACCTCTGTGGATGCAATGGGCACAATTTCTGAGAGAGACCTGGCTTCATCATCCAAAGGATTAGAATATGCAGAAATGGTTGCTACAACTCTTGAGACTGAGTCTTCCAGTGGTAAAACTGTACCAAATGTAGATGCAGGGAGTATTATATCAGATACGGAAAGATCTGATGATGGGAAAGAAGTGGGGAAGGAAATAAGAAAAATCCAAACCACCACTACAACCCAAGTAAGTTTTTTACACATTGGTACGATGACAATGTTACTATATTATTAAATTTATTAATAAAGTGTGTGTCTATATTTTATGTATATTGGTTATAAAAGAGAAGTAAATGCCTATACAACCTCACTCATCAGTTTCATGTAGATACGAATCGGTGTAGAGCATGAGACTGTTCATCTCCGCGTCTTGGGTTTGAGCCCTACATTGGGCGAAGGTTTCCTGCCTTGCAGGGTGTTGGACTAGATGACCCTCATGGTCCTTTCTGACTCTACAATTCTAGGAAACGAGTCAAGGACAGAGGCTACTAGAATGAAATGAGATGGAAAGATGCAGACCCCCATAGTGCGAATGCCATGGAGAGGAGCAAACCTTCTGGAACTGGCATTGCAAATAGTAGTGAAACTACTGTAACACTCTGCCATGACTCCCAAGCAATCAACCAGAGTGTGCTTTCTCTGAAACTTTATATTTGCAGAATTTTGCAACTGAAGAAGACTTTATTGACTTTGTTTCACTCTCACTCTCTGGCATTTATTTAAAATAATGCTTTATAAATAAAGCTGTTGCCATATATTGGAGGAACATTTTTATCTAGACATTACTCAATGCTGTTTCAGTTAAGAAATATACAAAGCATGCTTCCACAGAGAATAGCAAATTTTCTAACTGTGAGGGATCTATGTCTAGATGAGAAAAACAGTAAATAGTAGCCAGGAATAAACCATAAAGTGAGCACTGTGCAGATAATCACAGAAATTCATTTTGACTCCCTTTGGGAATTAGACTGAAAGGAAGGAGGAATGTGGGGGTTTAGGATAGTTACCCAGTCATAAAAAAGACACCGTGTACAATTCCAGAAGATGTTCTGGCATGTAAGGCAGGCTGGGTCAGTATTATGATCAATATAATGTACTGCATATGTGGGGCTGAGGGAAAATAGTTTGCTGAAGAACTCTTGGTGATTTCATGGTAGAAAGTCACATTGGGTCCACCTATTAAAAACAAAACATTGTAGTAGCTGGGTCTCTTAGGCACTACGATTCCTTTTTGCAGACTAGAGAATGGTATGCTGATTCTTCTTACCCTGCCTAATGATTCTCTAAATGACACCAATTTTGACGATAGCCAGTCAGAAATTCAAGATATGCCACCTGGGCACAAATACCATTGAGTGCAATGGGATGCTGTTAGGAAGAGCAACACTCTCCTCTCAAACTGAAAATAGTTCAAGTGCACTCTCACATGCAGTGCTTTTACCCATGACTCCTACAATTTTTCTTCTTCTGTCTGACAAGTGAGAACCTCACACATGGAGAATAAATAAGAGTCTCTTCATTGCAATTATTTCTCCTATTTGAGTCGAGATGCTTTGAGATGGACTTGAATAAAACTTTACAGAATGGATGCATACACCTCTGCTAAGGCAGCCTTTTGGAGGCAGGTGCTCCATAATTTGCTTCCAGGGTTGTAGACAGCCATGATGTACCCTTTCTGGACCCAGCATTTGTATGTCCCTGAGAGCATATTCACAACTGTTGGACTTACCTGTAAAAAGTATCTTTCTTTGAGTAAAAAGGTGGTTTCAGGCCTCACTCTATCTTTGACTGCCTAGTCTAAGTAGCTCTGTTTCCAAGTTGCCTTCAGCATCCAGAGAAGTCCTGTTAGTGCTATCTGTTGCTGGTGTGGTGTGTTTTTTTTATCCTCCCTGTGTTGAGTGTGAGTGTTTGCAGCTTGGACAGTTGGGAATAAAATGTTCTAATTCAGCTGCATTCCTACCTGCAAGTGCTAGAGGGAGCTCATGACATGGAAACACATTCTGGAGCACATTCTGGCTCCTCAAGGCCACCTCAGCAAAGGTGCATGTGCCCATCATGTAAAGTTTTGTTCAAATCCAACTGACAGCAGATTTTCATTTGAAGAAAAATACCTTTCACAGATTAAGCCTGTGTTTCTTTTCAGTGCAAAGGTGTGTAGAAACCTTGTCCCTGCCAGCTGTGTTATAGAGGATAAAAGTTTGCTCTTTTGTAATTGCCCTCTTTCATTTTTTCTTGATAGTCTTTCTGCTGGCAAATGGGAGATTTTAGCCCTCCAGACGTTTTCGGACTTCAACTCCCAGCATCCCCAATATGGCTAATGGTCAGGGATGGTGGGAGTTGTAGGCTAGCAACATCTGTGGGGCCACAGATTCTCTACCCCTGAATTACATGTATATGGCAAAGAATAGTCAGTAGATCTTATTACAATTTTATTGCAGAGGTGCTGTATGGCTTGGAGAGATTTGTATGGAGATTTGCATGGTGTGGAGAAAGTGAATAAGGATCCCCCCCCCAATCTCTCATAATAAGAGAACCTGGGGTCATCCAGTGAAGCTGAAAGTTGGAAGATTCAGGACAGTCAAATGAAATTGCTTCTTCAAGCAGCGCATAGTTAAAGCTATGGAGTTCACTCAGACAGGATGTAGTGATGGCTGCCAACTTGGATGACTTTAAAAGAGGGTTATACAAATTCATGGAGGATACTACTACCAGCCACGATGATTGTGTTCTACCTCCACTGCCTGAGAGAGCATGCCTCTGTATGTCAGATGTTGGCATCTGCAGTTTGAGGAGAATGCTGTTGCACTCGAGTTCTGCTTACAGGCTTCCCATTGGCATCTGTTTGGTCAAAGGATGCTGGACTAGAGGGGCATTTGGTCTGATCACAGCAGGCTCTTATATTCTTATGATAAGTAAAAGGAGTTATACTAGGAGTAATATTGTGAGTAATGGTTTCCATTTATTTTGCACATCAAAATCATTTCTTCTTGTAGAAGAAACAACTGTCCTTGTACAGTATTACAAAGGCAAATACTTTTCATGAGAAGTTAATCCCAATTTAAAACAGTACTGAGGAGCTGGACTTTGGTTAATTATAAATGAATGTTCTTAAATGCAAACTAATTATTTTATTTGTTGCATTTAGACTGTTTACATGTAAAACTTCATATATCCTTAATGCTGATCCAGTATCTTGTTCAGTCACTTTGGAGGTCGTGCTCAGAAGTGTTTTCAGTAGTCTAGCACGAGAAAGTAATTCTGCTAATTAGTTTTTGCTGGCCGTTGAATATTTGCCTAGTAATTATCCTTGACACTTCATTCTCTTCCTTTCTTTACCAAGCAAACTGAATTATGACCTTGAGAATAAAACATTATACAGTGGAGGCTGATATATAATCTAGAAATCTACATTAGCAATATTGAATCAATCAACATCAACAAAATAGCTATCTGAATACCTACAGAATGTGGTTCAAAACCACATAGTTGGAACTATGCTTACTGACTACAAAACACTGATGTGTCAAGGAACGAAAGTGATTCCTGTTTGTTAATGATCAAGCAAAATGCTGTGGCAGCTTTTTGGCCATCTCCCAAACTAGGTCTAATCCATCAAAAACAATAATTTAAAGTATGTGGCTTCATGTGTTCTATTTTAATTGTTTCAATAATACCACAAATTAGGGTATTGTTTGTTATGAAATAAAGACTTTAAAAATAGAAGTAATCTAAGAGCTGTACAGAGGTTTGCCAATCCTATGTTTATCTGCTTGCAGTTCAATGAGTTATTTCAGAAACAGAATGTTGACACTATTTCTACAGCAGCACAATTCCTTGTCAGTGAAGGATACCTAGGCCTTGAGACCTGGAAACAACCCTAGATCACACAATAGATTTGTTTTACATGCAAGCTGTCTTGACCTTCTTTGCAATACTACAACTTGCACTCCTATTAAAAAAACCATATTTGTGATTGCCCTGTTCACATTTGTCTACATCAGTGCACACTTAGAGACAATCGGGACTGCTCATGAATAGAATAAAATTCAGTATGTTGTAATCCCAAGTAAAATTCTACAGTAGGAAAGAAACAGTATGTAGGGTGTAGGCTTGGTTTTCCTCTTATGGCAGGGGTATGTCTTTCTATTCCTGCATTCAAGCAGCTACACTTTGTGTACCATTCTCTTTTATTTATTAAATTTCCAACCCACCCTTCCTTCCAAAAAAGCCCAGCATGGCAGACCCCAAAGTGGTAAGACAATAAAATAAAAATATACTTACAGTATCTAAAAACCGTGGTAAACAGTCACTAGTCAACACCAGCTGGAAACTACCTAGCAATAGCAGCACCAACATGTTCTCCCCTGCTGATTGTAGGGCCCAAGATGGTGGTTATTAGGGAAGGTGATTTTTGAGGTACTAAGGTCCCAAGTCATATAAGACTTTGTATGCTACCACTAACAGTTTGAATTGGGCACATCAGCTCATAGCCAGTGTAGCACTTTCAGAAGTGGTGACACATGGTCACATCAAGCTACCCCACTTCCCAACCTAGCAGCCACATTCTGCACTACCTGCAGCCTCTGGGCCGTCCTCAAGGGTGACCTTGCATTACAGTAGACAAGGCAGTTGAACATTTGTGTGGTTCAAGTAGTAAGTACCATTGTTTACATAGTCAGAAGTGCAACATGCATCCACAAGAGGGGAGGTTCAGTAGATTCAGGGTAAACCCCCAAGTTTGCAGAAGTATCAAATATCTTTATTAGAAGTAACATTGCTGATCAGAGCATATCTGGGTGACTTTGTCAAGTTATGGATGTCCCATTTTAAGGAAGCTGTTGACAAACTAGAGGGCAATAGGATAATGAGGGCATTTGGAAACCAAGTTGCACAGAAGTGGTTGAAAGATGTTAAGCCTGGATAATAGAAAATGAAGAGGACACATGAAACATGTTTTCAAATATCTGAAGGGCTGTCATGTAGAAGATGGTGCAAACATCTGCTAGGAGCACAATAGCTACAAGATTCCTGCGTTGAGCAGGGCTTGGACTAGATGCCTTCCAACTCTAGCATTCTATGATTTCAAAGCAGTGCTGTGGGGCTGGGTGGAATTCACATACCTATTTTCCCAACGCAGACAGGATGAAAATAGCTACTGGGTTGGATTTAGATCAAGAAAAAGAGCATATCAGGGAAGAGTCAAACACATTTTCTGTAGCACTACTAGAGGACCCTCCTGGCTGCTTTTAAACCAACCAACCAACCAAACGGCACATAATCAGCTTTTGAATAGCTTTCTAGCAAGCTCACATGATAAAACCTGTGTGTTTTGTATCTGTTCCTGCCAGGATAATGGTCTTCCACTTAAAAAGTGAGGAAACTTAACTAATGCTTTGTTTACTGCAAAATGTAATTATAATATTTAATAAAGTCAAACTTAGTCCTGATATTTACTTACCTACTTACTTACTTAAAGCATTTTAATGCTGCTCTTCAACTGAAAAAGGCTCCTAGAGCAGCTTAGAAATTTCAGGGTTAAGGTCAGGTCTCACAAAATACAAAGAATGTGGCAGGAAGGAGGGAGAAAGCAAACTGGCACTAGTTCTTAGAGACAAAATGCATGCTTTTACCTACAAAAGGCTTCATAGGTGGTATTGTTGTTGTTGTTTAGTCGTTTAGTCGTGTCCGACTCTTCGTGACCCCATGGACCATAGCACGCCAGGCACTCCTGTCTTCCACTGCCTCCCGTAGTTTGGTCAAACTCATGTTCGTAGCTTCGAGAACACTGTCCAACCATCTTGTCCTCTGTCGTCCCCTATACTACTAATAGGTGGTATTAGAACAGGACAAAATTGTTTAAGTGAGGATGGCTATAGACTACAGTAATTTATACTGCTTTCATTGTTTTATTTAATTATGAAGAAAGATCGCATTAAATATGTGTGTTTTAGTTCCCATGTGTGACCAGTGCCAGAATTTGCATTGAATGTTTTAAATATATTTACTGCTTATTTAGGCTGTGCAAGGTCGATCTATTACACAACAGGATAGAGACCTGCGGGTTGATTTGGGATTTCGGGGAATGCCCATGACAGAAGAACAGAGGCGACAGTTCAGTCCCGGTCCACGAACAACAATGTTTCGTATTCCAGAATTTAAATGGTCCCCAATGCACCAGAGGCTACTTACTGATTTGCTTTTTGCTTTAGAAACTGATGTGCATGTTTGGAGAAGGTAAGGGGCCACGGATTATTTTATATCATTATTTCACTAGTATAATAATAAAACCATTGTTGCTTGTTAATTACACTGGGCAGTTAAGCTTACTGCTGTGGAAGCTGTTAATGTATACCTTTACCTAGCTTCTTGAATGAGTACCATGCTTCCTGCTCTTCGTAAAGTAAATTTTCTGTCTGACATTTACTACACACATTCAGCATGGTTAGTAATATAGCTTCAAGAATGGTGGGACTCAAGGTGACATTCCTGGTTCTCTTCTCCTGATCCCGTGAGGAAGGTTGGCTGAGAGAAAGAGAGT